>NC_133617.1:523848034-524448034 GCF_048593235.1 Sminthopsis crassicaudata
GAGCAAGACTTTAACAAAGACTTAAAAGCTGAGTGATAAACTAGGAAAATAAATAAACAACAGAAAAAGATTCTGACCATAGAAAATTACTAAAATATTTGAACTCAGGTCCTCCTGACTTCAGGACTGGTGCTATATCCACTGCACCATCCAGCTACCTCCAATTTGAAGCTCTTAAAACCACTATGACTACCAGTTGATTTAGTGATACACATAATTAGCATAGTTAACATATAGTCCTTTTCCAAAAAAGGTCCCACTTTTCTCTTTGTTAATTGCAAGTTCATAGGAACTTTGCCTGCTTGTTAAAGTGCCATAAAGAGCTTTACCCCTTGACTTGGAAATGGCTTGAGCCTGTGAATTCATTTTGGATCACTCTTAACCTTCTTAACTTATTGGAGCTCATCATGATTTTTTTAGACTTTATCAAAATCTTTTAAATTTAATGTAATCGAAATTAGCCATTTTATACCTCACAATATTCTTCTTTTTATTCATAAAACCATGTCTGACAGCTAATATGTTTCGTGTTTTACTTTTCTTATATCTTCCTTTATATTAATGTCATATATACATGTTGGCCATATCTTAGTAAATGATGTAAGATATTGATCTATGCCAAATTTCTGTTAGATTGCTTTCCATTTTTCCCAACAATTTTTTTTCCAAACAATGAACTCTTATCCCCAAAGCTTGTTGAACATAAGGTTATTATAATCATTTGCTACATGTACAACTGTGTATTATATCTGTATGTTCTGTTCTACTAATCTATTTTTCTTTTTCTTAGCCATACCAAATACTTTTGATAATTATTGCCCTTTGGTATAGTTAAGATCTGATACTGTTAAAACTTTTTCCTTTTTCTTTTCATTAGTTCCTTTCATATTCTTGATCTTTTGTTTTTCCAAATGAATTTTGTTATTTTTTTTTCTAGATCAGTGAAATAATTTTTTGGTAATTTTTTGGTAATTATTATATTGGTTCAGTTATGAACAATTAATACTTCTCCAATTATTTAAATCTGAGTTATTGGGAAGGCTTTTAGCTCATCCCCATTACAAATAATGCTTACTAATAGTTTTTATCATTTTTAAAGAAAAATTCCTTTATATCAATGCTTTCAAATATTTTTAAAAGGAATGAATATTGTATCTTATTAAAAGCTTTTTCTGCATCTATTGATATAATCACATGATTTTTTGTTACTTTTGTTACTAACCTAATCAATTATTTTAGTCAGTTTCCTGACATAAATCCTACTTGTTTAAAATATATAATCATTATAACATATATCAACATAATATATAATAAACAACATAAGTAGCATATTGCTGTTGTTTCCCAGATAGTATTTTATTTAGAATTTTTGCATTCATATTCATTAATGAAGTTGCTCTATAATTTTCCTTCTCTGCTTTTTTTCTCTGTTTAGATATTTTATCTCCTCTTCTGCTATATAGGTTTATATTTTTGTAAATATTCTTTTATTTGACTGAAATTGTTAAATTTATTGGAATGTAATTGAGCAAAATAACTTCTTATAATTACTCATTAATAGTACATTTGCCATTTTCATTTCGAATACTAGTTATTTGGTTTTATTATCTTTTATTTAATCATATGGTTTTATTTAACCAATGGTTTGTTTATTTTATTGGGTTTTTTTTTTTTCATAAAACCATCAGAATTGATCATCACTTAATCTTGAGTCAGCTAGGTGATGTAGCAGATAGAGCATCCCTGAAGTCAGGAGGACTTGAGTTCAAATCTAGCCTCAGATACTCAAACACTCCCTAGTGTGTGACCTTGGGCAAGTGGCTTAAACTCAATTGCCTCAATAAAAAAATTTAAAAAAAATCTTTAATAAAATTATTGATTATTTCTTTGATTTATTTTTTTAACCTTTATTTATTTATTCTTTAAGATTAGGTTGTTTAGTTTTCAGTTAGCTTTAAATTTGTGTTCTCTGCTACTTTACTAAATATAATTCTTGTGACATTGTGATCTGAAAAGGATGCATTTAATATTTCTGCTTTTCTGCATTTAACAATAAAGTTTTTGTGCCCTTATGTAATCAATTTTTGTAAAGGTACAATTTACCACTGATAGAAGGGTGTCTTTCTTTTTATTCTCATTCAATTATTTTCAGTTAACTATCATATTTAACTTCCTTTAAATTTTTTTTAATTATTAAAGCTTTTTATTTTCAAAACATATGCATAGTTAATTTTCAACATTCACCCTTACAAAACATTGTGTTCCATTTTTTTTCTTCCTTTCTCTTCTCCTTACCCCCTCCCCAGCAACAGTAAATAATCCAGTATGTGTTAAACATGTGTAATTCTTCTATACACAATTTCTGCAATTATTATGCTGCACAAGAAACATCATATCAAAAAAGAAAAAAATGAGAAAGAAAACAAAGTGCAAGCAAACAACAACAAAAAGAGTGAAAATGCTATGTTGTAATCCACACTCAGTCCCCACAGACCTCTCTCTGTATGTAGCATACTTTTCTAAAAGTCTATTTGATAAGGTTTAGAGTGGTCTAGATTCCTGGTGACTTATTGGTTAGTGACTATAAGAGAGCTATTAAGAATCTCCTTTAAATCAGTCACAGGTTTTAGGAGTGAAAGAATTCACTCATTCCCAAATATTAGTTGCAAAATGAAAGTTTATTGTTAGATAGAAATCAGTTTAACCAGAGACTGACTTCTATAGTGATAGATCTATGGAAAATGGAGTTTTGCACTGAGAATGCAGTTTTCAGTGGACAGAAGGTCCTGACAGAAAAGGGAGCTGCCAAGGTCCATCTGCAAATACTTTAGTTGATGGAAGCTTATTATATTGGTTATCTTGGGGGGGTTGGGAAGCCCAAGCAGATCGGAACCAGTGAGGGCTAGGCAGCCCAAGCAAGTCAGAATGGGGGCTGGGATCTCCTATTGGAATTCAAAGGGATGCTTTTTGACCAGGATTTGTAATTGAATCAAAGGCTCTGGTATCCTGGAAAGACAACTGTCTGAGGAGGATATGTCTCAGTCAGGAGGGGGTGGGAATGTGAAAGGAATCACAGATCAATAGGAAATACAGTTTCTTAAAGGGGCTACAACCCTCTTCATATTCACCTTTTTAACTTCTTTCTTCCTTTTTTAAAATTAAATTTACATAATTCTGAGAGAGAAAAGTTAAAGTCTCCTACTATTATAGAATTTCTATCTATTTCCACCTGCAATTAATTTAACTTTTCTTTTAAAAATGTAGATGCTACAGCATTTGGTGCATATAGGTTTAGTACTGATATTGCTTCATTTTCTATGGGACCTTTAATCATAATATAGTTTCTCTGTCTTTTAATTAAATCTGTTTTATCTGCAATCATGATTTCTATCCTCTGCTTTTTCTTTTTGCCTTAACTGAAGCATAATAAATTCTATTCTAGCCCCTTATTTTAATTCTGCATATAGCTCTAGATGTTAAATAAAATTGTTATATTCTGGTTTTTAATCCACTCTGCTATTTCTGTTTTACATGTAAATTCATCCTATTCATATTCAAAATTATAATTGCTAGTTGCAAATTTCCTCTAACCTATTTTCCCATCTATTATCCTCTTTACCCTTTTTTACCCTATAACTTCTCACAGTTCTGATTTGCTTTTAATTACTATCTCCCTAATCTATACTCTTTTACAAAATCCCACTTTTATCTTCTTCTCTTTGGCTCCTTATCTCTAAACTACCCACCCTTCTAAAAATTCTCACCTCTTCCTCTCTCTTCACTCTTTTGTTTCTTGATCTTTCTGATCTAAAAGTCCATCCCTTATCCTGTCCCCTTGCCCTACTTTTCATTTAAAAATTTAGAAGATTTTTATGCCTTTCTAAATGTATAAACTATTAACTCTCTAAACCAGTTCAGATGAGAATAAGGTTTCAGCACTATTCTCCCTCAATCCCCATCTGCTTCCATTGTATCAGTTCTTCCATTCACACCTTGTTTGCATGAGATAACTTTATTTTTCCTCTTCTTATCCAATTTTATTTTTTAGAATCATCCCATCATACTAAATTTAACCCCTAGCCTTCTCACTATGTAAGTTTTTCTTTTTTTTTCTCAATAGTTTTCATTTTTCCAATTACATGTAAAGATAGTTTTCAAGATTCATTTTTATAAGGTCTTGAGTTCTAAATTTTTTTCTCCCTCCCTCTCTATGTCCTCCCTTCCTAAGACAGCAAACAATCAATATAAGATATACATGTGCAATCATTTTAAACCTATTTCTTTATTTGTCATGTTGTGAAAGAAAAATCAGGCCAAAAGGGGGAAAAACATGAAAAAGAAAAGACAAACAAAAAAAAAGGTGAAAATAGTATGCTTTGATCTGCATTCAGATGGCATTTTCCATCACAAGTGTGTGTGGTACGGAAATGATGAGGGGTCACCATTTAATAAAAAAGCTGGAGAGAGCTCTAGAGAAAAGCAAAGTTTATTGAACATTCTCGCGGAGAAGGGCGTCCCACTCTTCGAGTAGACTATCGAAGAGAGGAACCACCTCCTGTGGGCAGGACAGCACCTTTAATCCCTAACGCAAAACGCCCCCTCCCACCACTGACCCTCATCCTCATTGGCTGAGAGTCTTACATTCTAAACGCGAGATCTACCCATGAAATTGAACTTGACCAATAAGTACATAGTTGCCCATATTTGGATGAAATAGAGAGATGATATCATAGGAGGGGAAGGCAATGCCCTTTGCTTGAACTTCAGAGTCCTTCAGGCCTACTCGAACTCTGAAGTAGATGAAGCCTTACTCGATTTTCACAACTGTCTTGAAAGATCTCACCTCATCTCGTTCAGTCCCTCCTCTTATTTTGTACACTGAGATCTCTTCAAATTTTTGTAACATAATTTCACATTCCCTATGAATTCCTCACTTCCTTTTGGTTCCTGTTGGCCTTGGGCCACCGGCTCCACCCTTGCCCTTTTAACAGCATCCATCTAACAGACCCTTCAGCTTTCTCTTCCAACCATTCCAGATGATGAGTTTTGGACAATTCTGGTTATTAATCTGATCAAACAAGGGATGTAGTTAGGGAATAATATAACACCACTAAGAGCTATAAGGCCAAGCCAAAGGAGCTGCTTCCACCAGCTTCCCAAACCAGGACCACCAAGTAGTATTGAACAGTGAGGTCCACATCTGTACAGGAACATGAGCAAGTTTCCTAATGTTCTTAGTGATTTCTTTCACTGGATTACCATTGTTATCAATCTTTATACAACATGTGGATAAATTTAGTTTAGCACAAACTCCCCCTTCCTCAGCCAACAAATAATCCAGCACAAGTCTATGTTGTAAAACAGCCTCTCTGGTTTTTGTAGCTTCATCAGCCAAAAGATGTAGTGCCTCAGCTGTCTGATTGGTGATAACCTCTACAACTGCCTGAAGCCTAATTATCCTGTTCAACATGTATATTGGAGTTCTATATCCCCAACTTCCATCTTGAGCCCAGGTCGCTGGCCCATACTCTTTGACTATTCTTTCTGGAGGCCAGGCCTCACTCCAACCATTTGCATCTCCAGTCCAATTGATGGAGGTATCTAAACTCCGTTTCCCCCTTCCCAAATCATCGTACGACTGAATCCCTAAATATTGGTTTGCAGTTACAATGCACTGGATTCAGAATCAGTGTTCCCATTCAGTGGAGGTCCCCTCCTCAAATGTAATTTGAGGTCTCCCCTGTCTTCAACTGTCCACTCTGATAAAGGTGGCGCCACAGGTCCTTTTGTCCTGGTGTGGTGTGTCCAGCCTCGTTCCTGGGTGCGAATCGCAGTATCTGAAGTCAGTATCACTTGGTAGGGTCCGTCCCAGCACGGAGTCAGCTTCTCGTCCTTCCAGGAACGGATCAGCACCCAATCACCAACCTGAATTCTATGAACAGGGAAACCTAGAGGAGGAGTCTGAGCTATTAGCCCTTTTTGTTGAAGTCCTTGCAAATGTTCCAGCAATGATTTAACATATCTCTTAACAAACAAATCCTTAGTTTCTAAAATAGGGTCCCAGTCTCCCTTAGGATAAGCCTGGAAAGGATGACCATACAATAATTCATAAGGTGAAAGCCCAATATCTCTATGTGGCTTGGTTCAGATTCTAACCAGAGCGAGAGGAAGGCATTTCGTCCAAGGTAGTTGGGTCTCTAAAGATAACTTAGTCAGCTGCCGTTTTATTTCTTGTTTCATCCTTTCTACTTTCCCAGAAGAGGGAGGATGCCAAGGGATATGGAGATCCCAAGTGATTTCTAAGGCCCTAATCAGATTCTGCAATACCTGGGCAGAAAAATGTGTTCCCTGATCCGAGTCTATCCTCTCCACCATTCCATATCTAGGAATAATTTGTTCTAATAAGACCCTACTTACTGTCGAGGCAGTTGCTCGGCCTGACGGGAATGCCTCCACCCATGAGGTCAGATGGTCCACTATGACCAGCAAGAACTTAAGGCGACCCACTGGTGACAGCTCAGACAAGACAACCGTCCACCAGTTGTCGAGCCATAGTATATAGGCCAGGGGAAACATACCTTGTCAGTATAGCATCACACAGGTTTTGGACATCCCAATGACTGCCCTGGTGCAGTTGCTGAAGGACTTGCCTCATACTTGCTTTGGTCAGTACCTCTCTGCCGTCAGGTAAGAGCCATTGTCCTTCCGAGTTCTCAACTGCTCCGAGAGTTGAGGCCTTCTCTTTTTCCTCCTGAGTAAAACTAGGAGAGGGTAGACTAGGGGGAAATACAGGTATCAAAGACATTATATGAGAAATTTCCTGATCTCCGGCTCCCTTGGCTTCCTGGTCTGCTAATCTATTTCCCCTTGCCTCAAAAGAATTTCCCATCTGATGTATTACTGCTATCTTACTAGGAGTCAGAATGTTTTCCAGTATCTCTCTTACTAGTGTATGATGAACCAGTTCTTTGCCTTTACTGTTTACAAATCCTCTTTCCTCCCAAATCCTCCCAAATACATGCACCACACCCCAGGCATATTTAGAATCAGTGTATATATATTCCCATCTTGGTCACGCAATAATTTTAACGCTTGATTTAAAGCATACAATTCACAACAATTCACAAGTTTGAGCCAACTAATGGGCAGGTAGACTGCCCTTGGTAACAGTGGAAATTCTAACAAACCCATTTCTTTTCCCATTTACCATCCTAGAAGAACCATACATAAATTCTAAACAAATATTTATCATAACCTTGTGTTGATAACAATAAGGAATTTGTCCCAATGAGTTTATATCCAAGTAGATCTTTCATAAGTGAACATTATTCATACAAATCAGTTTGTTTTTAAAAACACCCAATGCAAATACAATCATATACAGAATGTCTAATTCCACACAAGAGAATTCAAGAAGTTTTGATAAGAGATTTCCATTAACTTGTAATGGGAGAGACATTCTGCTATTCTGAAACATAAGGTCTTATCAAGTATTCTGATAAAGAGGCAGCAGGGGGGGGAGGTTTGCAGAACTAAGAGGCAGGGAAACTGAGGCAGGACTGAGGCAGGACAATAATTCAAAGTTAAAACATAAGCCAGCCAATCATAGTCTAGCAAATTTTCAGCTAGAGTCCCCTGTAAATGAATTTACAGGCCGAAAACCTAGATGAGTAAAAAGATGTTTATTGCAAGGTTTGAAAGCAAGGTTGAGGTCTGATTAGAAAGCCTTGAGATGCAAAAGGCCTTTTGTCTCGGCAGCCTTCTACAAACCCAGCATCTGCTAAAATCAGGTGTGTCTAGCTATGGACAGGTAAAGAGCTTTTTCAACTTTTTGCAGCCTCTCCCTTATCTGTAGAGACAAGAGAGCGAGACAAAAGGAGACCTTTCGTCAATCGCAGCAATTCGTAAAAGAATTGTGCCGAGCATAAAGCTCTAACAACGATCCAGGCCAGAAGCAGCCTGGATGTCCACTGCAAAAAGAAAAAAATATTTTACCTTTTCCAGAGTTCCATTCAGTACCCAAATTATGTCTATTTTTCGAGGTCCTTCATCAGGGAACCAAAATGATAAGGTAAGCAAAGAGTAAGTAGTTTCCAATTCGGCCTGAACTGAAATAAGACATCAGTTTTTCCCAATTTTCTGACCAGTTGAAATCTCAGTTTCCTTCCCCCTGTTTACAGAAATTATCAGATTATACATAACAGACTAGTAAATTTCCCAAAATAGCAATAGTTAGACAGTTTTATACAGCAATAGTTCTGTTCTCCAGGGGACAAAAAGGAAGCAGGATTAAAATTATGATCTTGGATTATGGAGCATTCTTTTCTAATAGTATTGTCTCATGTTTCAACACTCTGGAATCTGTGAGCCATCTCCCAGCCCTCTAGATTTAATATTGTTCTAACTTGAATACCCCTTCATTTCATCTTCTCTGCATATTTAATAGGGGATTGAGTGTCAAAAGTTCTTTCCCCACCATGATCATGCAAAACATGAAAAACGTATCTGAATATAGATCTATAGTCAGGAGTCTAGGATTGGGGTTCCAGAGATTGCCAGCTTCGTCTCAAAAAGAAAGGCAAAGTGGGAGCGGTCCTAGCAATGTATATCTCACTGACCACTTGGCTCTGATTACAAACATAAGAGGAAGAACCAGGGGCATGATTTAAGGCAGTTTTACTTCAGGTAGCTGTCCTAATTTTAACCATCCCACCTCCAGATGGTGGAGTTTAACGACCTCTGCAAACAGTTATACCTGAATTCAAAACTCCAAGTAAATATTAGCTTCAGTCCCAAAAGATTTTATCTCCTACAGCAATTATCATTAATCAAGGCTTCAGGTGAATGTAGTTCTCAAGAATCACAGTAATGATTCATCCTAGGAAGTTCAGATTATACAGTCTCTTTCATAAAGTAGATGGTTCTAGGTTTGACATTACAGATTATTTTGCCTTCAAAATACTCAATAGAAGAAAAATTCTAAATCTCATGTTGTCCATCCCATTTCCACAGAAAAGAAACTTTCAGATCTTTCAGAGTTAACATTAATACTCTCTTCATTCTGAAAAGGATTAGAATTTTTGCAAATAACCCTATCAAATTATCAGATCAGATTAAAATAATCTTTAAACAAGGAGACTTTCACGCATGTAAATAAACATTGAATAATTTGCTTTCAGAAAACTTCAGTTCGAACTCCTTAGAACAGTTATAGACTTGAAAAATAAAAATAAAACATTCAGTTATTAACACCATATAAATGTAGGCTGTTCCTTTAAACAGTAGAAATAATTAATATCTAAATCAGCAAGGAGGTGCAGTTATTAAAAACAAACAAACAAAAAACCCCACTATACTTAATGGGAGGAGGGACCTCTCCACGTAGTCACCCTTCCCCCATTCCACCTTGCTTCCTGACCCAATATATCATAGCTCCATTTAAACTATTAATTACTTTTACAAATCAATCTTTCCTGTCCCGTCTTTAAGTAAATATATATGTATATATTTTTAAACTTTACACTTCAATGTTCGCAAGTAACTGACCCAAATTTCATAAAACTTAATACATGCCCAACAGAGCTGACAAACACTTAAGGCATAGCTCAGTTACAAATTACCCAATACCTCTAGCAAACATACCATCTAAGTAGGGAGATACAACCACAACCTCCCCTAAGTAAGCTACCAGCATTTTGTTTTAAAAACCTATGTTTTAACTTAAAATCCCAAACACAGCTTTAAATTCCCAGTAATATAAAACTACTTTGCTATCATATTTAAAACAATGAACTTCACTAAATAGCGGTTTCTTTCCCCCGGCCCACGTGGCCCTGCTGCAGTCAGGCCACGTGGGAGGAAGAGGAAGGAAGCCACCATCTTCACTGGCTCAATCCCACAAACTTCCCCGAGTACAGGGTTTCTGATCCCAAATGGGATCTACTAACAGCTATTTCTGGTCAGCTGAAACAACCCCTGCTTCAAAAGACCTAGTTCTCCTCCCCGCCGGAAGGCCCCTGGAAGGGCTAATGGAATTAAATCCTCTCAGGTCCTTCCCTTCAGGTACCATTTAATCCTTTTGGCACCACCAGTCTGCAACAAAACAACAATACCTTATCATCTTTTTCTTGCTTTTTATTTTTCCTCATATTTTGGTAGTTTGTTCCAATTACTTAATTTATCTCCCAAGGGAATATCTACCGGTATTTTCTGATATTTTTCTCATTTCTCTCCGCAAGGGCTGGCTGGGACTAGGCCACACCCATTGAATTTGGAAGGAGTTTAACAGACTCCTAAACGCCCAAACACGCTAACTGTCGCCGGTTAACTCAGTCACCCAGGAAGGCCTAGCTCTCTTCCTGTCTACCGTCTACAGCCCCCTCCAGAACCTATAACTAGACTCAAGGGGCTTCACAGGACGCTTACCTCTGGGTTGCTGCGCAGCAAATTACTTGACTGATCTGTCCTCCACCAACCGGTTGGGATTTTCACCGAGGAGTTTCCGTTGCTTTTCTCTGAGTTTCTCCATTTCGGGTCCACTCTACGTCAGGGAGCAAGGAGAAGCCCCTGGATGCTGGCGGGCTGCCTAAATCAAGGCAGGGCGCCACCCCACTAGCACCCAGGAGTTCACTTACTCCCTGAGTAAAGGATCCCGGACGAGCCCCCAAACTGTGTTGTACGGAAATGGTGAGGGGTCACCATTTAATAAAAAAAGCTGGAGAGAGCTCTAGAGAAAAGCAAAGTTTATTGTACATTCTCGCGGAGAAGGGCGTCCCACTCTTCGAGTAGACTATCGAAGAGAGGAAGCACCTCCTGTGGGCAGGACAGCACCTTTAATCCCTAACGCAAAACGCCCCTTCCCACCACTGACCCTCATCCTCATTGGCTGAGAGTCTTACATTCTAAACACGAGATCTACCCATGAAATTGAACTTGACCAATAAGTACATAGTTGCTCATATTTGGATGAAATAGAGAGATGATATCATAGGAGGGGAAGGCAATGCCCTTTGATTGAACTTCAGAGTCCTTCAGGCCTACTCGAACTCTGAAGTAGATGAAGCCTTACTCGATTTTCACAACTGTCTTGAAAGATCTCACCTCATCTCATTCAAGTGTATTGGAATTGTCTTGGATCACTGCATTGCTGAGAATAGCTTAGTGTTACTGCATACAATGTTCTGGTTCTACTTACTTCACTCACCATCAGTTCATGTAAGTCTTTCCAAGTTGTTCTGAAATCAACCTGCTCATCATTTCTTATGGAACAATAATATTCTATTTATGAATGTTCTTTCAAACTACCTAAATAATAAAACATTCTTAAAAGTACAAATAACATTTTCTCATATAAAAAGTAAACAGTTTGAGCTTATAGAGTTCCTTATACTTGGTTTTTAATTTTTTCTTTAGGTTTCTCCTGGTTCTTATGCTAAATTAAATTTTCCATTGAGTTCTAGTCTTTTGAGCACAAATACTTGAAAGTCTTTCAATTCATTAAAGCCCACCCTTCCCCCTTTTATTTCACTCAGTGTTATGCTTTTTTTTTTTTTTTTTTATAAACAAAGCATATGCATGGGTAATTTTTCCAACATTGACCCTTGCAAAACCTTTTGTTCCAAATTTTCCCCTCTTTCCCCTTACTCCCTCCACTAACTGGTAGGTAATCCAATATATGTTAAATATGTTGAAATACATGTTAAATCCAATATACATATACATATTTATACAGTTATCTTGCTGCACAAGAAAAATCAGATCAAGAAGGAAGGAAAAGAAAAACTGAAATGAAAGCAGAGAGAGTGAGAATGCTATATTATGTTCCACACTCTGTTCCCACAGTTCTCTCTGGGTGTAGCTGATTCTCTTCATCACTGAACAAATGGAACTGGTTTGAATCCTCTCATTGTTGAAGGGAGCCATGTCCATCAGAATTGATCATTGTATAGTCTTCTTGTTGCTATATACAATGATCTCCTGTTTCTGTTTATTTCACCCAGCATCAGTTCATATAAGTCTCTCCAAGTCTCTCTGAAATCATCCATTCTTACAAAACAATAGTATTCCACAGCATTCGTATACTATAATTTATTCACCATTCTCCAATTAATTAGCATCCACTCAGTTTCCAGTTTCTTGCCACTACAAATGGGGCTGCCACAAACATTTTTTCACATGTGGGTCCCTTTCTCTCCTTTAAGATCTCTTTGGGATATAGGTCCAGTAGAAACATTATTAGATCAAAGGGTGTGGACAGTATGATAACTTTTTGAGCCTAGTTTCAAATTGCTTTCCAGAATGGCTGGATCTATTCACAATTCTACCAACAATGTATCAGTGTCCCAGTTTTCCCACATCCCCTCCAATATTCTACATTATCTTTCTCTGTCATTCTAGCCAATCTGACAGGTATATAGTAGTATTGATGGGGGTTGAGGTCCCTTTAAGATTCCTCTCTGACTGCCCATGGCTGACCTTGATTCACAAATCCTTGTCAAAAGAACCCTTTTGAATATCCGGGAACAGCCCCACTATTAGCTCAGCTTTACCTGATCTGAGCTACCTGAAAAGCCCATCAAGAACTTGGGTTCCGCCCATCTTCTAGGTATAAAAGGTCTGAGCCGGAGCTCCCTCTTTGCAACACATGGTATCCTTCCAACCATGTAGGGGTTCCTGTTCGCCCAGCGGTCACCTCTGGCCCTGGCATCTTTCTAATTGAACTTTACTTCCAAATTTCTACAATAAACCTTTTATTTATTAATCTAGGTTTTCAGGCTTGTAAATTCATTTATAGGGGACACTGTGCCTCATGGGATTATCTCATTATCTATGCACCGAGAAATGGGGTTCCCCCTTCCTTTCCCTCATTAGTATCTCAAAGTTGTCTTAATTTGCATTTCTCTGATCAATAGGATCTTTTCATATGACTAGAAATGGTTTTCATTTCTTCATCTGATAATTGTCTATTCATATTCTTTGACCATTTGTCAATTGGAGAATGGCTTGAATTCTTATAGATTTGAATCAGTTCTGTATATATTTTGGAAATGAGACTTTTATCAGAACCTTTAAATGTAAAAATGTTTTTCCAATTTATTGTTTCCCTTTTAATTTTATCTGTATTAGTTTTGTTTGTACCAAACCTTTTTAAGTTAATATAATAAAAATTATCTATTTGATGTTCAATAATGAGTGCTAGTTCTTTGGTCACAAATTCCTTCCTTCTTTACAGATCTGAGAGGTAAACTATTCTATGTTCTTCTTCTAATTTGCTTACAATATCACTCTTTATGTCTAAATCATGAACCCATTTCAACCTTATCTTGGTATATAATGTTAGGTGTGTGGGTCAATGCTTAATTTTTTCATACTAGTTTCCAATTTTCCTAGCAGTTTTTGTCAAATACTGAATTCTTCTCCCAAAAGCTGGGATCTTTGAATTTGTCAAACACTAGATTGCTATAGTTATTGACTTTTGTCCTATGAACCTAAGCTAATCCAATGATTGACTATTCTATTTCTTAGCTGGTACCAAATGGAAACCAGTTATTCTCTATCCTCATAGTCACTTTCTATGGTTAGTTCTTCTTCCTTTGCTTACTCATTATTATTTTTAGTAGTTTATTGTTATAGTCTGGCTCTAGTCTCAAGGTATGTTGGTAAGGAGGAGTGGGATGAGGCTTTAGGCTTCAAGTTTTTCTTTCTGTTGTTTTCTAAGCACTACCTGGGGACCCAACCTCAGTATTCTTCTCTGCTCCTGAGCCACAACAAGGGTCACACTGTGACCACAGTCTTGCGCCCTTCAGTTCTTCCTGTGGCTGCAAACTTCAGTTTTCCCCTACTGTGCTGAAACTGAAATCAGGTACTCCACACTCCTGGAAGTGCTCATAGCCAGTAGGGTCCCTTCCTCTCCACTACAATAATAGCCATGTGCTTACTCTTCCTCACACACTGACAAAGTCCAGGATTACAACTGGTAAGCACAATTGGGTCTGGCATCTCTCAACAGTAGAAGGGCCTTCATTCTTTCCCTACTCAATTGTCTTATTCTGACACTGTCTTTGAGGTGAAATTCTCTTAAGTGCTACCAGAGCTTGTTGTTTGTTGATTCTGTGGAGTCCCCTAGAGGTGCCAAACTTTGGGCCAAACCTTTTCCCTTGGTAGTCAGGTTTTTTCTAAAGTCTTCTCAAGTTGTCTTAGGACAACTATTTTACTATGACTTTTAATTATTTCTGCTGCTCAAAGGTCACTTTTTTTGTTTTTTTGCTTTTTGCTGAGACAATTGAGCTTAAGTGACTTGATCAGGGTCTCATAGCCAGGAAATATTAAGTGTCTGAGGTCACATTTGAACTCAGGTCCTTCTGACTTCAGGGCTGGTGCTCTATCCACTGTGCCACCTAGCTGCCCCAACATTCACTTTAAAGTGACATTTTGTTTTGTTTGTGTGAAACATTTGCAGAGCCTATGATATTTCCCACTTTATTTTGACATCTTCCCAATATTCTTTTCTAGGATAAAGATTCTAAATTTTTTTGTGTGTGTCAGGAATCCTCCTTGGCAGTCTCATCAAACATATGGGCTTTTTGATACCAGAGACTAGCTTCTGAGAGAAGTCAGTCATTTTGTATTCCCCTATTAGTACCAGGAACAGTCATGACTAGGAATAAACTTTCCATTGGCTTCATAGATGGAATAAGCTTTGTCTCTAAAATGAGTAGACTCGAGACAAACTAGCACTTGCTCACTCTTTCCTGTGATATTTAGTGGGAAAAAGAGAGAAAGAAGGAGAGGAAAGGGAAATGTCCAGTAACATGGACCTCATGAACTGAGCTGAGTGGTTCAGATAGTCTCTGTGGCACCAAGAAACAGGCCTGGAGTTGTTCTATTTTGGTTATCTTTGTCTGCTCTAAGTGTAGATTATAGAGTCCCTAAACATGAACTCAAGCCATAACAATCTCAAAGGCAAGATTCCAGGTTGGATGAGGCTACCAGCACAACAAGGAAGTCTTTAAAAAACATGGTTTCTGGTACTCATGACCAAAGAGGACTTTGGTGGTGGAATTTAGTGGGATTGTGCTATATAAAAAACTGAGTTAAGCTCTGAACCTAATCTTTTTCCTCTTCCCAGAGACTGAAGGGGTACAAATGGAAATTGTCTCCTAAGTGCTGAGGGTTGGGGAATAGTGTTTTATGTTTGTTATTGCTATATCTTTGAAGTAAATATTCCTTTGTAAAAGTTAATCCAACTGTTAAGTGGTTAAATGGAATTAGTATTCAAACAACCCCCTAAAACTGAGAGAACACTATCAGTGGAGGTTGAAGTCAATGACAGAGACTGGTTACCTCCTTTAAGGTATCACAGAACCCTGCAGGAGGAATAAAATGTAACATACTTGATCTTCAGATACTGAAGGCTAGAGTAATATGTAACTACCAAAATATTAGAAAATGAAATTCAAATTCTCCTTTGGTCTGGAGAATGAGACTTCAGGATAAAATCTCTGTTTCTTATATTCTCCTTTCTAATAACCTTGGGCTGGCTAAAGGTTTCTATATATATTTATTTTATTTTGAGAATTTTTTTTCTTTTTATCTATAAGATATATGCATGGGTAATTTTTCAGCATTGAAAATTATAAAACCTTTTGTTCCAATTTTTCCCCTCCTTCCATCCACCCCCTCTCCCAGATGGCAGGTTGATCAATACATGTTAAATATGTTAAAGTATATGTTAAATACAATATATATAGACATGTCCATACAGTTATTTTGCTGTACAAAAAGAATCGGACTTTGAAATAGTGCACAATTAACCTGTGAAAGAAATCAAAAATGCAGGTGGACAAAAATAGAGGGATTGGGAATTCTATGTAGTGGTTCATATTCATTTCCCAGAGTGCTTTCACTGGGTGTAGCTGGTTCAATTCATTACTGCTCTATTGGAACTGATTTGGTTCATCTCATTGTTGACCATCAGAACTGATCATCATATAGTATTGTTGTTGAAGTATACAACGATCTCCTGGTCCTACTCATTGCATTCAGCATCAGTTCATTTAAGTCTCTCTAGGCCTTTCTGAAATCATCCTGTTGGTCATTTCTTACAGAACAATAATATTCCACACCATTCATATACCACAATTTATTCAGCCATTCTCCAATTGATGGGCATCCACTCAGTTTCTAGTTTCTGGCTACTACAAAGAGGGCTACCACAAACATTCTTACACATACAGGTTCCCTTTCCCTTCTTTAAGATCTCTTTGGGATATAAGCCCAGTAGTAACACTGCTGGATCAAAGGGTATGCACAGTTTGATAACTTTTGGGTCATAGTTCCAAATTGCTCTCCAGAATGGCTGGATATTTTCACAATTCCACTAACAATATATCAGTGTCCCAGTTTTCCCACATCCCCTCCAACATTCCTATTATCTTTCCCTGTCATTCTAGCCAATCTGACAGGTGTATAGTGGTGTCTCAGAGTTGTCTTAATTTGCATTTCTCTGATTAATAATGACTTAGAGCATTTTTTCATATGGTTAGAAATAGCTTCAATTTCTTCTTCTGATAATTGTCTGTTCATATCCTTTGATCATTTATCAATTGGAGAATGGCTTGATTTCTTATAAATTAGAGTCAATTCTCTATATATTTTGGAAATGAGGCCTTTATCAGAACCTTTGATTGTAAAAAATGTTTTCCCAGCTTATTGCTTCCCTTCTAATTTTGTCTGCATTAGTTTTGTTTTTAATACAAATATTTTTAAATTTGTTATAATCAAAATTTTCTATTTTGTGATCAATAATGATCTCTAATTCTTCATTAGTCATAAATTCCTTCCTCTTCCACAGGTCTAAGAGGTAAACTATCCTATGTTCTTCTAATTTATTTATAATTTCATTTAAAGGCTATTATATTAAGGAACACTACTAGGTAGGAATTGGGGATACTTCTCTGCCCAAAGGCAGCCTTTGTAACAAGTGCTACATGAGTTTACAGCTTGTCATTCTAAATGATTCCTAACTATATTCCAACTCCCAATCTATATTGCTAATATAAGAACACATAAACAAGATTAGCTGCCATTATATAGTTTATACATAAGGCATTTATGTGACTATTATATAAAATATAAAATCACTGGTTTACATGTGGCATGAGTGGAAAAATGATGGGTAATCTGGTCTACCCCTAGCCTGACTTCTGGAGGCTTAATAGCCTAGAATTACATCTAGCCACCACACCTTAAATATTGTAATGCTGCAGAAACTGAGGCAAGATAGTGATTAGAGAGTTTTTAATATTTTGTATGGATTTCTGAGAAGGAGAGATTTTCTGGGACCAAAGGATCCATTTTGGTCCCAGGGCTGATGTTTCAAAACATTCACCAGCAGCATTAGCTTTAGCATCAGCTTAAACATCAGCATTGAATGTGAGGTTCCAGTAGTTTTTATATCTGTGGCTCTTAAGATATCGTCATAGACAAAGGCAGGGGTGGAGTCAGAACACTGAGAGTGGGAATTTCCAAGAAGGAGATCATCAATCCGGTTCTGACAGGTTGGGGGGTAGGACCATAAATTCTTACAAATTGGGAGGACTTAGGAGGTATCCAACTAGAGGCAGGAAATCTGGAACTTAGAGGTAGAGGATGCCAATTAAGTATCTGAGAGAGGATATATGGGGTTTTGGAATGTCAGAGTGACCAGCTACAACCGAAATTATCTCGTCCTAATGGTAGGAACAGGGGTTGCAACCAGGGGGATTGAAGCTGAACAATCCAAGGAACTGAGGCAAAACAATTCAGGGAAACTAAGGCAGAACAATTCAGGGAAACTAAGGCAGAACAATTCAGGGAAACTGAGGCAGGACACTAAAAGGGAACTGTGGTACAACAGCATCAGTAGCCTAATGAGCATAATACTTTAGGGGACTAGGATCAAAATGCTTTTTTAAATTAAAATTTGTAGCTTGTCTCACTATTGCTTTAAACTTTTCAAGTATCAGAGCATGGGAGTGATTTGATTAGGAGGTTCTCTTCAAGTAAATCTTTTGGAGAATTTCTTTTCTTCAACCTCAGTAATTAATGTTAAAACAAAAACTGTAATTATTTTCATAATGGACTTTTTGCAAATACTTATTGAAGTGTGTGAGAGTCATGGTCCATAGTTTGAAAGAATTCAAAGAGATTCTCTTATAGTCACAAAAGAATTTATTAATACCATAGCTGATGGACTAGTCTCTAAGAGAGTCTATAAATTATAAAGAGTTTTATATATTGATATTTGAGGCTTAGCTTATATATTGATATTTAGGCTAATAGCTTACATGCAGAAAGCAAGATACCCCTAAAGGAGGAGCCAGGATGTGTTTTATTTCAGGTAAGGAGACAGGATGTCTTTTAATCAGGCATTGACAATCAGAAAGGATGGGATTTTTATTGGAGACAAATAAGGAATAATAGATAAGAGTGTAATGGATGTGAGGTGTTATGGGCTAGAACTCTAAACTTGAAACAAGGATTCTTACAAGGTGCTAAGTGGAATTGATAAATACAATGGTTATCTAGTTTAGCTTGGTGATTAATAGTTCTCTAAATTCAGTACGATTGATTTAATCTTAATAATGGTTTCCTAGTGATATAATGATATAATGATTTCTCAGTGTAGAGCATATAAACTGTGACTCAGACTCAGAGCCAGAGAAGACAATCAGACTGGAGATGGAACTCAAACTCTCCGAGCCAAAGGAGAGACAGATTCATTCACTTCATCTCACATTACTTACACACTGGTGGCTGGCCTGGCCTATTACACTTCTCGGAAGAAATCAAGATTCCAGAAGGCTCTCCAGAAAGCTGGCCCCAGCCCCAGGCAAGGAAAGTAGATTATGAAGGAGATAATAAAGGATTTGGACTTTAGCACCTGGCTATTCTCCTGGTGATTATTCTACTAAAAAGAAGGCTGCTCCTAGACCTCCAGAAAACTAAACAAGGACATTAAAAGAGGTTTTATTGCTTCACATTCCTTAGCTAGATATGCAGTTCTATGTAGATTCTTGGCTCAAACCCAAAACTTATCATTAACATCACTACACGTAACCAAATAAATATACATGAAATAGTTTCTCATTGCCTCTAGATTAAAATGGAATGCCTTCTTTGTTTTTCTAAGATATACCTGTGAGTGATCTTTCCATTTAATTGCAATTTCATTTTTTTTTGTTCTGGTTTATTTTTCAGGAAGGATGTTAAAAACGAAACTATTCTTTAACTATATGTCTAGCAATATGTGATAAGGGCCTGTCACTTCACACTTGGATTATTTCAATAGTTTACTGTTTGGTCTCCTTGCTTCAAGTGTCACCTTTCTAGCCCATCCTCCATTTAACTGTCAAGTTAGTCTTCCTAAAGCACAGATTTGACCATGCCTTCTCCACTCTCTACTCAAAAACTCCAGTGATTTGCCTCCAGGATCAAATTAAAAAACCAAAAACCCTCTGGCTTTTAAAGTCTTTTGTAATATGCCCTTTTTATTGTTTTATTGTTGGGGTTCAAAGAAGACCCTCAAAAGATTAGGGTTTCAGACCAGTGTTGTGAGGTTTCTCTAAAGAATTTGCAGACTTAGACCCATCTTTTAAGTCAAGGGGCACAGTTTATTATAATTGTAATACCAATTGAAGAGTGAAAAGTTCCAAAAGAATTTAGCAGGAGTTAAATTTTTATATCAAAAAGTTAGACCAGGTGCTTCATATTACTGATATGCTAATTTTATGGCTTACATTGTTATCTGACAGCCAGCAATATTTGTGAAACTACAGCACTCCCAAGGCCAAGGAACCTTAGGATTATTGATCTCCCAAAGCCAGATGTCAGGGTTATTGCTATATCTCCCTTAGAAGCTGCACCCCATCACTCTTACATCTACTCCTCTCCATCTAATGTCATCTAATGGCACCAGTCTTTATGCCGTTTCTTGAACACAAGACTCAAACCAGGCTAGGGCAATCTGGGCTTTTATTTTATTTTTTAAGGCTGGGGTTAAGTGACTTGCCCAGGGTCATACAGCTAGGAAGTGTTAAGTGTCTGAGAGCAGATATGAACTCGGGTCCTCCTGAATTCAAGGCTGGTACTCTATCCCCTGCATTACCTAGCTGCCCCGTAGGCTTTTCTTATCATTCAAAGCCATCTCCTCCAAAAAGCACTAGAGTGCTGTTGGTACTGATTGAGGGACCTAGATCTTCTAAACTTGCATATTTATAAGTCTGACTCTAAGGCTAAATATGTTTATTTTGGGGTAGCTGCTTGGTCACCTGTGATCAGGCAAAGCAGCATAAAGCAGAAGGGCTAGCCAAAAAACAAGCAAGCTTGTCTAGTTGAATTCCCTGATCTAGTTGACACAAGGGAATAAGCAGACAGGAAACTGAGGCGGAAGCCAGGTCATATGGGAAATGCCTGAGTTAAATAATGCCATCTAGAGAGTTGAAGGAAGAGACAGAGAATGGATAATTTAAAATTTTTTTTTTTTTTTTTTTTTTTTTTTTACATTTTCCATATGAGTCATGTTGAGAGAAAAAAATCAGAAGAAAAAGAAAAAAAATTTTGGTATTATTTTGACTTTACTTTTCTTCCATCACCTCCTCTTTCTTTACCTCACCAGAGCTCCCAGTAGAGGAAGTTACTTTTGTCTGATCGAGATTTATTAATTTTATTTCTGCTCAGATGGTTCATAACATGAACTATAAACTCAGAAGGAGCTGAATTGGTGGTAGAAATCAAAATATAATTCCTAATTTATGATTTTTAAAGTGCATATGTGGAGAACAACATTTAGCTGCTCAACTTTTGAAATTCACACTTACATACCTTATAGAAAGAATCACTGGTCTAACTGCCAAACTATACATCTAGGGGCAGAAACAGGTCCAAAGATTAATCGACTTGCCCAACGTTACCAAGAGAACAAGAAGCAAATCAGAATTTGAACACAGATCCCCTGATTCCAGACCTAGTACTCTGGCTATTCCCAGCTCCTCCCGGAGGTTAATCTCATTAATATAGAAGAATAAGTCCGAAGTATGGAAGATTCCATTTGTGTTCCAGCTTCCATTACTCTTATCTATGATAATTGTATAATCTTGGTGAAAGGTGAAAAACAAAACAAAACAAAACAAAACAGAATTACCTTTACTCTCAAGGAGTAGGAAAAGATTACATATTTACCCAATAAAAAGCATTCCAAATAGAGAGCAAGATTTGATAGAAGTCACTTTCAGTATCTGTTCGTTTTCTGCTTTTTCTTTTAGTTCTGTTTTAAAATGTTCCCTATTTAACATTTTTCAAATGTCCTGAGTTTTTATCCGGAGGAAAAGTCTCTGCATAATCTATCTAATTGAACTCCAGGAAAGACTCTTGGTTTTAGGGCCATTTTGTTGTATTTCATTATGCCATGAAAACCAAATCAGGAAGAAGCACACAGGCTGAAACAGAGGGGGAAAAAAAAAAGAGGTAGAGGTCCAAACAGACTAAAGGCGGACCACAGAAGCACATGGTTGAAAAACCACAATGCAGGATTACCTCAGGTCCCCTTTCTGCTACAAACGTTTATCACCATCATCTAATTTAAGACTTTTACTACCATTTTACTTCTTCCAGCCAAAGAATATTCCATATGTTAATGCTATATGAATCATCAAAGTCCAAATCAAGCAAAATGCAGTTTGTGGCCTGCTCTACATAGCTTGCTCTACCAATTGCTTCTTTTGTAGCTTCTGAGGTTGTGAAAGAGGGATCCTAAAAGTCCCAGACCCATGATGAGAAGTGTCTCAAAAGAATTTGCAGGCTTGGACCCATCTCCTAGTCAAGGGGCAAAGTTTATTAAAAGCAAAGTGAAGCCATTACCGAGCAGGATGAATTCTGAGAGAATCCAATAGAGAAAGTAAGGGAAGGAGATACAGCTTTCAGTCGTAGATATGTTAATTTTATGCCCGGAAGGCAAGTCTAGGAAGTAATTTCCATATAAATTAAGGATGATCTGTTTGGGGGTGCTGTTTCCAAAATCAGAAGACCGAGGACTCATGGGAAGCTCAAGGTCAGGGGACCCCAAAGTCACATTATACTTGCTCCATGAAGAACTTGTATAATATAAATCATTTTTACTTTGTTGTTGGGGGAGAGGGGAACTCCAAGGGGAAATAACGCATTCTTGACCTTTTTGTGTCATGGACCCCTTTGGCAGGTTTAGGGAAAATTACAGATTCCTTCTCAGAATTAAAAAAAAAAAAAACAATCTTAGGAAATGCTACATTTTATTGAGAGGTAACCCCTCCCCCCACACAAGTTCAGAGACTTCTGAATTGATCCCCAATCTAGATGCTGCGGTGCCTGGCGCACCTTGTGTACACTGACCAATTTGCATTCTAGGCTGTTTTGCTCTCGTTTTCAGAAGTACAAGGTAGTTGCACTAAGGTCAAGTATTATTCAATCCAAGCCCAGCACTCTCGCTAAACTCTCCCACCTCCTCTCTCAGCATCCCCGCTCCTCCTTCCTTCCCTCTGCTTTTGCTAAGAAACTTCCTCTCTTCCTCCTGTTCCCCGGTCTCCGTTCTTCTCTCTCAGAGTCACTTCTTCACTCTTTTGCTTCTCCCTCGCGCTCTCCTTCATTTTTCTTCCAACTCTTCCCCACCCCGTCTCTCCCACGTGCCCTCCTACCGCCCCTTCCAGGCTCCCTCCGTGACCCGCCTCCTCGGAGCCCCTCCCCTTCCCCGTTCCGAGTGCCCTCTTCGGGCCCTCTCCTCCAGCCACAAGCTGGCCTCGCGGTCAGCCTCGCGACAGCCTCCCGCCGGCGGTAGGGGCGGGGTTTCCTAGCGCCCTGGCCCCGCCCCTGGGTCTCCCGGAGCTGAGCCGGCGCCACTCACACACTCAGCCGCCATTTTACTGCTAGAGTCCCCAACTGAGGACCCGGTGCTTTCTCGTTTGGGTGGCGGCGGCTCCACTGGCGACCGGCGGCTGCAGCTGCTGGCGGCGGGGCCGGTTCGGGGCGCGGCCGGAGGCTCGGATCAGCGGAGGCAGAGCGAGGAGGGGCGGCCGGGCGGACAGGTGACTGGCCGGGTTCCGGGACAGGTGCGGGTCCGGGGCGCTACCTCCCCAGCCTTGACTTACCCCCCCCCCCCCATTTCCCCGAGCGGGGGCGGGGCCGAGGCTGCTCGGGATCCTCCTTTCACTGGACCTGGGAAGAGGAAGGGAATTGAGGGGGGGGGGGCTCGTTGATCAGGAAAGATGGAGGGGATATTGATTTACTAGAAAAGAGGCGGGGGCCCTCCAGTTCCGAGAGAATGTGGATGGGGTCCCCAAGGCAGGGAGCCCCACCCCCTGCATGTAGAATTGTAATGGCTAGTATTTGTATGAGTCATTCAGCACTTTCCCTGGGGGCGGGATGAGGGGGAGGGAGTTCCTGGCTCCTGGGTACACACCCCCCCCTCGCTCCTGGGGCGATGGACCTTTATCTTGGAATTGGGACCGATTTTCTCCCAAGATAAAAGTCTGGGGGAGCCGGAGATTCGATTCACTTTTCTATTTTGAGTCCCTTGCCGGCACGGTGGGAGCTCTTAATAAATACATATTGATTAGTGGATTAGAAAATTCTAGGTCCAGAATTTTTACCTTTTTAATGTCATTTACCCTTTTGGCAGTTTCGTAAAGATAACCTTCTTCAAACAATGATTTTAAATGAAATTGTATGCAAGGTTTAAAAAAATATTTAATACAGTTTATCTCATTTGATCCTCACACCCACCCTGGGAGGGAGGTACTGTTACTATCCCAATTTTTACTCTTGAGAATGCTCGTTTGACATATCTAGAGTCGCCCAGCTAAAGAAACGTCTGAGCCAGGTCCAGGGCTCTATGGACTGAGCAGCCCACCTGCTTTAAAACTAGTTATAATGAAATAACTTTTAACTATGTTAAAAAAATAATAATTCACAGAACCCTAGTGCTGGGGAAGACCTTGACCGTGTAAATCAGGGGTTCTCAAATTACGGCCCGCGGGGCACATGCGCCCGCTGAGGACGTTTTAGCGGCCCGCTGGCTTATGGCAAATGGGCTGAGGGGCGGAGACAAGAGTGTGAGCTTTTGTTTTTGCTATAGTCCGGCCCTCCCACAGTCTGACGGACATTGAATTGGCCCCCTCTTTAAAAAGTTTGAGGACCCCTGGTAAAGTCTTGAGAGATGTTCCTGAGTCCTTATTACCATCTCACCTCTGTTGATTCCCTCCAATCTTGTTTTTAGGTTTGAATTTGGACCCCAGTAACTTTCTAGATAGATTGCTAAGTGGTGAGTGTATAGAATGGCGATGGATATAGGAATGAGACTGGCTTCATTTGCTGTTAATGTGTACTGTAGTTTTGTTTGTTTGTTTTTAAGTTTAGTCCTGGCTTCTCCATTTGCGCTCGGAAGCATTGTTATACTGATTAATTCAAATGAGTGAATTAGCTAGGGAAGGCAAGGACTGAAAATAGCCAAAAACAGTTCCACTTTTAATTCTTAGGCCTTACTAGTAGTGGTGTTTTTTGTTAATTTGAAGAAAGATGCTTTTATTTTTCTCAATGCATCTTTTGGGTGGGATTCATGATGATAATTGCTATGGTTAAAGAATTCACGGACTGCCCTGCTTCCTGGTAATAAGCTCTTCAGTACTTACGTAGGTAGGTACTTAGACAGCATTCATAATCTATTATCTTTAGCATGTTTGAAGCCTTTCCAACAAGGCAGAAATTACCAGAGGCTATTCTTCAACAGCATAGCCTTTGAAAACCCAATTATAATAAGACTTTGGGGGGAAAGTTTCATCGTAATAACAGTAATAATTTATTGTATATAGCAAACATTCTATCTTCTGTGTTAAAGATTTTCTCATACAGTAGTAGATAGTGGGACTATATTATTCAAACCAGTTCAAGTCTGGCATCTTTTCACACTGCTTTTCTATGTTTTGATTCTAGAAATTCTTTACTCTCAAATTACTTTTAAATAATTTTGTTAGGTTTTTATAGTGTAGTTAGAAAATTTATTAAGTATTTGCTTACTTTGTTCCAAGCACTGTGTCAGGCTCCAGAGAAAAGAGGCAAAAAAAATAAGAAATTGTTTCTTGCTGTGAAGAATTTACATTGTATCCGAGAAACAACTTTACACATAAAAGTAAATACAAAATATATACAAACAAAATTGAAAGTAATCTGAAGGGACATTAGCAGCTGGAGAAGTAATAGGCATTTGAGCTGAGCATTTATTGGAACTAGTGAGGACTAATTAATCCCTTTTACTTTTGTATTGATGCCTTTTGTTTTCTGTTTTTGTTTTTTAATGTCATATACATTTCGCAATATGACCATTCTCCTATGAGTTACATCTCTTAAAGTTTTTGTGAAGTTGGTAAATATAAACAAGAATAAACATGGCAATATACAAAGAATAACGAAAGAAATATATGTGGAATTGAACTTTTGTTTTCTATTTTTTTCATACTATGTACAACTTTTAGAAGGGGGAAATAATTTATATTTACTGTTATTCCTGTACTGTTCTGCTAAATGTGCCTCTTCTACTTATTTTTTAACGATTAATCATTGATGCTCTTTTCCATCTTTTCTCTCTCATTTCCTGACAAATTCCTCTTCTCTCTCCCCCACACAAAAAAAAACCCCCTCCCATTGTAAAATAAAAATACTCAAAACAAATGCAGCCATTACTATGTTTGAAAATGAATCTCCGATGCCTCTCTGTCAAAGGGTGAGAAGCATGATTCATCCTTATTCTTTGGGTGTAGTAAAGGGTCATTTTGTTGACCATTGTCCTTAAGTCTTTCAATTGTTTCTTTATAGTGTTGTATTTCTTTTATGAATTGATCTCCTGATTGGTGAGCCATCCCTTATAATAGAGATTTAAAAAGAAATACATCAGAGCACTTAAGCAAAATTAACTATTTTATTGACTGTATGTGACAGTATATGTAATTAATACTTTACATCCATATAATTAAAAAGTGCTTAGTTTTGTTTTAGTGGTCTATTAAGAATTGCTAAAATCTTGTGTAATTTTCTTGGTTCTGCTTTGTTCTCCATCAGTTTGTCTTTTTTGAAGCATTTTAAACTCTTACTATGTATTGATGGTTTTTACCCAGATAGTATTTTATTACATCTTTGTATATCAATTTGTTTAGTTATTTTCTCATTGATATTCAGATGTTTTGTTTCCAGCACTTTGCTACCCCCACAAAGTGACACAGCCCTTGGGAACTAAGAATTAAGGACCCGATTATGACGATTTTTAATATCTTTCATTGACCATTGAGTGTTTGCCTAGCAGTGGGATCCCTGGGTAGAGTTGTGTGGTCATTATAGTGACTTTTTAAAAAATTTAATTCATAATTTTCTTTCCAGAATGGTCCGGCCAATTCACAACTTTACTAACAGTATATAAGTATATTTTGAGCTAGGAATTCTAAGAGGTAGAGCTGAGGTGTAGAGAAAATGCATTCTAGACATGGCAGATAGGAGATGGAATGTTGTATATGAAGTAGGTAGTTTGACTGGAACAGACAGTTAAAGAATGTATTATATAACAATCCTAGAATGATAAGACTGGATCAAGAGCATTCAGGGTTTTAAATGCTTAACAGTGGAGTTTGTCTTTTAGTCTAAAAGCAATAAAGAAACCACTAAAACTTTTTGAATAGAGGGAGTGATATGGTGAGACTTGTGCTTAGGAATTTCACTGACATCATCTGGAAGATGAATTGAAGAGGTAGTAGACAATATAGGGAAATCAGTTAGAAAGCTAATAAAATAATCCAGTTTAGGGATGATAAGGATCTGACCTACTAGTGACTGTGTGAGTATAATGGAAAATAGGCACATTGAAAAATAAATATTGGATTTGGTATCTGAGGACCTGAATTCACATTTCACCTCTGACTCTTACCATCTGTGTGACCTTGGGCAAATAACTACTTTGAGTCTCAGTTTCTTCATCTGTAAAGTGAGAGGGTAGAATTAAATGAGTTGCCCTTCCAGGTCTAAGCCATGAGTAAGGATAGTGGTATCCATTACAGAAATAGACATATAGTTTTTTTTTTTTTTTCCCTGAGGCTGGGGTTAAGTGTCTGAGATCAAATTTGAACTCGGGTCCTCCTGAATTCAAGGTTGGTGCTCTATCCACTGCGCCACCTAGCTGCCCCAGACATATAGTTTCAAGGGGATGTTGGGGGGTACTAATAGGAGAGGACTGAGTTCTGTTTTGGTTGTATTACATGTTGAATTTGAGATGCCTGATGGACAATTCATTTTGAAGATTTCAAAAGGCAAGTTAGTATGAAACTGGATGTTGGAGAGGGACTGGATATAGAATGGATATATAAGTAAGTCATCTGCAGAAAGATAATAAATGAACCCTGACAAACTGTTGAGATTACCAGAATGCTGTAAAGAGAGAAGTAACAGAATCTTGTGGTGCAACCACTGTAGGAGATGGAATGTGGATGTTGCTGTAGAAATGAACTACAGTGAGAAGACAACTACTACCAAGCCACATTCGATCACGAAAATGCAGAGAAAAGAAAATATCTAGGAAGAAAATGATCAGCAATGTTAAATGCTGTGAAGAGGTCTTCGTTAAAGATAGAGAAAAGGCCATTAAATTCAGCAATTATTGGTTTTAGATAGCAGTTTCATTTGCATGATTAAAAGAAATTGAAAGTGGGAACTAAATAAGGTCAAAGAATACAAAAAGTTTTTGAGTAATTTATGAAAGGGATAATAGTTTGAGGAGGGTGGTAGGATTAAATTAGGGTTTGGGGTTTTTGTTGTTGTTGTTGTTTTTTTTTTTTTTTGAGCCACTTGGATGTCAGTAAACTTGAAAGATTTAAAGTAGTGTCATTGACAGAAATAAGGACGTTTAGAAGAGGATGGGTTCAGTTAATGTTTAGATAATAAGTTCTGTTTTGGATATGAGGTTTGGTTTTTTGTTTTTGTTTTTTAGTTTTCAGCATTCATTTTTTTTCCCCATTACTTCCCCCCATCCAAGGGGGCAGGCAATCTGATGTAGGTTTTATATATATATATATAAAATCATTTTTAACATATTTCCATATTAATCATGTTGGGGAAAAAAAATCAGTACAAAAGGGAAAAACCAGGAGGAAGAAAATAAAACTAAACAAAAAAATCAAAATAATATGCTTTAATCTTCATTTAGACTCCATGTTCTTTTTTCCATTCCATGGCTTGTCTTGTGTCACTGTATTGCTGATCATAGTTGATCATCACTGCACATACCGAATTTAAGTGACTCTGGGATATTCAGTTTGAAATTTCCAGGAGACTCTTAGTAAAGAGGAATTGAAGCTCCTTCGGACACTGGACATAGATATATAGATAAGTGAGTTATTTGAGAGGATTATTAAACCTATAGGAATTGATGAGGTTACTGAAAGAATACTGAGAAAGAAGAGCTGCCCTGTATTCATACATTATAATTACATAAAATAGAATCAGGAGAACTACTTATATAATGACTTTAATGATGTAAAGGACACAATTATATAAGTATATTTTCTGTTAGAATTTATATTTTTCAGCCATAGAGACTTTAACTTTTACCTCCAATTTATTATCACAATGTATGGCACATATTGTAGAATTACTACTTTGTAAGTATGTGCTCATTGAGTTTAGTACCTAGCTTTAGAACCTAAAAGAATATTATTAAGAATTTAGAAAACATCAATGAATATGAATATAAAGAACAGAACTGGGAAAAAGAAAATTGCATATGAATCTGTTTTGTACAGCTTATTTTTTTTAAGGTGTTTATAAACAAGAAGAAGCATGGTGAAGTGGCTAAAGAATATTCCCTAGGGCTCTGTTCTCTATATCCTCTCTGTTTCACTTGGTGATCTCATCAGTTCCTTTGGTTTCAGTTACCACCTGTATACAGAATCTCATATCAACTTATCCAGCTCTAACTTCTCTCTGAAACCTTTTCTTTCCCATCTCCAGTTGCCTTCTGAACATCTCAAAATGGATAGAACTATAGATATTTTAAACTCATGCCCAAAACTGAACTCATCTTTTTTCCAAACCCTTTTCACTTTCAAATTTCCCTATTACTAAAAAACAATAGCCCCCACCCCAAAACAAAACAATGTAAACTACTGTTCTTGAGAAAAGTAGGGAAATTTACAAAAAAGGTAGTTGGGTATGGAGAGAAATATAGCATAATTTTTTACTAGACATGGTAAGTTCTAGGTACCTGGGGAAATCCAGTTCAAAATGTCTAATTGGCGGTTGGAAATGAAGGAATGTACTTTAGGAGCAAGCTATAGATTGGAGAAAATTTTCTGTGTAGAGGTGAAAATTTAAGCTGATGAGAACACCAAGAGAAAAGAGAAGAGGATTTTTACAGAGCCTTCAAATACCTCCATAGTTGTGATCAGGAGATTAAAATTTTTTTATTTTATTTATTGTAGGTGTTACTTTTTCCATTTACATTGTTTTTATTGTATATATTGTTTTCTTTACTCTCCTTAACTTCACTTTGCATTAGGTCATGTAGATCTTTCCATGCTGTTTTTACCACATTCATCACCTCTTACAACTTTTCTCTTCTTAATTCTAAAGAAATAGAAGTTACATAATCATGGACAAACTTTTTTTTTTTTAATAGTTTTTATTTACCAGATATATGCATGGGTAATTTTACATTGACAATTGCCAAACTTTTTGTTCTAATTTTTCCCCTCCCCCCCCAGATGGCAGGTTGACCAATATATGTTAGAGTATAAATTAAATACAATATATGTATACATGTCCAAACAGTTGTTTTGCTGTACAAAAAGAATCGGACTTTGAAATAGTGTACAATTAGCCTGTGAAGGAAATCCAAAATGCAGACAAAATTAGAGGGATTGGGAGTTCTATGTAGTGAGTGGTTCATAATCATTTCCTAGAGTTCTTTTGCTGGGTGTAGCTGGTTCAGTTCATTACTGCTGTATTGGAACTGATTCGGTTCATCTCATCGTTTAAAATGGCCACATCCATCAGAATTGATCATCATATAGTATTGTTGTTGAAGTATACAACGATCTCCTGGTCCTACTCATTTCACTCAGCATCAGTTCATGTAAGTCTCTCCAGGCCTTTCTGAAATCATCCTGTTGGTCATTTCTTACGGAACAATAATATTCACGGACAGACTTTTAATATAAACTCATTATTGTATTTCAAGGTTTGAGAGAAAAAAGATTTTCTACTTGAGGGAGATATCTTAGTGAATCAAGAATGTCTATTTCCATGAATATTGCTTGTCTTAGCTGATGAGGGTATGCTTCTGTTATTGACATCTCCTGAGCTTATACTCACCCAAACATCTACTTGAAGCTTTCCCTTAAACAAACAGGGATTACTTTTTTAAAAATACAAGCTAGAGTTGGATAATTGAATTAGCTTGGGACGTTTCAAAATGAGACCTGTAGAAAATTAGTCAGTATGCTGATATCAAGAAAAATTGAGTGTTTCCTATATACACTGTGGCAACATAAGATAGTGCTTATTTTGGGAGTTTTCCTGTTTTAAGGAAAAGGATGAGTACTTTCTATTAAGTACAAAGTAATCTCTCTCTCTCTCTCTCTCTCTCTCTCTCTCTCTCTCTCTCTCTCTCTCTCTCTCTCTCTCTCTCTCTCTCTCTCTCTCTCTCTCTCTTTGCTTTCTTACCAAAGCAGGTTTCACCTCTGAGGTTTTAGTTCAATCTGACTAGACTTATTAAAGCAACTCTTGTATGCAGATTACAATGGATGCTAGAAATAAGAGATGAAAACTATTTTTTTGCTCAAAGAGTTTACAATTTGAAAAACTCCAATTGTAGTTTCAGTTCTACTCCTTACCCGCTGTGACCTTGGTAATGTCACTTCATCTGCCTGGGAACCTTAATTCCTCTTTTGTATTGAACTAGATGATATCCATGATTCCTTCAAAGATCCTGAAAATACTGTTTGTTATCTTATAATCTCTAAGAAAAGCATATCATAATGTCCACAATTCTTTTGCTGAGTTTTGCTATCATAGCTAAGCAAAATAGACAATATAGAATAAAGGATAAACTTTAATTTAGCCAAATTATCAGTTCATCAATTAAAAGTAACAGTGGTGAAAGTTATACACAAAGTCAATATTAAAAATAAATGTATTATTAAATAAGGAAGGAAGCGACCATAATGTTGCTTAAAGTATCATTTGTCATTTCAGTATACATAAGCCAAGTGTTCATCATACTGGAGAGTTCAAGAATCTAAGATACTGAACACTGTTTGTGACTCTTCTGACCATTTGACATGGTCAGTTCTGAATCAGAATAGGAACACTTTCTGAACACTAATCATTTCAGACTTATTAAACTGATGGAAGCTTGAAAGTTGTTTGACAATCTTCATGTTTCTAGAATATTTATGTTATATAACAGTAATAATTATACCATTATCATAGCTGATTACAAAAATACAATATGCATTTCCCCCAATAAGTTAGTAATAGAGTCTGTTCTTTGTTTTGAGTAATTATTTAGGAAATACTGCATAATTTATTTTCAAGTCACTGAAAATATGATTTTCTATGTGAGTCAACACAATTATGTTTTTAGAATTAATATGGTCTTGTTACAAATGGAAAATCCAAGAAGATTTTTAAAAGTAAAATTAAAAGAGTATAATTAACTGTAAATAACTCAATGTAAAATCAAAAAGGAACACTAGACAATTCATTTGGGAGGGTGAAGTGATTTGTTCAGGGTCATACAGCTTGTAGATGTCTGAGGCTAGATTTGAACTCTAGAGCAGTGGTCCTCAAACTTTTACAATAGGGGGCCAGTTCATTGTCCCTCAGACTGTTGGAGGGCCGGGTTATAGTAAAAAAAATGAAAATTCACACTCTGTCTCCACCCCTCAGCCCTTTGCCATAACTTGGCAGGCCACATAAATGTCCTCAGTGGGCTGCATCTGGCCCTCGGGCTGTAGTTTAAGAACTCCTACTCTAGAGGATGAGTCTTCCAAACTCTACAGTCAGCACTCTATCCATGGAACCACCTAGCTGCTCTCATCTTGCCTCGCTTCCATTCATTTGATAATTATTACAAGACTGCTAGTATTGTGTACAGTGTTCTCCTGATTCTGTTAACTTAATTTTATATCAGTTGTCTTTCTGGTTTTTCTGTAACTATCCTGTTAATCATTTCTTACACCATAATTTCTATTTCTATCATTTGCCACAGTTTGTTCAGCAATTTCCAGTTAATAGCATCCCCTGAATTTCCTTTTTTTTTTTTTTTTTGACCACCACACAAAGAGCTGTTAGGTAAGCATATATAAGTCTTTCTTTAGTTGTCTTTTTCTGTTCAACCTAATAGTTGTTGATGGAGAAATTAAAGAACATGCATATTTTTATAGCCCTTTGGGCATAGTTCTAAATTATTCTCTATAATGTTGAATAGTTCATAGCTCTACCTACAACTCAGTAAATTTTCATATGGTGGTACCTCAGAGTTTTAATTTGCATTTTTCTAATTAATAGTGATTGAGAGTATTTTATCATAAATATTGATTTACTTGATTTATTTATCTGAAAACTACCATTTCATGTCCTTTGACCATTTGTAGATTGGGGAATTGCTTGTGTTTTTATAAATTTGGCTCAATGCCTACAAGGGACATAAGACAGGCACAAAAAGTGGCACTGCCCACTATGGGTACACTGGCATAAGAAGCTCTCTGGAGCTTTGTGCCAAGTGCTTTGTCAATATTCTCAGACTGGGACAACATGGGCAAATCTTCAACTCCCCAGAAACTCAGTTTCCTCGTCTATAAAATAAGGGGTTCAGACTACATGGTGTCATGATGTATAGACTTCTGATATTGGACAGAGGTGAGGGACTCTCCTATTCTGAACATTGATCTCATTACAGTAGCCCCAGTTTATAAAAGATAATTTTCCAGTTTGGGGATCCTATTGCTATCCAGCAGTCAAAATCTGTGGTCCTAGATTGAAAGCTAGAGGATCTAGTACACACAAAAAAAGTTTGGTGGTTTCTAGAACAGGGGAATGGGGAAAAGTAGCATTTTGGGAGTATTGGCAGCACATAGAGAATGGAGACTTGTTCCCATTGTTTCCAGGGTTACCTCCAGATTCTGTTTCTTCATCTGGCTAAATAAGTTATGGTAAATGAATAAATGGAAATATTAAATATTATTGTTCCATAAGAAACAGTCAGCAGGCTGATTTCAGGAAAACTTGGAAAGACTTACATGAATTGATGCTGAATGAAGTGAGCAGAACCAGGAGAACATTGTACAGAGTAACAAGATTATATGATGATCAACTCATGGACTTGGCTTTTTTCAACAGTGAGGTGAATCAAGGCTATTCAGTTGATTTGGGATGGAGAATGCCATCCAGAGAGAGAGAGAATTTCGGTGGAATTAAACATAGTATTTTCACCTTGTTGTTGTTTGTTTGTTTATTGTTGTTTTTTCCTTTCTTGTGTTTTTTTCCCTTTTGAGCTGATCTCACGCAGTATGATGAATGTGGAAATATGTTAGAAGAATTGCATATATTTAACTAATATTGGATTGTCTTGAAGAGGGGAAGACAAAGTTTTGCAAAAGTAAATGTTGATAACTATCTTTGCATGTATTTGAAAAAAATACTATTTAATTTTTTTTTAATTTCCCACAGTTTCTTGCTTCTCTTCTACCTTTGATTGTGTTGGTTTTGTTTGTGCATTGTGAAATTAACATCTTTTTAATTTCATGTAATCAGAATTTTCCATTGTACTTTCTGTGATCCTTTGTGTCTTTGTTTAAGCTCTTCTCTTGTTCCTAGATCTGATAGGTAAATTTTTCTGTTCTCCCCTCTCCTAATGTACTTATTATATAAATAGTAATAAATCTAAATCATATGCCCATTTTTGACTTTATCTTGGTATGTGGGGTGAGATATTGGTCTATGCCTGTTTTTTTTTTTTAAGTCATAGTAGATTTTTATTTTTCAAAATAAATGCAAAGCTTTCAACATTCACTCTTGCAAAATTAAGACAACTCTGAGATACCACTATACACCTATCAGATTGGCTAAGATGACAGGAACAAATAATGATGAATATTGGAGGGGATATGGGAAAACTGGGACACTGATACATTGTTGGTGGAGTTGTGAAAGAATCCAGCCATTCTGGAGAGCAATTTGGAACTATGCCCAAAAAGTTATCAAACTGTGCATACCCTTTGACCCAGCATTGCTGTTATTGGGCTTATATCCCAAAGAAATACTAAAGAGGGGAAAGGGAACTGTATGTGCCAAAATGTTTGTGGCAGCTCTTTTTGTAGTAGCTAGAAACTGGAAGTTGAATGGATGTCCATCAATTGGAGAATGGTTGGGTAAATTATGGTATATGAAGGTTATGGAATATTATTGCTCTGTAAGAAATGACCACCAGGAGGAATACAGAGAGGCTTGGAGAGACTTACATGAACTGATGCTGAGTGAAATGAATAGAACCAGAAGATCTCTGTACACTTCAATGTTGTATGAAGATGTATTCTGATGGAAGTGGATATCTTCAACATAAAGAAGATCCAACTCACTTCCAGTTGATCAATGATGGACAGAAATAACTATACCCAGAGAAGGAACACTGGGAAGTGAATGTAAATTGTTAGCACTACTGTCTATCTACCCAGGTTACTTACACCTTCGGAATCTAATACTTAATGTGCAACAAGAAAATGGTATTTACACACATATATTGTATCTAGGTTATATTGTAACACATGTAAAATGTATGGTATTGCCTGTCATCGGGGGGAGGGAGTGGAGAGAGGAGGGGATAATTTGGAAAAATGAATACAAGGGATAATGTTATTTTAAAAAAAAATTGCTCATGCATATATACTGTGAGGAAAAAAAACAAAAAAAACCATTCACTCTTGCAAAACCTTATGTTCCAAATTTTTCTCCCTCTGTTCCCACCTTCCCCCTCCCCTAGACAGCAAGTAATTCAGTATGTGTTTAATATGTGCAATTTTATAAACATATTTCCACATTAATCATATTGTGTAAGAAAATCAAGGTACATTTTATATTCTTTTTATAAATATTCTTCCATTTCATTTAAGTTAATCAAATTTGTTGGCCCATAATTGGACAAAATAATTTCTAATATTTCCTTTATTTATTGTAGGTTTTTAACTTTTTGGATATCGGCAATATGATTTTCCTCCATTTTTTAAACAAGTTAGGTAATCATTTGTTTAAAAAAAAATAAATCCAGTTTTAACATTAAATTCCTATTTTTATGCTTAGTTTTTTTATTTTAATGTATAGCTTTTACTAGATTTTTTTCCATTGTTTTGGCCATTGTTTTTTATTTCATTGAATAGTTTTTAAAGCTATATATTTTCCCCTAAGGAATTAGTGTAGTTGCATCCAAAAGTTTGGGTCTGTACTTCATTATTGTTATTTTCTACATAGAACTCACCTAATATAACTGTAATTTATTCTTGAATTTATCAATTCTTTGGGATTAAGTTCATCTTCATTAAATTTGTCTTTTCTTCAAATGCCCTTTATTGGCCATAATTTATTATTTTCTTCTGAATTTAATAAACAATAAAAAAGAAGGGGAAATAATATTTCTAGATAAAATATAGAACAGAAAGTTTTATTTATGAAAATATGAATCTATTATATATAGCTTCCCTTTTTTAAAAGTATATAATAAATTCAGCTGTCCTTGAAATTTGAAATAATGTCCTGCTTGTGTTTCCTTTGGTTTTCCATGTGGGCACTTTGTCCTTGTCTGAATTTTGGTCTTCCCTATCACCATGGTAACTTTGTATGGCTAACGCCCTTTTCAGTTTCTTGCTCATTTTCTTTCTATCTTTTCCCCTCCTATTTTGTGGCTTTTGAAGTCAAGCTCTGTTCTTGAGGTATAGAGTGTACTGACCCAAGCTTCTTGTGCCACTCTGAGTCTTGGCTTTTGAGCACAGGGTTATGTGCTTATATTGGTGTCTTGCTCACATCAGCAGATAATCGCCCTACCTGCTCGCTCTAATTTATAGCCTGGTTTTCTAGATTGGCAGTTTGCTTTCTGTGCTGAGACTGAAGACTGCCCAATCGGTCTGCTCTGCTACTGAGCCAGAACTGAGGATCTCAGTTGTTGATCTTTTTTTTTTTTTTTTTCCCCAGGTATAAACTATGGAGGGTTTTTAAAATTTATTTTTTTTCCTTTTTTTTTTTTTTATTAATTTTATAATTATAACTTTTTTTGACAGTACATATGCATAGGTAATTTTTTTTGTTTTGTTTTGTTTTTTACATTATCCCTTGTACTCCCTTCTGTTCTGAGTTTTTCCCCTCCTTCCCTCCACCCCCTCCCCTAGATGGCAGGCATTCCCACACATATTAAATATCTTATAGTATGTCCTAGGTACAATATATATGTGCAGAACCGAATTTTGTTGTTGTTGTTGCAAAGGAAGAATTGTATTCGGAAGGTAAAAATAATCTGGGAAGAAAAACAAACAAACAAAATGCTCACAGTTTATACTCATTTCCCAGTGTTCCTTTTCTGGTTGTAGCTGATTCTGTCCATCATTGATCAATTGGAATTGGATTAGCTCTTCTCTATGTTGAAGAGATCCACTTCCATCAGAATACATCCTCATACAGTATCATTGTTGAAGTGTATAATGATCTCCTAGTTCTGCTTGTTTCACTCAGCATCAGTTGATGTAAGTCTCTCCAAGCCTCTCTGTATTCCTCCTGTTGGTCATTTCTTACAGAACAATAATATTCCATAACATTCATATACCATAATTTACCTAACCATTCTCCAATTGATGGACATCCACTCATTTTCCAGTTTCTAGCCACTACAAAAAGGGCTGCCACAAATATTTTGGCACATACAGGTCCCTTTCCCTTCTTTAGTATTTCCTTGGGATATAAGCCCAGTAGTAGCATTGCTAGGTCAAAGGGTATGCACATTTTGATATCAGTTGTTGATCTGCTGTGATTAAGATTCTTTCATTGGCTTTCCTAGGCACTGAGTTGGGCTGAATACCCCTTTCACCCTAGTGAAACTGACCTTCCAATCAGTTGTCCTTCCAATTTATCTTGACCTATAGAATGGTTTCATTTTGCAAGACTGTTCAAAGGTTTGATTTTATGTGATTTTTGAGGGAAACTGGAAAACCTTGAGCCATTTCATGGTTTGGCTCTGCCTCTGGAACTCATCACTTTTTTTTTTTTTTCTTTTTTCAGTTTAATAATAGGCAAAGATCTATCATCTAACTTTTTGCAAAATTCTGTTTATGTCCTTTCATGCTTTTTGGAGGGAGAGGGAAAGAAAGGAGTAAAAATTGGTACATATATGAAATCCCTTCTTTGCTATCCATTTCACCCTATATGAACTTTTTAAATTCATCAGTTCTATGTCGTTAGACATGGATGAGTGAAATGCATTAATGTCATTTACCCTGCTTATCTTTTTTAACCGTGATTCTTTGTCTTGTCTGAGATTATGATTACTATCCTCATTTTCCTAAATTCTTAAGAAGCATATTAAATTCTGTGTCAGGTTCTTGTTTTTATTTTATGTGAATTTTTGTTTCAAATGTTGGTCTTAATAATCCATTCTATCCTCTTTTTTTTATGGGTGAGTCTATCTTATTCCTGTTATTATTTATAGTGATTAATTGTATATGTTAATCTATCATAACTTGCTATTTTTTTCTCTTTCCTCACCTCTTTCAATCCACATTTGTTTTTTTTGTTTTGTTTTGTTTTTTGGGTTTTTTTTGCTGAGGCAATTGGGGTTAAGTGACTTACCCAGAGTCCTACAGGTAGGAAGTGTTAAGTGTCTGAGGTCAGATTTGAACTCTGGTCCTTTTGACTTCAGGGCTGGTGCTGTATCCACTGCACCACCTAGCTGCCCCTCAATCCACATTAGTAAGATAAAATTGAAATGATCTGTTTTTATTTCTGTACCCTTCCTTTCTTCATCAAATTAAGGTCCTAACCCCTGGTTCTTGTCATTTTTTTATTCTTTTAAATTTTTCATTCATTTTCTGCCCTGCAAACTTGAAGGTTATATTGTAGCCACTACTCCTTCCACAGCTCTGCTTTCTTTCCTTTTGTTAGCCCTTTTTTATTTTATTATTGTTTCATTTATTTCATTATTAGCTTGTGTGTGTGTGTTTTCAGAGCCTTTTTGTGTGTGTGTATGTGTATATGTATGTGTGTGTGTTTTCAGAGCCTTCCTTTATCAAGTTCAGATTAATAGTGAGTCTTTTGAGATGCAGTTTATGCATTGTTCCCAACACCCCCCCCTCCCTGCAGTGTGTTTACATACTCTTCTACTATACTGCAGTATGAAGAAAAACTTGGTTTTTCTATCTTATTTCTCATTTCTTTCATAGTGTATCCCTTTCTCTCTCCTTTTTCTTTTAAAATAAACAAAATAAAACAAAATCATACCTAAACCCTTTTTTTTTTGTCTTTATTGATTCATTTTGTGACTTGAAGACAATAAAGGACTATTCTGAATATAGTTTTCTCCCTTATTAAATGTAAATACATAAATGAAATGGCAGAGATATTCAGTAAGTACTTATAAATTAAGTAAATATTATGAGAAAGTGATGCTACTTGCTTATCATGTGATATATTTAGATAACTCAGTTCTCTATTTATGAATAAATCATTCCAGAAGCTTACTTTCTATTTTTTTCTATTTTTCATTGTTGATCCAGGAAGAATTTTGGTGTTGGAGAATGACAGCAACTCCATTCCTTAATTCAAATACTTTTCTGCAAGATTTACTTTCTACATACTGGTTCAATTGAGCTTTTCTTTAAGCTCCACTTTTCTTGTAAGTTTATAATTTATCCTTCATTGAGTATTTTGAATATTGAGATATAGTAACATTATTGTATTGCAGACATGTAATGAATTTAGTAGCTCTAAATTCCTGATGTATTTTCTACTTGGATTGATGATCATAATTTGTTATAAGAAAATGGAGTATTTCATTACATATATTAATTCTAAATATATTATGTATTTTTCCAGTACTCTAGAAATTGAAAAAAACAAGGAGGTTTTGATGTTTTGTGTGGCACCTTCTGAATTAGGAACCATCATGAATGTACCTAAGGGTGGTCTGGTGTTGTTTTCAGCTAATTCCAACTCATCTTGTATGGAACTTTCAAAGAAAATTGCTGAGTGAGTATTAAATTTGCTGTTCCTACCTATTTGACAATACTTTAAACTTAGTGGGTAAAGTAGCATTGATATTAAGATTCAAATGACTATTTAAAGATAACATTTTAAAAGTTGATGTAGTTATTGGTGATATGTTTAAAATGTTATTGACTTTAAATATTTCCAAATATTCTAACATTTAGGTAAAAAAAATTATCAGGATTATTTGTCACTATTTGGAAAGACTTGTTTCTCTTATCAAAATTGACTTTTTATATTCCAATATAATTTTAGAAAGTTTGCTTCCCATTATATTTAATTTTATCAAATTTTCTACTATTTGATCTTTCATGGATTAATTTTTAATGGCAAGAATGAGCTTTCTGTTTGTTAACTTTTCCCTTCTCTTTTATAGGAGGCTGGGGGTGGAAATGGGCAAAGTTCAAGTTTACCAGGAACCAAATAGAGGTGAGCAATAATATTCTGCTCTTATCCTATTAATTTCTCTGTGACACAGTTGATTGTTTCAAATTTCTTTTGATTTTATCATTGAGTTAGTCTCTATATTAATAACTGATTTGAAAATTTTGACTCGGTAAGTCACTTCAAAATATGGTAGAAATCTATAGGCATTTGTTAAATAGCCTTTTATGTTTCTGGCATTGTGCTGGGCACTGGAGATACAAAAACAAAAATAAAATAGGCCTCTGCACTCCAAGGACTTGCATTTCCTTGGAGGAGACATGTACATAATTAAGTATCTGTAATTGGTTTTTTTGAACCAAATCTATTATTTCATCAGTATTGGCATCTGTTGGTTAGGTACCTTCTTTACCAATGTAGATTAGTACCTTCTTTGCAATTTATCTTACAGAGTTGCTTAGGACACCAAGAGATGCTATATTATAATAACATAGACCTTAAAGTTCTTTGAAGGTCATTGAAGCCAATTTCATTTTGTTGATGAAAAAACTAAATCAACAAGAAGTTAAATGATTTATCTAAAATCCCATAACTAGTAAGTGTCTGAGGGGAATCTGAACCCAATGTACAATAGATTTAATGCTCTTTCCACTACACTCTGTTACTTCCAGCTTATTCATAAAGCAAATGCTTAACTGGTCAGTTAACTGACTGAATTGACCTGTCAGTTTAGTGAAAATGCTTGAATCAACTATGCATTTAGTGAATTTTAGTCAATTATATTATTCTTTGTTCACTACTTTTACAACAGTTGCCACATAAATATTATGAAAATGTATTAACAAAATTATTTTTTAATATAGTGGGAAGATTTGGAATCAGAGGACCTGAAATTGAATCCCAACTCTGGTATTTATTACTTTTGTGATGTTGGGCAAGTCACTTAATTTTTCTGTGCCCTAGTTTTCTTATGTCAGAAATAGAAATTGGGCTAGACAGTCTCAGAGCTCTTTAAGTAATTTAATTTCCTTTAATTTAATTTGCTATTTTGTGGGAAGAGCCGATGAAAGTTTTTTATTTTGTTTTGTTTTTTAACAGAAACTGACTTGATTAGAAGGATTTTTATATGGCTGATTTGAGTCTTGTAGTAATTCTGTAATAATCCTGTGAGATAGCTAATTTTCCCAAATAATTTTTTATAGATGAGGAAACTTGAAGCTTCAGTGATTTGCCCTGATTAAATCAGCTAGTGGTTGGGTTTTTTTTAAGCTAGGTACATGAAGACAAGCATAATTGAGGTTTTAAGACTAGCAACTAGGAAATGGCACATAAAATCTTGATTGCTTACTGATACTTAAGCTTGTAAGGGAAACAAAGTTAAAATGAGGCAATAATTCCTTCTTCAAAAATAGTTTTATCACCAAAACACCCTCAGTCAGGTAGGTGAGTACAATAATAATCATAAGAAAGCCATAAACTTCAATAATTAGTTTAAATGAAGCATATATTTATAGAAGAAAAAAATTTTAGACCCTTTTTTTGTTGTTGTTGCAATTTTCTGTATAATGAATATGTATGTTGTAATTGTTTCTTTGTATATAGGTATTTCTTTGTATATTTTTTCATATTTTTTGCTTTGTAACACAGTAATATTCCATTTCAGTGGTATAATACAGTTTAACCATATATTAATAGTAAGACCCAAAACCTATTTCCAATTTTTATTTTAATGTGGAATTTTCTGCTGGTGATACAAATCACCCACTTAGTAATTTATAGTCTTATCGATATGCTTGAAATACTAGAAAGGGGAAAGGAATAAGAATTTATATTGTTATTCAATTGTTTTTCATTCCCCATTTCTTGGGGACTCTTTGAGACCTCATTTGGGGTTTTCTTGGCAGAGATACTGGAGTAGTTTATTACTGTCTTCTCCAGCTCATTTTATAGATGAGGATATTGAGGCAGAGTTGTTATTTGCCCAGGGTTACACAGCTAGTAAATGACTGAGGCTGGATTTGAACTCAAGAAAAGGAGTCTTTTTGGTTCTAGGCTTGATACTATCCATTGTACCATCTAACTGCCCTCAAATATTTATATAGCATCTATTTGTGTACCAGGCACTGTGTTTAGTGAGATTTAACTAATATCTCATTTGATCCTCACAACAACACTTTGAGGTAGTTATCCTCATTTTGTAGGTGAAAAAACTGAAACAAACAAAATAAAAGATTAACTGACTTGTCCAGGGTCACACAACTAAGTGTTTTAGGATAGTCTTCCTGATCCCAGTTCCAGTGCTCCATTCTCTGTACCATCTAGTGATTGTTTGAGAGACAGAATTTCAATCTAGATAGTCCTATATCATGCTTCCTTTTACTTTTATATGTAGAAATTTTTTTCTCCCTGTAATATCTCAATTGATGGCTGTAACATCATTTTATTAATAAATATGCTGTGTTTCAGAATAATGTTGTGCTATATTGCCTTCCATAAGATTGTAACAAATCATAATGTCACATATAGTGGTATATTAAAATTTGTGTATTTTTTCTCTACAACTCTACTGACATTGATTTTTTTTTTTTGGTGGGCGGGGTCATTTTAAAAGGTATGTTAACCTGGAAGTTATTTTTGTTTGTGTTTGTTGGAGTGGGTTCTAGTTTCTGTGTTGAGTCCTCCTTACTCTTGATGTTATTACCTGCCATGGAGTTAATTCATCTGTATGCAAATTACTTGCCAGTATGATCGCTTTCATGATTGCTGTCTTCATTGCCAGTTCCAGTTGGATATTTTCATATTGATGTCCAATAGTCAACCTAAACTTATCTTGTTCAAAACGTAACTCTGTCTTTCCTCCTAAACTCTCTCCTCTTCCTAAAATCCATGACTGTATTGGGAGTACCACTATCCTTCAAATCACCAAAATTTGCTACCTCAAAATGATTCTTGACTCTTCCTCTCAACATCCATATTCAGTCAGTTACCATATCTTACTGATTATATCATGACTAGTTGTGGTCTCTTTGTTTAGATAGATTTTAACATTCACTTGGAATATTGCAATAGCCTCCTGAAAAAGCTTCTCATTGGTTTTTCTACATTACAGTTAGTTTTCCCTCTCCAATCTATCCACCATGATACTGCCAGTTCCCAAAGAACTGACTAGCTCCCAGCCTGTTTTTAGCATTTAAAGACCTTCAGTCTTGCCCCAGGCTTGCCTTTAAAATGTTTTTCTTATTTTATTATGAATTAAACAGTCATCAACAAACATATAACAAAATATCAACAAACATATAACAAAAGATTTGTTATGAAACAATGAATTTCTCTTAGAATCACAAGGACCATAACTCTTATTTACAGGATGTATCAGCTCTCTGATATGTTCATTTGCATTTTATGCATAGCATTATGAGTTATGTTATTTCTTCCCAGTAAATCATAAGCTTGTTAAAAACCAGAATTATTTTTGTCTTTTTATCTCTAAGTTATAGCACAAGCTACCTTGGGCTTGAAAGTTGCTTATTTAGTGATTGAATACATTTAAATAAATTTTGAGAGATATTACAATTTGTATAACATAGTACTTTTGAAAACACTTTATGAAATACTTGGTTTTTGCATCCTGGAGAATTTAAGCCTTTTTCTATAATGTGGCTAGAGCATTATGATATAATTAAATAATGGAGAGGGGAATTGCATGATCTCCTTTGTCAAAAGTGAAAAATCTTCTATAAGGTGACGAGTCATTAAGTTCCTTTTCTCCTTGTGAAGGTAGGAAGAAAAAATAATTTAGGGATGAGGGTTGGACTTGTGATTTCATTAATATAGGGGAGCTCTTTTAGATAAAGACATTTTCTGTAGGTCATATTGACACATTTATGTACCTAGATTTTCATAAAAGTATTAAAGAGTTTTATCTTATGTTTATTATCTTTGTTTTATATCAATACTGTGACAATTAAGCCTGTGAATCAGTTATTTATAATCTCTGTACTGTTTAATAGACTAATCCTGAAGACTGTATTTTTGTATTTAAAAAAAATAATATTAAAATTTCTTTATGTTTTTAATTAGAAACAAGAGTTCAAATTCAAGAATCTGTCAGAGGAAAAGATGTTTTTATCATCCAAACTATTTCAAAGTGAGTAACAATTGGCATATATGTCTTAGTTACTACTTTGTTTAGTGTTGCACGGTAATACTATAATAAGATTTGCATCTTAGAAGAATTATGACTTTGTGTTTTAAGTGGGGGAAAGAGATAGTATTAAATACATTGATGTATTTGCATTAAAGGAGCTAACATGCGTTCTTTTTGCTTGGTATTATAATTTTATGTAAATTTCTGCTTTTTAAATTTTTTAGTAAGGCATTACTAGTTGTCTCAAGTGTTTGGGGTACTATTTACTTATAATGTAGCTTGCTAACATATCTTAGAATAAAGCTAGAATCTTAAACATAAGTAACGGTGTTTTATTCTCCAAAAGCAAAAATGAAAGCAACTGATTTTCATTTACAAGATTACAAAAGAATGTGCTTAAGCAGTTTATGTTTTACTTTGTTGCTATTCTTGATTCTTGTTTTTAATTATAGTATCATCCCAAATATACTTAGGATGATTCAGTTCATTATTGGATCTAATAGTTTGACTTTGGAGTTTAAATCTAGTATAGGATAGTTCATTCAATTTCCTTTTTCCTTTTTTTTTTTTTTTTTTTTTTTTTTGTTCTTCTCTGAATACACACATGTATATGTCATAAAGTGCCTTTTTAAATGAGTTTTGTTTATTCAAAACAGTGATTTAAACAAAAAGCCTCGTTTCTTATTTTTTTGCTTCAAATTCTAAAAATTAGAGCATCTTATATTGAATGTGTATATATGTAACCTGCTGAATAATATTGAAAAAATGTGAGAAATATTTGTTTAAAATAATCTTTATTCCATTTAAGAGGAAATTGTCAGGGAATGGATATCTAAAACAGAATTTTAACCTTTTTATGTTATGAACTCCTTTGGCAGTCTGGTATAAACTATAGATCCCTTCTCAAAATATACTTTAAAATTCAATTTAAATTAAAAAAAATACATAGGATTACAAACAAAACTACATCTATTGAAATAGAGCTATCAAAATGTTTTTAAAAACTAGTTGTTAAGAACTCAGGGGATAGAGGGATTGAAGATTATTGTCTCTTTATATTTTAAATTTCCTCTTTCATAGTCATTATCACAAAAGGTGCCAAGTTGGTAGTGGGAATGGAATCTCCTGTTTAGGAGACCCTTCCATTTATGTAGCATGTGTGTTGTCATAATAGTTATTAAGATATGGTATGGGCATGTAACAGATGGAATAAAGAAAATAAGCTAATTAAGAATGACAAAAACTAAAACAAAATAAATTAATTAAAAAACAAAACCAAACCAAACCCAAGAGCCAGATATCTTTGGAAGAACTGGGATTAGAATAAAATCTTATGATGCACAATTTGATGCTTTCTCCTATGGTTATGTTTTGATCACTACTTTGTATTTTTTATTATTTCCAAATCTTTCTAATATTTTCCTTTAAACTTAAGTTTGTTTCACCATTCTGTTATTTTAGCTTGGCTTATGTTTTGTTTGATTGATATCTTGAAGTTAAAAATGCCGTCTTTAATTTTCTTAATTTGTTTAATTTCTTTTTATGTTATCTTTTGTACTCTCTTTTAACCTCTAACTCTAGTTAACTCTAGTGCTCTAATATTGCTGTTATGTCTTCCTTCTCTGAAAACTCACTTTGGGTTTCCTCAAAGTTAAGCAGGATTACTAACAAAGGATTTTTCCTTATGCTACAGTATCTTCCTTTATATTCTTTACTGGATTTGAGTTGTGCCTGTTTCTTAATCTGGGTCATTCTCTAGTATGTAGTAGTTTTTAAAAATTACTGCTCTTTTTTTTTTTTTTTTTTTTTTTATATTCAACATGGTTTGAAATCCCTTTTTCTATCACCTCAGCCATCTCATAAGACAAATAATATTTTTTAAGACCAAATAAAGGGAAAAAATCAGCACAACTGATCAAATACATTGCAAAAGTTTGAAAATTTATATGGTGTATGTGGATCTCCTACGTCTGCAAAGGGGTGGGTTGGGAGCATCCTTTCTTAGCTCTTCTTTTTTTCTTTCTTTTAATAATATTTTATTTTCTCCAATATATACAAAGATAGTTTTTAACATTCACTTTTGCAAAACTTTGTGTTCCAAATTTTTCTTCACCAATATAGGTTAAATATTGCATTTCTAAACAAATTTCCATATTCATCATTTAGTTCTTTTTTTTTTTTTTGATTCATGTTTATTCTTTTATCATTTTCAAAATTCATAATACATACATATGTGTATGTGGTTCTTTTTATATAGCTTTAGTCACTGTATAATTTTCTGGCTCTGCTTACTTTACTCTGCTTCTTTTTCTCAGAAACAGTTCATATAGATCTTTCCATGTTTCTATGTATTTCTTGTAGCCTAATAATGTTGAATTGAACCACAATTTCTTTTTCATTTCTCCACTCAGTAAGCATCTACTTTACAAAAGTGCTGTTAAAAATACTTTGCTATATAAGCCCAGTAATGGATTCTCTAAGATTATGGACATTTTAATCCTTTAATTTGCATAATTCCAAATTCCTTTATAAAATGACTGTATTGCTTCACAGCTCAACTGAAGCACTTTTGGTGACATACTGAAGCACATCACAATTTTTTCCAACATTACTTATTTGCCATTTTTTGTCATCTCTGAGAAGTTGTAGGATATGGGGGCAAAAGTTCAGGATTGTTTTGATTTGTATTTCTCTAGATAGTAATTTGGAGTGTTCTCTTAATATCTTGCAATTCTTCTTTTGATTCTTTACTATTGGGAAATGATAATTAATCTGACCTATATTTATTCATTATTACCATATTCTCTCAAAAATTGGCTACTAGCTAGTCTTATGTATATTTATTACTTATTTAGCTTGGATACGCAACCCTTAACAGAAATTTGATACAACATTTTTTTGTTACTTATTTGACCACTTCTTTTCTTATCCTAGGCACATTAATTTTGTCTGTGCAGAAAGTTTTCAGTTCATGTAAATAAAGTTGTACATTTTATCTTTTTAGTAATGTCATCTTTCCCTTTTTTGGTTAAGAATATCACTTTTAGGAGATGTGGGAATAGGTACACTAAATACACTGTGTATAGTGGTATGAACTAGATCACTCCTCCATTCTGGAGAGCAATTTTATCCAGCAAAAACTGGTACTGGCCCAGGAAAGTGAAAGAAAAAGAAAAAGGACCAAATATGCAAAAATATTTACAGCAGCTCTTTTTGTAGCACAAAGTTGGAAAAGGATACCTTCATTTTCCTCATCAGTTGGGGAGTAATTGAACAAGTTTGGGTTTGTGAATGCAATGGCATGTTATTGTGTTGTAAGAAATGATGAAGAGTATGGTTTCAAAAAAAGCTAGGAAGAATTATATGAACTGATATAAAGTGAACAGAACCAGAAGAACAATCTGCACAATAAAACAGCAATATTGTATAAATATTCAACTGTAAAAGATTTAGTAGCTGATCAGTACAATTATCCACCACAACCCTAAAGGATTCATAATGTAAAATGTCATCTATGAACTTTTTTTCTTTAGTTTTTTTTCCCCTCAAAATATGATTAATATATAGATATGTTTTGCATAGTTTCATATGTGTAATGGGTATCATAGTTCTTGCCTTCTCAATGGATGATGGAGAGTTTTGAAGGAGGCAGAAAATTCGGAACTAAAAATAAAAATAAATGAATAAGCAAATAAGTAAAATATGTCTTCAACCCATATATGTGAGAGTTATATGATCTGTTTCTTGTCTAGTATTTACATAATATGATCTTTAATCATACGTTTTAGATGTTTTGTGAAATAGTATATGGTATTGGTCTAAGCCTATGCTTTTCAGGTTTTTTTTTTTATTATATTAGAATGTAAGTTCCAGAATAGTAATTTCTATAAGCACTTTTTTGTGGATACTTTGTAACTGAAATATTAATAGATGTTTTCTTGAATGTAGTTAACTGAGTTTTAACATATAGATAAGAAAACTACAAATTTTTTATTGTAGGGATGTGAATACCACAGTCATGGAACTCTTGATCATGGTGTATGCTTGTAAAACTTCTTGTGCCAAAAGCATTATTGGAGTGATTCCCTATTTTCCATATAGCAAGCAGTGCAAGATGAGAAAAAGAGGCTCTATTGTTTCTAAGTTATTGGCTTCAATGATGTGCAAAGCTGGTAAGACAAAGAATGTTTATCATTATTCTGGAGGAGTGTGGATTTTTGTTGTTTTTTGTTTTTGTTTACTTTCTATTTATTAAACATATGGATTATATGGACTTTATTAGAGCAGAACAAAAGATAATAAAATAGTCATATTGAAACATTTCAAAGTAATAATAAAAATTTTTCTTTTCAAAAAAGTGAATAAAATTTAACATGCAAAATATAACATACAGAATTCTGCTTTTCTGACAACCTTTAAAAGCTCAGAAAAGAAAGGACAGACAATATTAATATAATGAAAAAGACATTATGATAAATCTTTTATTATTATTAAGTGTTCTTTCCTTTTTATTTTTGAATTTCAAATTCTCTCCTTTCTTTCAACTCCTTCACTTCTTCAGATTTTGCTAGATCTTGGAATTAATTAACCCAGAGTCTTGATTAGCCAGGCTAATGGATGGCAACACTCATAATTCCATAGTTGGCTTTTCTTCATTTCCTTTCCTAGGTGTCCTATTTACAGAAGCTATTAAATGATATAATAGATAATTTGACTTCTACCTCTTCTCTTTGAATTGGTGCATTCAGTGAGCATCTATTTACTTGGCAGTAAAGGAAAGATCAGAGGATAGGAAAAAAAAAACATAACTTCAAAGCATTTTTTAATATTCTCATATTATGTAGTTTTCCTTGATTTCTCTTAAACCAGACTGTTTTTTTTCTTTATTCCATTTTCTTCTGTTCTCACTCTTTTTTTTTTTTTTTTTTTTTTAATAGCTTTTTATTTACAAGATATATGCATGGGTAATTTTTGAGCATTGACAATTACAAAACCTTTTGTTCCAATCTTTCCTCTCCTTCCCTCCACTCCCTCCCCCAGATGGCAGGTTGACCAGTACATGTTAAATATGTTAAAGTATAAGTTAAATACAATATATGTATACATGTGCATACAGTTATTTTTCTGTAGAAAAAGAATCGGACTTTGAAATAGCGTACAATTAACCTGTGAAGGAAATCAAAAATGCAGGCGGACAAAAATAGAGGGATTGGGAATTTTATGTAGCGGTTCATATTCATTACCCAGAGTTCTGCTACTTACTATTTTAAGGAAAAGTCAATTTACTACTATACTTTCTTTTTTTTTTTTTTTTTTTAATTTTATAATTATAAAAAAAAATTTTGACAGTATATATGCATGAGTAATTTTTTTTATAACATTATTCCTTGTATTCATTTTTCCAAATTTTCCCCTCCCTTCCTTTACTCCCTCCCCTAGATGACAGGCAATCCCATACATTTTACATGTGTTACAGTATAACCTAGATACAATATATGTGTGTAAATCCAATTTTCTTGTTGCACATTAAGTATTGGATTCCGAAGGTATAAATAACCTGGGTAGATAGACAATAGTGCTAACAGTTTACATTCACTTCTCAGTGTTCCTTCTCTGGGTATAATTGTTTCTGTCCATCATTGATCAACTGGAAGTGTCACTCTTTTTTTTTTTAAATCCTGTCCCTCCTCAAAAGTCTTTTTTTCTTCTGATCACTGCTTCCATTAATCAGTTTCCTAAGAAATTCTATTGAAATGATACCTCAGACTTCTGCCCCATCTTTCTTCCCCTATCCATTGGGTCCATGCTGCCTAGTGCTCTCAACTCCAATCCATGGTTACATGAATGATTGATTGTGCTTTTCTCCCTGCCTTCAACCTACTTCCCTTCAAGATCTTACCCTCCCATCCCATGCCATCTGCCTCTTTATCCCTTTTGTTATACTCTCTGTGCCTAAAGTGTTATTACAGTCTTACTTCCCACTACCATCATGGGTTTTCCCAGCAAATACATAAAGAACTGCACATGCCTAACCCCTATTTCATAAATTATTAGTTCAGTTTCACTCTGCTGGTTATCAATGCATATATTCTTTAAAGGAACACCTGTGAATAAGGTCTTTATTTAATAATGGTTGGTAATTTATATTTCATAATTGACCTTTGAAATGATGCTTAAGTTATTATGAAAACTAATAGAGAATTTGTGTTGATTTGATTGTTTATTGAATTGAATCTTTGAGTGTTTTTTAATTTAAAAGAAATGTCTATTATACTATCTAAAAGAAGAAAATATATACTTAGTAGTATTATACTTAAAATACAATCTTTCTCAATGTTAGCACCATTTTAAGTGGCCAATTTGTGGAACATATATTTGCTTTATTTTCAAAGGTTTGACTCATCTTATCACCATGGATTTACATCAGAAAGAAATACAAGGCTTCTTCAATATTCCTGTTGATAATCTGAGAGCTTCTCCATTCTTATTACAGTACATTCAAGAAGAGGTGAGTTAGCCTAACCTTCGTTATTCTTTTATAATTAAAGAGTAATTTTCACCTTCTGTGGGTGATTAAATTCTGCCTATTGGAAGCAAAACATGACCTGCCCTGTTGGAGTACTTTTCTGTTCTGAAGTTTTTCATTGAAATTCACCTTGTGACCTGATTCTTTTTTTTTTTTTTTTTTTTTTTTTTTTTAAGAATACTAGATTTTATACATTTCATTGCCAGTTTATTCTTTTTTTTGCTGAGGCAATTGGGGTTGTTATTTGCCTAGGGTTACACAACTAGGAAGTGTTAAGTGTCTGAGACAGATTTGAACTTGGGTCTTCCTGACTTCAGGACTGGTGCTCTATCTACTGTGCCACATTGCTGCCCCCAATTTATTCTTTAGTTGTCATATTTTTTACTTTTATTTCTATGTGGGAGTTTTAGGGTACATGTTTAAGACTATAACTTTTCCACAAGTATTTTATTTTAGGTAAAATCATTTAATTCTCAGGAATAGGAAATGTTTTTCCTCTTGAGAGTTAGTAACCTATAGAAAAAATTTAATGTAAAGCTTCATAAATGAATAACAAATTAGGTTTTTTGTTAGAGAAAGAGAAAATTAAATCTTTAAACTTTAATAATAAGGGGGACAGGGATAGAATTAATACAAGAAATAATAGAGACATTCTTTTTCTTTAGTATTGCCAGATAGTGGAGGGGAAAGGAGGATTACCAAAATATTGGGAGAGAGATGGACATATAAAGAAAATACCCCCCCAAAAAAATAGAGATAGAAACAGATAGCTTGAAAACATACAATATTAATTCAAATTTATATTGTTCTTTAAAGATTACAAAAATATTTTCCTCACAAATACCCTGTGAATTAGTACAATTATTATCTCAGTTTTTTAGATGTATGTGTAATCTAAGGCTCAAGAAGGAAAAAGTATTTGTCCAGGGTTGTTGAACATCATCTAGTAAGTATTAAGAGTTAGGACTTGAACACAGATCTCCTGATACATGTTATGACTTGTTTTCTCTCAGATGGTTTCATAGAGCAGCAGCATCTCCATCTTGTAGCCTTTTTGAGTCCCATTACTAAGCATTTAAAACTTAAGTTATGTTTTGGTAAATGGAAATAGTCATATTTCTTGGTTTTTGACCCTCTGAATCAGACAAAATTAAGTAGAGAGAGCTTGTTCATAAATGGGAAAATGACCTCTCAAAAGCCAGTTTTCAGTTTTTTCTGAAGCAAGGAATATTTTTGCTATTTTATAGATTCATGGCTACTATGCCGACTCTTTTCTGGATTAAAGTTGTTTTGTTTGTGTGTTGAACCAGGATGTGACTAGAACTTAATTTTTTCTTTGATTGTTATAGGTTACAAGTTCCTATTTCAAGGAGGTATAAATTAGGGGGATGATTGAAAAACTATTTTAAGACTTAATCTTGGCTTAGAGACCATTTAATCTGACTAATATAATATTATAATTTTAGTGCAATTTTAAGTGACTAAGGCAGAGCACTTAAGATTTTTGGATCACCATATACTTTATGCAACTAAAGATGCTCCTAGAAATAGTTTGTCTTCTGACTCAGATTTTTCTAATACGTAATTTGAAAATTGGTCATAATTTCTGATTTTTATTTGACAGTGGTTTTTGTCTTAGTAAAATGATTTATAAATATCTTCATACATGTAAGGCCTTTAAGTTGCTATTATTAGGTTCTAGAAGAGTTTAGTAATTAAATATTATGAATTTTTATAATTATTTCATTTTTTATTTTAATAAATATCAACATTTATAAAATTGAAAATACATCTATTTAAATTTCTTCTTAAAAAGAAAATAGACCTTGGTAGTTAACACTTAGTGATATGCTTCTTTTAAAATTATTGTAAAATGTTTAACATATTGTAATGCCAGAGAAACTGAGGCAAGATAGAGAATAGAGAGTATTTAATATTTTATTTGAAAGGGAGAGATTTATTGGGACCAAATGGATCCATGATTTGTTTCCAGGACTAAATGAGACTATCCTCTCCAAGAATCCAGCAAACAATGTGAGTTCTCTATGACGTATACACATGGCTCAGATACTGAAGGTAGACTGAGTCGGGGCAGATTCTGGGTGCTGAAAGCAGAATGGGACTCTGATAGGGTGGGGCCACCGGAAATGGGGATGACATAATGGGGGGAGGGACCCCAGAGATGGGGAGAGGCATCTTGATAAGATGGTATCTGATATTCTGATAGCTTGGGACTGGGAGAGGCATTCTGATATTCTAAAATATAAGATCTTTTATCCTTATAAAATATTCTGATTAAGAGGTAGGGATGATTTTGCAGGATTGAGCAGAACAATTATAAATTGAGACAGAACAATTAGGGAAATCAAGGCAGGACAATTTATGGAAACCGAGTCAGGATAATTAGGGAAACTGTGTCAGGATAATAAAAGAACATGGCACAACAATATGTTGGGATTACTTGCTCTCTAGGGGAGGGGATGGGGGAAAGGGAGAGAAAAATTTAGAATACAAGGTTTTGCAAGGGTGAATGTTGAAAACTATCTTTGCATATATTTTGAAAATGAAAAGCTATTATATTAAAAAAAGGAATAAAATTATTGTAAAAAATATTGAACATTCATTCATCCAACCAGTTATACTTGCTTTTCAATTATTTACATGTAAATATTTCAGTGAATGAAATGTCAAAATATTCATTCCCTTTTTATTCATTCTTTGTTCTCATTTCTTTGTTCCTACTTTTATCTTCATGTAGTTGTAGTTAATAGCGATTTTGGTTTTCTGGAGCCCTTTTTGGATTTTCATTATTTTGTTATCGTTTTCCTTGTCTATGCATGCTTAATGAAATTATTCATATACATGTATACTAAGATTTAGTTTTTTTTTTTTTTTTTTTCCAGAATATATTAGAATAGTTGTCAGAATTTCTTTCTGATTATCTTTACCTTAGTCTCTCCTGACTCTTCTTCCCAGTTGCTAGATGATATAAAAAAGGACCTTTTGCTGTGGAAATTTTTGGTTGTCAGGATGCAAGAGAATTGTTAATTATCATAATCAGTTTTCTCTTACAGCAAATAAGTGATTGTTACAGAGACTCATCTTTTCATGTTGCTTTTAAATTCCAAAATATTAGTAGAAAGGAACTAAATTCACAAAAAATGAATAGCAAAATAAGATTGCAAAATGTCTTTTTAATTTAGTGGGAAATTACTATGACTGATTTAAAGTATTCTGCATTAAATTTAGAGTAGCATATTTTTTAATAATTCCATTTATCAGTTATTTTGTTACTCCTGAATTTGTAAATTATATATATATATATATATATATATTTAAAGATGTTTTTAGATGCAGAACTTTTTTTCAGATAAAATTTTTTTTCATTTTCAAGAGTAAATGCATTTTAAATGTTTACACTCCTGAGGCTACTTGGTGAAACTTTAAACAAGATACATCCTTAATTCTTTTTTATTGATTGCTAATTTGTTAGCTTGAATAGATCAATAATTTACATGGCAGTAAACAATGAAATTTGTTATTTGCCACAGATCCCAGATTACAGGAATGCAGTGATTGTAGCCAAATCACCAGCTTCAGCCAAGAGGTAGGTAGGATCTACTAATTTCTCTTAAGGAAGATATTAATAGTACTAATATAATGGTATGATAATTACTTGGGATGAAATAAAATAATTAAGTTTGTTGATTTACATTTTAAAAACTTTCAGTATATAATTCATCTTCCTTTTTCTACAAGTTTCCAGGCCATTGCTATGTTTATTTTCATCTCTTTTAATCTTTTAGTAAGTGTCAGTACAGAATTATGTTGTATTCTGTGTCTGGGAATTTTTGTGATTCTAGAGCAATTCTTCTCCTTAGTATGTCATTATTATTTATCAGAGTTTATTATTCCATCAACGTGTACAAGACTTGCAGGACTTCTTGGGAAAAGGAAAAAAAATTCCCCTAGCTATATTTTGGGGTGGGGAACAAAAGGAAGTATGTCGATATTTTGTGGTTTGATGAAGATATCCAGATTTAATAGGTTCCTCTGGACTAATTCTACAGTTGTTTTGGTATAGCCTTGAAATAAAAAAGTGAATTTCATCAGTAAGCATGAACATTTCTCATTTTTCAGTACTTTAGTTTTTGTGTTGTCTTGATTTCTTTCTTTTTTTGTTTCTTTGATTCTTTTTTCTTTTTATAACAAAGGGCCTCCCCTTCCTTTTTGAAAAATGATCTTACTGTTCTTCCAACTTCAACTTCTACCTTAAGTAGAAGAATTTTGAGTTAATATCTTTCCTCATTAATTAGATTAAGGCAGCAGTAGTGGTTTCTGAGTCTTGGCATTGTTTTTGTTTTTTTTCATATGGCCCTTTCAATTGTGTTTCAGTGCAATTGTTACTGTTCTTTCTGGACTTGAATGATTCTTGAAGTGTTTATTGCATTAGCAATAGCTACAGTATCTTTAACAGTCATTAAGTGAGCTCTTAAATCACAATTTTTTGTGTTTTTTTTTTCTTTTTTGAGAAAAATGAAATATTTAAATGTGACATGGCACCCAGCACTCTGCTTAAAAACAATTAAAGTTGGAAAAACCAACTTGATTCATCTGGTCAGAGTCAAATTTTTGGAGTCAGAGCAATGTTAACAGAAGTAAATAATCATTTACATAGTACTTAATATGTTCCAGGCATTACACTAAATGCTTTACAAATATTGTCTCATTTGAGTATTTGTAAAGCAACTACATTTATTAGATCCATTTTACAGTTGAGATTGTGACTTGCCCATGATCACACAATTAAGTGATTCTGTATTTGAACCCAGATTTACATAATTACAGACCCAGTGTTCTATGTGGTGAGCCACACATGCATGGTCATTGCTGTAATAGAACAAAAACGACATAAAAATTATTGTTTATTTCATATACTTTGCACATAGTTGTATCTTACTGTTTAATGATCAGGGAGGCTCTAAACCTAGACATTTAAAACATTTTTAATATCTTGACTTTTAAAATATTTTTGCTTTAACTTGAATTAATTAGTAGAAATATATCAAAAAATGAGTATGTTTACATTATTAGAAAATATTGTACAGAAAAATGAGAAAATGAAACGTGTACATGGGGGCTAGAACTTTCTACTGATAATTCAGATATCTTGTAGTATTCATTTTCTATTTAATCAAAGTATCTAATTTTGAGTAGGAAATTAAACTTTATATTTTAATTTAGTGGTGGTACTACTGATACTAATGGTAAAGAGTAACCAAAAAATGGAGAAAGAACTTGTACCATAATGAATTTTTTTAATGCTTTTAATTTTCTTATAGTTAAATGCTTCCTCTCTGCTATGGAACTTTACATATTATAATAGCATTTGGGATAGAGTGAAATTAAATAAGTCAAATTAATTTTTGCTCCTAACCATGTTTAATTATTAAGTGCCAGAGAGAGTTTCAGATCTTAAGGACATATTGGGATTCTAATGTGTGTTCACCAAATTACTTCAAATTATAAATAGTTGAGTATATTTCTGGCATCTTTCTGCTGCCTTCCCTCTCCAAATAGATTTCCTCATAATTCCTGAGAGCTTGGTTATGACTTAATGAGAGTAACTCATACTGTAAGGTTTACATAATACTTTCCTCTTAGTAATTTCCCAGATCAGCATGGTGTAGTAGAAAGAGTACTTGATTTGGAATCAGAGGACCCAAGTTCAAATTCTAGCTTTTGTTTTTACTACCTATATGAATTTTGGCAAATAATTTAGCCTCTGTAGTGTTTCATTTCCTTACCTATAAAATCATACTCATTAAAATATAGATTCTTTTCATCTTTTTACTTTGATTCTCTCAGAGCATAAAAATAGAGCTTGCAAATAGGCTCATAAGATACTTGCTTCAAAATTATTGTGTGATATTAATAACAATTTCAGTTATTATAATTTTTGAAAGATTTTTTGGGGGGGCAGGAGGATTGTATTTCACTGCTGTTTTTGGATTAGGCTGGTAACTGGATCTGAAACTCTGTTCCTTAGGTCCTTAGAACAGAGCCACACAGCTGATGCCTACTTTTTCACTCAGTGCACATGACCTTTCTTTGACTTTAAAAGGTCAAACCCACCATCACCTCTACCTCAACTCAGATATAGTCCCCTCCCTCAGTGGGTGGGATCTGTGTCCCAACACTGGATAATGAATAACATTCTACTTATTGGCATATGTTCTGCTCCATATATAAGGTTTGCATAAAAGGTCAGATATTTTTGTGCTAAATTTGGGATTTCTTTCCTTGCTACACAACTGTGTTCAGGTTCACATTAAGTTCCTGGACTAGAAGCCTCTAGATAGACCCCTAACTCTAGTACCCCTAGACCTCTCTCTTTCTCTCTATTCTGGTTCTGATTTTTTTTTTTTTCCCTTTTTTGGATTTAGTTAAGAGAGTATTCAGTTTGTAAGACTTCCTTCCACTCACCCAGCTTGCCTGGTCTCCTCATTTCCTTCCTTTTGTTATTTTATTCTGTGAAGTATCCTTTTGCTGGGTTGATTTATGTAGCATTCTGTAAGTAAACATTTGTAGCATTGTTATCTTTTATTTTCTTTAAGAAGTATTTTTTAAATTAACTGTATGATTATTAATTATGCTTTGGCACATAGACATTCTACTGATTTTTATAGCTTTATTTAGTGTGTTACTTTGCCACAGCTATTAATTATCTCAGTTAATATCTTGGAAAATTCCTGAAATATTCTAAGTAAATCATAATATCAGCAAGTAAATTCAGTTTCTTGTCTCATTTCTTTATGCCTTTGATTTCTTTTTCTTCTAGTTTTTTTTAAAGTTTCAATTTTTTTATATCATAATTTCTCTCCTTTCCCCATTTCTTCTCTTGTCCTTCCAGATAACATATATATTATATAAGAGTTGTTTTAAAATAAAAAAAATAAAATTAACATAACTGCTCAATATATTTAAAAATGTCTGAAAATATGGTCAATGTATAACACTTCTGCTAAAGTGTAAAGTTTTCTCATCTCTTTTAAAAAATTTCTTTGTAATTTGGCAACATTCAGAGAGAGAAATGGCTGTTCACTTTGCTAAAATTATTCATAGTTTTCTTGGTTCTGTATACTGCACTCTGAATCAATTCATGTAAATTTTTTTTTCTCTGTATCAATCACATTGATCATTTCTTATAGCACATTATCATTCTATAATTATGGTATTTATTCAGCCTTCCAGGGATGAGAAATCTTTTTTGCAAAAGGCTGTTTGGATATTTATAACATTTCCTGGACCATATCACATTATCACCTTATGAACTCAAGTAGTAGGAGGTTCTTCTACCTAGCTTTCAGCTCATCATCACCTGCATTTGCCTTAGTCTGTAGGCTGTACAGTCCCCATTCTTGAATAAATGGACATATATTTTAGTGCTGTTATAAATATTTTGAAATATATATGTGAACTTTTTTTATCAGAGGCTTCCCTTAGGTCTTAAGTAATAGAATCTCTGTGGGGCAGCAAATATGGACATTTTAATCAGGTTTGTTTGTGTAATTCCAAATTGCTTTCCAAATGAATTGATTTTCAACACCACCAGCAAGAGTATGCTTAACTTCACACAATTCCTCCAACACTGACTGTTTTCTTTTTAGAATGTATTGGGGAATTTGGAGTAGGATGTTAATATAAGCCTAATTAGGACAGCTAACTAGTGCTATGGACAGATTATTAGACCCAAAGTCACAAGAGATATGTTCAGTTCTGGTCTCAAGACAGTAGTTGATAAGAAATGACAAAGCAGGGTGGTGGAAAAAGCTGGGAAGATGTCTGTGAACTGATGCAGATTAAAGTGAGCAGAACTGGGATGTCATTGTATACAGCAACAACAATATTATAGTGATGATCAACTACGAAAGACTTAGCTACAATATATGTTCAATATAGTGATGTAAGACAATACCCTAAGGAATCAAAATGAAAAATATTGTTCACCTCCAGAGAGAGAACTGATGAACTCTGACTGCAAATTGAAGTATAATTTTTTAAACTTTATTTTCATGCATTTTTGCTATATGGCTAATATGGAAATATGTTTTGCATGATTCCACATGTATAATATATTGTTTGCCTTTTCAGTGGGTAAGAGAGAAGGGAGAGAATTTGGAACTCAAAATATTCTTTAAAAGATTAAAAAAAACCCAGTAGATCTGACAATTGGTCAGTGTGTGTATGTATATATGTAATATGTGCATACATATACATATATGCCAGTTTTTTCTTTTAAAATAATATTTTTCCTCCTTAAAACTTAGCAGAAAGTAGACTGGTACTGAATGGCATTAAATTTATTTTTAATATTTAATTTCAGGGCACAATCTTTTGCCGAAAGACTGAGATTAGGAATTGCTGTGATTCATGGAGAAGCACAGGATGCTGAGTCTGATTTGGTGGATGGGAGACATTCTCCACCTACAGTCAAAAACATAGCTGCTATACATCCCAGTCTGGAGATTCCCAGTAAGAAAGAACAATACTTGTTTGTCTATTTTTTTTTCTTTATAATTTATTTTTTCTTTTCAAGGTATATCTGTATGGGAATTTTTTTTCCAAATCAATATATATTTATGACAAATATTGTGGGAAGGGCACAAAAATAAAGATGGTGTTTTCTTTACTTTTGAATATCTAATTTATCCCAGAAGCAAAGGTTTTATGTATCCATTTCATACTATAGGACAATTTATAGTAATATTATTTATATTGCTACTGGCTGGATAATGTATATAGTTTAGGTTAGGTGTAACAAAAACTAAAAGAATAAAAAAAAATTCTTGTAATATTAAATAGTCAAGGAAGCTTTATTGGGATGACTTTTGTGGAAGAGCTGACTTGAAAGAATAGTTTAGGATTTAGATTAACTAAGAGGATGGAGGGATGGAATAAGATAAGAAAAAAGATGCCTGTACTAAGAACAGAAGAAAAGACCTAAGACTTCATGTTGGGGAGCAGTAAGAGAAAGATTCCAAGTGTGTAAGATCATGGGTGATATTGAATTCCAAGGATTTAGATTTCAGTTATCATCTTGTTCTTTGAACTATCATGAAGACATGTTGATTTGGTCCTTGGTTGTGTTTTCTGATCACATTTGGGCCTTGACGATTTCATGTCAGTTTTTCTATTCATCTCCAAGTCTTTGTCACAATTCACACAAGAGGGGTGTTCAAACTTTCTCTTTCAAGCCCTCATCTCCAATCGGCTGTTTTTTTCCCTCAACAAATGATTTCACTTCCTACTCTACTGAATAGTTTTAGGCTTTTTTTCCCTTTTGCCAACATCTCAGGATGTGTCTGATCTCACTCATCCTTTTTACCTTGCACTTGCTAATTGAATCTGGAGAAAGACAAGAAACCATACTGATTAGGCCCTTATTGCAACAAGATAATCTTTCTGCTTTTTTCTTAATGATTTGTTATCACTTTAATTCTTCATAGCAGCTATTCCTAAACTTTCTTCTCAAGCTTTCCATATTCCTCCCTCTCCAGATCCTCTCAGCTGAGAACTTTGCTTCATGCTTTACCTTTTTACTGAAAATATTGAGGCCATCCATCTGAAGCCCTCAGTTCTTCCTTCTCATCTCAGTCATTCAGACTTCTCCCCCCACTTTTTCCTCCTCCATTGAAGAGACTTTTCTTGCCACGGCCAGACACTCTCTACATCTTTCATCTCGTTTCCTATTTTTGTCTATCGTATCGTTCACTATCATATTACTATCAAACTCAATAGTGTCCTCCCAGGCTTATAATCTTAGTGTCATTCCAAACTCTTCACTCTTACTCTGAAATTCATATATAATTCATTTGCCAAATCTTACTGTTTCTATATTTATTACATTCCTTATATACATCTCCACTGATATAGCTACTATCTTTCTTAGGGACCCCACTTTACTGATGTGGATTATTTCAGTAGCCTTCTAAATGGTTTCCCTGTCATAAAGACTCTCCTTTCATCTTCCAAAGTGACTTTCCCAAAGTATGTCTTTAACATGTCATCTACCCTGCTCAAATGCCAGTGATTTTCTGTTACTTCCAAAATCAGATATAAAATCTTTTCTGTAAAATTTTAAATCCTGATAAAACCTGGCCCTATCCTATTTTTCTAGTATTCTTAAACCTGCTTCCCAAGTATACCTTCCTTCCCCTACATACTCTACAATTCAGCTGTACTCTTGTAGTTCCTTAAAATGTGACAGTCTCTATGACTAGCTGTCAGTCATTTTTAGAATGTTCCCATTCTTATTTCTACTTCTTAGAATTCCTGGAATTTTGGGGGCTCAATTCAGATGTTACCTTTTATAAGTGGCCTTTCACCTAAGGTGGGGCTTATGAGCTTGTCATTTCCTTTGTATACTCTACGTATGTGATATGTACCATATTTACATGTTTTTATCCCATTATTTTTTTAGTTCCTTAATAGGAAGTATTGTTTTTGCCTTTTTGTGTATCCTCAGTTCTTTGAATCATTCCAGAATAATATATGCTTGTTTACCTTTTATTGACTTCTAGTTTAAAAATGTGACTTGACACTCCTGGTCCAGAGTAATTCCCTTATTTATTTTCTTGATGCCATCTACCCATTTTTGTCTTCTTTAAGATTTAGCTTCATTAATGATAATTATTCCCTTTGCTTTACTTTACATTCTCCCACCCCATGCCCTGCCTATCTAGCCTTTTCTGCTAGCTTCTTCCTTTTTTTTTTCCCAAAAGAAGAAAATTTCTGATTATTTATTCCAGAAAAGAGAACATTTACTAGAGTGAAGCTAGGAAAATATTATCATTGTCTTAAAATATTTGATGGGCTGTCAAGAGGAAAAAGAACTGGATTCATTCTCATTGGCTATAGCAGAAACTTCATTGCTCTACTTCCTCCTCATGCTATCTTTTTATTGGTCTCATCTTCTTCAATACAAGACTTCTTAATAGAAGTATCTATACTCACTCACTCTATTTCCTCACAACACACTGACTCAGAATTTTGCAATCTGGGTTCTTATCCTTACTTCCCTACTAAAACATATGCATGGATAATATGACAACATTGACCCTTGCATAGCTTGTGTTTTAGATTTTCTCCTCCTTCCCCCCACCCTCTCCCTTAGATAGCAAGCAATTCAATATATGTTAAGCATATTAGAATATATGTTAAATCCAATATGTGTAAACATATTTATATAATTCTCTTGCTGCACAAGAGGTAGAGCATTCTGAGTTTGTATTGGTTTGAATAGTGGCAGTCAGATACACTAAATATTGACCCTGATATAGTGATGCCAGTTTAATAGCAAAGATAAGAATAAATGGATGTGAGAGTACCTTTGTTTCAGTTGTATCTAACTCTTCATGATTCCTACTTAGAGTTGCCTTGACAGGGGTAGTAGTTGGCCATTTTCTTCTCCAGAACATTTTATAAATGAGGAAGCTGAGGCAAATAGGGTTAAGTGACTTGCACAGGGTTACCCAATTAGTATATGTTTGAGACCAGATTTGAACTCATGTAAAGGGGTAGGCAAGATGAATGGCCATCAGAGGCCTTAGGCAAGAGGTAGTGGAAGATTTTGGAAGTAATGGAATGTTATTGTTCTATAAGAAATAATGAGTAGGTTGATTTCAGAAAAGCCTGGAAAGACTTATATGAACTGATGCTGAGTAAAGTGAGCCAGAACTAAGAGAACATTGTACACAATAGCAACAAGATTATGTGATGTTCAAGTGTAACAGCCTTAACTCTTTTTAATAATGAGATGATTCAAGAACAGTTCCAGGAGATTTGGGATGGAAAATGCCATTCACATCCAGAGAGGACTATGGAAACCAAATATAGATTGAAGCATAGTATTTTCAACTTTTTGTTTTTGTTTGATTGCTTTTTTTTTTCTTATTTTTTTCTCTTGATCTGATTTTTCTTGCACAATATGACAGATAGGAAAATATGTTTTAAAGAATTGCAAATAGCTAACTTATCAGATTGTTTACTTTCTTGAGGAGGGAGGACATAAACGAGGGGGAGAAAAAAATTTGGAACAGTTTTTTACAAAGATAAATTTTTAAAACTACACATGTATATGAAAATATAAAATATGATTAAAGAAAAAAAAAAACTTTGAATTTCAGATTCTCTCCCTTCATTTCTTACTCCATCCCCCTCACCCCTGTTGGGAAGGCACATGTGAAATTATGCAAAACATTTCTGTAAAAGTCATGTTGTAAAATAAAACAGATTTTCCTCCCCCCAGAAAAACATCAAGAAAAAGTTTAAAGTTTAAAAAGAAAAAAAGCATACTTCAATCTTTCCTTTCTTTGGACATCATTTTTCATCATTAGTCCTTCAGAGTAGTCTTGGATCATTGTGTTGCTGGGAATAGCAATCATTCCCAGTTGTTCATGCTGCAACATTGCTCTTAGTTTGTAGACAGTACATTTCACTTTGCATGAGCTCATGGAGGACTTTCCAGGTTTTTCTGAGAGCATTGTAATAATAATTTCTCATAGAACAAGAGTTCTATCATAATCACATTCTGGTCTTCATTTTCTTCTAACAATTTTGTTAAGTGTTATTTCATTTTAAAAGTTATGTTTTCTTATAGCACTGTGACAGAAAATCATTTTTGAAACTTTGTTATCTAGAAAACTGAACTAAAAGAATGAGTATTAAATTAGTATTTCTGGGGTTGTATTTGTGTTTGTGTGTGTGTGTAAGAGAGAGAGAGAGAGAGAGAGAGAGAGAGGGAGAGAGAGAGGGAGGGAGGATGGATAGATGGATGGATGATTGGGTGACAAATGTTTTAGTTGACATTCTTAGCAAAAAATTCTGATGCCATAAATTGTGAGGGTTTTTATAATTAGTTTGTTGTACCATTAGTTATTTAATTTTGGTACAGTAAATACTGTTACTGCATTTTATAAAATTGAAATTGTGATAAAGGAAATTAGTTGTATAAAAAAATTTGTTGAGGAAAACATCATTTGTATAGCAGTATATTTCTTGTTCTTCTAAAGTTATGTTTTTAATTCTTGATTTTGTTCTTTTTTTCAGTGTTGATTCCAAAAGAAAAGCCACCTATCACAGTTGTTGGTGATGTAGGCGGAAGAATAGCAATCATTGTGGTATGTGGATGAAGGCCCTTTATAATTTAAAAATTTTAGAAATATATGTGATTGTTTTAGAGATTAAAGATTTTATTTATACATAACAGATTTACCTAACTAAATATTACATACATTATATTTCATTAAATTCCTACTCAAAATGCCTTATTGATTGTTGTAGCTGACCTGTTGTGGCTTAGGCATTGGCAAATCTTACAGAAGGGAAAAGCTTAAAGCTAAGGACCCAGTGATGGTTTGCGTGTGTGTGTATTCTGAGGATTAACTCAGCTAAATTTGAGGAGGCTCATTACTTAGTTGAGTATAGAAAATTTTTAGCCATACCAACTACCTGAAAGCCATTTGCTTACATAACAAAAAGATTGCAATCAATAGAAGGCGTACTCACAGTAATGAAATTACTAATCTTATAAATACGTAAAAGATAGGAAATAAGAGAAAAATTGATGTAGGAATGTTACTAGCACTACTAAATTATAAAATAAAATTCAGATGATAATTATCTGAAAATTCTAGAGCTTCATAAAAACTACCTTTTCCCACAGTACCCTCAGTTTTATATTCCTATATATCAACACATTGATACAGGACTTTTTATAGTAACAAAGTAATAGAAACAGTAGGTGCCCATTATTTGGGAATAATAGCTAAACAAATTATAGTTCATGAATAGAATGGAATAATTTTATGAATACAGAAAAGTAAGAAGACTTAAGGGAAATGATGCAAAGTGAAGTAACATAACTAGGGAAAAATATAGACAATGATTACAGCAACACAAATGGAAAGAATATCATCAAAAGAAATGGAAACCGAATGCTTTGAAATTATAATGACCTCACACTGATCTGTGCACCTCTTCTCCTCCACCAAAAAATGTAAAAATACATCTTCCTTCTTTGAAAAGGTGGGGGACTACCAAATTTGATTTATGGATTGTTTTACAGAACTATTCTTAAACTCCCACCCCTGGCCCCTTAGGTATTTGTCAAAAGGGATGACTTTTTAGGAGGGGATATATATATGTATAATGATAAATAGAAGTGATTTTTTAAAAAAAGAAATCATAGATTGAAAATATAGATGCCCTATTATTTTTATATTTACATTCTATCTATGCTACCTTTAGTCTATGTTGTATATCTGAATCTCCAGACTTAGTATTTGACAGGTCTGCTTGCTGAGGTAAGGAATTTTTGTTTATTTGCTTAAGAGTTGTCTTCCAGCATTATCACAACAATTCTTTTCTCATGCACATAGACTATCCAGGATTCAGCCTTACCACTACATTATGTTACTCTACCAAAGTGGAAAGCTGTCACATTATATTATTCTCTATTGTATTATATTCTCTACCATATTATATTACTTACTATTCTTTCATTTTTCCACAAAAATAACAAGACATACTTTTGTCAGTATTTACATATACTGTGTCTTTGTCATTCTTATCTGCTAATTAAGTAACTTTTTTTTAGGGAAATAAGACTGATCTTCTGTGATCTATTCATGACATAGTGACTGTTGTGTTTTTTAGATTTCTTTGATCTGCCTATAAATTAAAGTTGGTTCAGAAATGGCAAACAACATTTGCTTTCTTTCCCTCATTGAGGAGGGGAAGAGATATGTTTCATCTTTAATGTCATTGATGATTGGTTCATCAATTTCTTAGTACCTGAGGTGGTTGTTCAGTTGGACATGGTGACTGCAGTTGTTCAAGTACAATGAGGTCCTTATATATTGCATTTTTATTTTTTTATTTTCAGTTTTAAAGTCATTTTCATTAGCAGATAAAACAGAAGCTAAATAATAGCAAACTAGCATCTTTCTGATCTTATTTTTTTGTTCTGTCCACTTAAGTAGCAATCATATGCCTTCTGAGTTTTAACAGTTCTGACACTGTTTTTTGCAGGACCACATTCATTTTCATCCTGATTACCTGCCTTTGCTTCCATCTTATCTACACATTTTTAGAAATCTTTGGGGAGTTTCCATTGAATTTTAGGATTTTATTCTTGATAAATTTTCATTTGTCCAATTGTTCATTTGGGCTATGTCTTCACATATGGAATATTAGTCCACAGGATCCTACCTACCCTTGAATTAGGTTCTCTAGTTTCTCTTTTTAGTTGCCTAAACTTTGGATATTTATAGACATTCCTTCATTGTAGCTACTTTTTATGACAATTTAATGAAGAGAAAGAGAGAGAGAGAGAGATAGAAGAGAATGTGTTTTTCCATCCCTTTTATTTTAAAACAATTGATAAGATTTTAATACAACCAACAAATATAAATTGCCAATTTTTCTTAGATATATTCTATCCCTAGCTAGGAGTCTGTTCCTATCTTTTTAATTCCCCTGTTCTTGAAACTGAGATATGAGGGTAGAATAGGGGTCAGGTCTCAGGTTGTTGTTCTGCTGGATAACTGAATGTAATAATCTAAAATTATGGTTATCATTGGCCTAGACTTGGTGTTGGTGTTAGTTGTTTTGGTTTGGTTTTTTAGGAAGAATAAACAGCTAAAATTTTTTTTCTTTATGAAAAAGATGCTGTTTTTCTTACACTATTCTTGTATGAAGTTGTTTAAAGACTTTTTTAGAAGGAAATATAGTACAGTGGACAAAAGCATTGATTATAGTTAGAAGATCTGGGCTCAAGCCCCAGTTTATTAATAGGCCAAGTCATCTTAAATCACCTAATCTTTCTGAGAGTCATCTGGCACAATGGTAGATGGCGAATACTAATTGCTTTTAAGATTTACAGAATGATTTGCATACCTCATTATTTTGTTTGAGCCTAACAGCAAAACTATGTGAGCTGTGCTGTTGTCCCCATTTTACATCTAAGGATTCTCAGACTCAGATAGCTTTAATGACTTGCCTATGTTCATTCAGCCAGTAGGTGCGGGAAAGTCAGGATTCAAACAATTTCTATTGCTATTTTATAATTTCTAATGAAGGACCTGAATTTATTTAATTTTGATTCTACAAGTGTGATACTATCCAGCAGACTCAATGATGTGCTCTGATAAATTTAAGTTTTGCTTTCTTACCAAAAGAAAGATTTTATAAAAACCAATAATAGTTCTTTGAAATTTCAAGATACATATTCTAGCTCCAAAATAAATTCCTTTTAAAACATAAATAAATTTTAAAATAACATGATATGACATGAACACGAAATAACATTCTTTCAAAAATTAATTTCATTATTTTATAATATTCTTTAAGATTTTCTACAAAGTTGGAACAGTTCTCATATACCCAGATAAGTCTAGAGGAGAAAGTGAGGCTGGTGACTTTGCACAGCCCACCTCACTTAAAAGTCAACTCATTTGCATATCATGGCGTTACCTTTGAAGGACAAACAACAATTGTATATAGGTCTTTCATGAAAAAATGTTTTTAAAATTCTTTCCATGTCTTTAAAATTTTTCCTTTATTTATTGTCTATATGTTTAGATCACTAGTGTGATCATACATCTGCTCTAGTAATGCTCAATATGACTGAGCTAATTCTAGTTTATTAATTCCTTTTCCTTTGAGTTATCACATACTGATTCACTGTTCTGTATTTGTCAGATAAAATAAAGGTCTGGGGAAATTGTCTTTGAATTATATCTTCTATATAAATTCTACCTGGTACTTCAAATAAACATGCCATGTTGCTTAGTTAAAGTAATGTTTGTATATTCTTGTTAAGTTGTAATAGCTACAAATTTAGTTATTTTATTGTATCAAAAATGTCTCTTTTTTAAAATTCCATGTAGACTCCTGTGGAAACTGTCTAGATGTTATAAAATATTTTGTCTTAAGATAATTATAAAACAAGCTATTTCCAAATTGTTTCTCTGATTCCATCACAAAAAATTTACTAACATGCATTTTTTATGTATAATTTTACAGGATGACATTATTGATGATGTTGACAGCTTTCTTGCAGCGGCAGAAACACTGAAGGAAAGAGGAGCTTATAAGATCTTTGTGATGGCAACCCATGGTCTCCTATCTTCAGATGCTCCCCGATTAATAGAAGAATCTGCTATTGATGAGGTAAATAAATCTGCTTCACGAATTCATAATCATATTTCAACATTTTGTTTAATCTAAATCTCAACTGAGGTAATGTGGAAAAATCTATACAGTATTATTTGTACTAAATCTGTATTATTTATTCAGAGTACATTCAAAGGTTTTGAGTTCTTTTTTAAGAATGAGAAAAGGCTATTTTTGGCAAAAGTACTTCTGTTCCCTTGGTCTGTCATTCTTGTTATACAAAAACTGTGAGAAGAAAAACTGTGTTAATGGGTAGCAGTCATAGCAATTCTCTTTTATCTGGCAACTTATCTAAACTGAGAAGCAGAAGGAAGTTTGGTTTTTTTTTTTTAAAGCAGCTAAACTTTATGTCACAGGACAGACTTCTACATTTGAAAGAACTACTGGAGAGAACTTCTATAAGAGCCATTTGGGCTCATTTGAATGTTTGGTATTCTAATAAGTTTGATTAATTGGTTTCCTAACCCACAGCAAATTAGTAGTAATGGTTAAGGAGTAGACACTATTCTAGAATGCAGTTTATTATAATAGTGCTGTGAAAATATCTAAAATAATTGTACATTTTGACTAAATATTCCATAGCTAGCCTAACCTTAAGTCAGACAGAAAGAAAAATCTCATATGCACTAAAAAACTAACCATTTCTTTTTTTTTAACTTTTTATTTTTATTAATTTTATTATAATTTTTTGGCAGTATATATACATGAGTAATTTTTTTATAACATTACCCTTGTAGTCATTTTTCCAGATTTCTCCCCCCCCCCCCCACTCCCTTCCCTAGATGACAGGCAATCCCATACATTTTACATGTGTTACAGTATAACCTAGATATAATATATGTGTGTAAATCCAATTTTCTTGTTGAAAGTTAAGTATTGGATTCCGAAGGTATAAGTAACCTGGGTAGATAGACAGTAGTGCTAATATTTTACATTCAATTCTCAGTGTTCCTTCTATGGGTGTAGTTGTTTCTGTCCATCATTGATCAGCTGGAAGTGAGTTGGATCTTCTTTATGTTGAAGATATCCACTTCCATCAGAATACATCTTCATACAGTATTGTTGTTGAAGGGTATAGTGATCTTTTGGTTCTGCTCATTTCACTCGGCATCACTTCATGCAAGTCTCTCCAAGCCCTTCTGAATTCATCCTGCTGGTCATTTCTTACAGAGCAATAATATTCCATAGCCTTCATATACCATAATTTACCCAACCATTCTCCAATTGATGGACATCCATTCATCTTCCAGTTTCTAGCCACTACGAAAAGAGCTGCTACAAACATTTTGGCACACACAGGTCCCTTTCCCCTCTTTAGTATTTCTTTGGGATATAAGCCCAGTAGTAGCACTGCTGGATCAAAGGGTATGCACATTTTGATAACTTGTTGGGCATAGTTCCAAATTGCTCTCCAGAATGGCTGGATTCTTTCACAACTCCACCAACAGTTTTCCCACATCTCCTCCAACATTCATCGTTATTTTTTCCTGTCATCTTAGCCAATCTGACAGGTGCGTAATGATATCTCAGAGTTGTCTTAATTTGCATTTCTCTGATCAGTAGTGATTTGGAACACTCTTTCATATGAGTGGATATAGTTTCAATTTCATTATCTGAGAATTGTCTGTTCATATCCTTTGACCATTTATCAATTGGAGAATGGTTTGATTTCTTATAAATTAGGATCAATTCTCTATATATTTTGGAAATGAGACCTTTATCAGAACCTTTAACTGTAAAAATATTTTCCCAATTTGTTACTTCCCTTCTAATCTTGTTTGAATTAGTATTGCTTGTACAGAAACTTTTTAGTTTGATGTAATCAAAATCTTCTATTTTGTGATCAATAGTGATCTCTAGTTCTTCTCTAGTTACAAATTCCTTCCTCCTCCACAGGTCTGAGAGGTAGACTATCCTCTGTTCTTCTAATCTATTTATGATCTCATTCTTTATGCCTAAATCATGGACTCATTTTGATCTTATCTTGATATATGGTGTTAAATGTGGATCCATATCTAATTTCTGGCATACTAATTTCCAGAAAAACTAACCATTTCTTTAAAACTAGAAACAAAGATGATGCTTACCACAAATTGGTAGTACATCAGTTTAATAAGACTACTATGTTGTGATGAATGGGAAGGATTCGTAGAATCATGAGATTATGTGAATTGTTAAAAACTGAAGCAAATAAACAGAAAAGCAACAGATTACAAGAATATGAATGAAAAGAAGAAAAACTAAATCGTGTTTATTTATAATGACCAAGCTTGTCTGAAAAAAAAAAAAAGAGAGAGAGCTGCAAAACATTGGAAAGGTTGGGGTCTGTGGATATGGAAAAGTACATATTGATATGTTAGTTTTACTTTCCTGCTTGCTCTTGTTTTCCTAAAAAATTTGGGGGAAGGAAGGGAAGGAAGGCATCTAGATGGTGCAATGGATAGAGCACCGGCCCTGAAATCAGAAAGATCTGAGTTCAAATCTACTCTCAGACACTTACCACTTCCTAGCTGTGTGAACCTGGGCAAGTCATGTAAACTCAATTGCATGCTTCCCCCCGCCCCCCCCCCCAAAAAAAAAATCAGGTTAAAAAATTTTTTTTAAAGTAAAGGATGATTCTTTAGATAGGAGAGCTAAAAGAGATAAATGTAGAAATAAGTATGAGGAGAGAACATGGGGGAAGAGTAAGTGGTCTTGTTTGACTGGAGCAAATATGTGAAATGGAAAATAAAGTGTAATTCACCTAGAAAGATAAATTGGAGCTAATATGAAAAGAGTTTTTACATGTCGGACAAAGTTTATAGTTTATCCTAAAGGCAGCAGAGAGCTACTAATACTTCTTTAACGTAGTGAGACCTTTGGTTTCAGAATATCAATTTTGGAGAATTAAACCAGTAGGAGAGGAGAACAAATAGGTGAAATGAAGCCAATTGGGAAACTACTGAAAATAGTTCAGATGAAAGAGAAATGATGAGGGCCTGAACAAAAGTGGTTGAGATTGAATAGAGAAAAGGTAATAAATGTTACGTATTGAGGTAGACGAAAGGATTAGTCAACTGATGGCATATAGGTTTTAGTGAGAGTACTAAGTTGTGGATGACTTCTGATTTGAATGATGGTTCCCTTATCAGAAAATAAGGAAGTAGAGAAGAAGAAACAATTTGGGGCAAAAGATAGTTTAATTTGTGGCTTAATGATTTTGAGGTGCTTTGGGACACACAGATAGAGATGTTCATAAGATAGCTGGAGGAGTGGTTTGACTAAGTAGTGAATGGCTTATGGATGAAGCAGATTTAGTTGTCATCCGTGTATAATAATAAAAAATCCATGGGACATGATGAAATCACTTTAAAAAAATAATAGGAAGAAACCAGAATCCAGGATCTTTCTCTGAGACATATGCTACAAGAATGGATGGCACATTAGTGAAGATCCTACAAAATAGACCAAGAAAGATGTTTGATAGAAAGAGAACCATGATAAAGCAGTGGTAGGAAAACACATGTAAGAGTATGTCCAAAAGGGTGAAAGGGCAAGAATGAAAAAAGACCATTGGATTTAACAATAAAGATTTCTTTGTGTCCTTAAAACGAGTAACATTAGTCTACAGAAGTGACTGAATGATAATAAAATGCAAGCAACAAATGTGTACAGCTTTTTCTAGAACAACATTCTGTCCTGTAGGCATCCATCTCTCTACTGAGAGGAGAGAACTGTGCTTCACAAGACTGATAAGTCCTTTAGAAACAATATCATTGCATTACACCTGTGTTTGTTGCCTTTTTTGTGTGTGTTTTCTTTTATGTAATTATAATCATTGTGTATATTCCCTGTTTTAGTTCATATAAGTTTTCTTAGTGTTTCTCAGAATTTCTCATTTGTTGGGAGTATTTACAGTGTAGTAATACACTTTTTATAGGTATTAAAAATATATTTTGCTATCCCTTATTTTCTGCAACCACAAAAAAATGCTAAAGTGTGGAACTTTTGAGCATTAGGTATTGGGAAAATTCATTTTCCTATCAAATATTCTCAGTACCTATAGAAGGGGTAATATTCTTTTTCTCTTGCTGTCAGATTGTAGGTGTGTCTATAAATAAAGTCTTAAAATATTTTGGAACCACTTATTTAATGACTATGAACTTGATAAAGATATAAATAAGCCATTACTAGAAGACATTGATATACTTCCATTAAGACTACCCTTGAAAATAAAAAATAAGCTATTGTTCAAGAGTAAATTAAGTAATGTTCTTGGTCTTATATTTGATTTGTTTTTCTTCGCAGGTAGTGGTTACCAACACAATTCCACATGAAATACAGAAACTCCAGTGCCCCAAAATTAAGACCGTGGATATTAGCATGATCCTTTCGGAAGCTATTCGACGAATTCACAATGGAGAATCTATGTCTTACCTGTTCAGAAATATAGGCTTGGATGACTGATGTTTTGTTGTTGTTTTGTTTTGTTTTTCATTTAAGCTAACAAGGGCCAAACTGGAAATGTACAGAACATGTACTGTGAAATATCATGCTTGATTTTAAATATTTCAAAGGAACATTTTTGGGGGAGTGGAGAAGGGTTACCGTTTTTTTTTTTCCCCACATCCCTCTTTTTTTTTTTCTTGATTTCTTAATCTATAAGGATAGACCAAATTTTTAACAGTTAGGTGGGGTTTGGGGAGGGAGATTTTGTGTATAATATTTTTTAAAAAATGCATTCCTTACTCTCTTGTGTTTAAGAACAGAAAGTTGTGGGGGGAGTACCTTGTTTTAGTTTAGGTCAATATTTAAAAAAAATATTTTAGGCTCATACATCACCCCTTTTTTCAAAGTTGCTTGATGCAGATGATCTAAGATGTTAATAAATTAATCTGTGTGATATTTGACCTTTAAAAACCAAAAGATTATACTGTTGTACACAAGGACATTTTGTAGAAATGCTTTTATAGAAAAGCATATAAAATATGCACTTGTATTTATTTTCTGCAACAAAAAGGAATAAAGAATTTGTTGTGTGAGTTTTTTTAAACTTTTATTGAGTTGTACCATTGGTTTGTTTATTAAGATACAACTCTCCAATTATAATAATGACAACTTGTATTTTTATAGTGCTTCAAGGTTTACAAAGTGCTTTGCACACAACAGTCTTCTGAGGTAGACAGTATAAATATTCTTCCCTCTTCCCACTGCCCCAGAAAAAGTAACAGACTCAAAGTTGCAATTCCATAACCATGTCACTTCTGTGTATTGTAGCTAATATTCAGATTCTTAATCCTAGCCCTAGCCATGTTTTCACCTTATTATATGGCAGCAATAAAACCTCAAATAAGTGTTTTCTGCATTTTTCTTTTGTGGAAACAAAAGAAAATCTGAGACTTTTTGAAACTACTTTTGCAGTATTAAATAGTAGGTTTTTCTCAGCAGATTTCTATTCCTTTATAGAATCCTGGAGTGTTAAAACTTGAAGCATCTTAGCAATTATTTAACAGTTGAGGAAACTGAGGCCCAAAATGAGGGAAGTTAAGAAATGGAAAACAAGGTACCCCAGACTTTATATTTCCTATAAACTTATTTGTAGATTAAAAAAATTTTTTTAAATACTCTTTGATTAAATAAGGTTTCATAGTAGGCCAGCAGCAACATTTTTATGTCGGGAACCACAAAATATTTTAAAATTAGAAATAGAATCTTTCAATTATATGGTGTTTTCCTCCAGGTTTACACTTTCTTTGCATTTATTCAATTTTCAGTTTATTTCCAGAGAATTTAATTAGAATTGGTAAGAGTTTTTATTAGTTATAGCACCATTTTCCTCTTAAACTAATAGACATTTCTGCTTGACTCAGTTAAGAATCTTTTTTAAAAAACTATCAAACTTTTTCTGGTTTTGGTGCTTCATTCCATTGGGCCCTGGTGGATCCAGCCTATTTCCATTTTTGCTGACTGCTCCTTTTCTGTTTTTTAATACAATAAATTATATTTAATTTAATTTTCAAATTAGGAGAAACTTGCTTTGCATCCACTCCTTCCAGATTTTTGAGGTATAAATTTTTCCTTGCTATTTCATTAGGTATATGTGCTGTGATTGCCTCCAACTGTATTTTTTTTTAATTAAAACTTTCTTTTCAAAATATGAATGGATCATTTTTCAACATTGACTATTGCAAAACCTTGTGTTGCGAATTTTTCCTCTCCTCCTTACCCCCTCCCCTAGATGGCAAGTTATCCAATATATGTTCAACATATTCAATTCTATACATATTTCTACAATTATTGACTGCACAAGAAAAATCAAATCAAAAAGGAAAAAAAAAGAAAGCAAAATGCAAGCAAACAATAAAAAGTGAAAATGCTATGTTGTGATCCACACTTGGTTACCACAATCCTCTTGGGTATAGATGGCTCTCTTCATCACCAGATCATTGGAACTGGACTCAATCATCTTATTGTTGAAAAGAGCCACGTCCGTCAGAATTTATCTTCGTATAATGCTGTTGCCATGTACAATGATGTCCTGGTACTGCTCGTTTCACTTAGCATCCATTTATGTAAGTCTCTCCAGGCCTCTCTGAAATCATTTTTTCTTATAATTCCTTACAGAACAATAATATTCTTTAACATTCATATATCATAACTTATTTAGCCATTCTTCAATTGATGGGCTGATCCACTGATCCACTCCAATCGTATATGTTTTGTATATACACACAGTTGGTTTTTATATATATATATATATATATATATATATATATAGTTTCGTAAATTGCAGTCTAAGGTTTTTAAGGACAAGACCATTTTTTTGCCTTTCTTTGTATTCCCAGTGCTTACTATAGCACCCAGTGGTTTAAATGTCTGTTGACTAATTGACTACTGCTAATCACTTAGAAAGTGACCTTTTGAAAGTAGCTTGTTCACTGGCAGTGATGACGCTTTTGTCAAAAATATGCAGTTCTGGAACCTTTGCTTTTCCTGTCAAGTCAAAAACTATTGTGAGGATTAAAGACATATGTGAATTTAAAGAAAAACCTACTGTCCTGAGGATTAAATACAGATATATGTAGTCTGCTATGTGATCCATGAGGTAAAATCAGGATATTTGGCATAAGATCAAAAAAGTGAGAGACTCTAGACTGGCACTTCCATCCTGATTTTTCTTCTGTTGTGTGTTCCAATTAAGTCTTTAGATGCGTATTTCATTTGGATGTGTTCCCATGTGATCTCAAGCTACCTTATGGAGAAGACAACAGTGGAGAATAGAATAAACTTTTATATAGTGCCTACTATAATGCCAGGCATTATACTAAGTATTTTATAATTATTTCATTCTATTCTTACAAGAAGTGGCTCTGATATTACTGTTTAACAGTATTTTTTACTGTTTTACAATTGAGGAAACTTGGGAAATAGAAGTTAAGTGACTTGTTTAGGATCACATAGCTGGTAAATGTCTGAGACCAAATTTGATCTTGGGTTTTCCTAACTCCAGATCTAGCTCTATCCATTGTACCACATTAACCTCCCCATGGGAAAAGAATAAAAATGGAAATACTTAATTAGCTTATAAACTGAACATAAGATTAATAATAAGAACTTATAGAATTATAACTAGGAATTTTTATACCTGAGGCTAGTAGAATGAAATTCTACCTTTAGTTAAAAAGAATAGTGAGACACTTTTTGTTGGAGAAAAAGCCAGTGGCAGCTGCAAGGAAGACTACTAAGGGCAGGGCAGAATAATTATATTTTGAATGGAGGTCACTTCACCCAGCCTGTCCTTTGATACTTTATGGTTTTAACTGTTCCAACTAACTGGGTGCCAAAGTCTGTAGTTTCTTTGTTATTGAAAGATGGTAAGTGTGGTCAAAGCCCTAACTTTAGCGCCCCAGATAGATTCTTAGTTATCTTGCCCTAGATAGAAGTATGAGAATTTGTAAGAAATAATAGAAGCAAATGATTAATTGTGAAGCACTTGAGAAATACGAATGGCAAAATAGCTTGTTGAAGAATTCTCTTTCATATTTAAGCAAAGTTTACAATCATTAGTAGAACAGAGGCATTGGACTTGTCCCAAGGACATAGCATACTTAAGATCTTTTACCCAATTGTTCATTTGCACACTAGAGAGGAATATTTCAGACTGAATGATCTCCCTAAGTTAGAATTCCTCTCTTCCCTCCAGGAGAGAAATTAGAAACATCAGAACCTAGATCCTGAAAGAACAAAACTGGAAAGAGTTTTGTCAATTCTAGATTGAGAGTCTTTGACCTTGCTGAAAGAGCACATCATTACCAGCTGAAATTTGTAATTGTGCTCCCCAGCTCTCAAACTGTGAATGTATATATACATATAATTAGCATTAATAGATCTGATGACAAAGAATTGGAAATTTGAGGGATACCATCATCAATTGGGCAGTGACTTAACAGATCATTACCAAGTATGTTATGGAAATAATGAAAGGGATGGTTTCAGAGAAACCTGGGAAGACTTCTGTGAATTCATACCAAGTAAAGTGAGCAAAACCAGAAGGATAAATTAAACAATGACAAATATTGTAAAGACAAGGTCAGCGAGGTATTTTAGTCTTCAATGGGTTTTGTACAAGCATTGATTTTAATTGCTATTTTCCTTACTACCTTCCAGTGGCAAAATAATAGGGGCAAACTTTTAAGTAACATACATCCAAGTTATAGTGTAACAGAAGTTTTGTTTTGCAGTTTATTTGGTTACTAGATACCCTGGCTGACATATTAACACATTTGTAAAAGACTGAGTGTAAAAATTAATTTAAACCATCTCCAGGAAACATAATGGGAAGTTTGTTGTTGCCTGTAATCATGCACTTAGACACGCAGTAAGTGCCTGATTTAATTAGAAGAGGTGATGTCGGTCATTGCAGAAAATAATGTACCTACGGAGGATATGGCTTTGAATTTCATGTCTGCTATTAGGAACTGTATAATTTTGGGCAAATCACTACTTCTCTGGGCTTACTAAATGAGGTTGGGCTAAATGATCCCAGAGTTCTCAGCTCTAACTGTAATAGTAGTGGAAATCAGATTTGGAAAGAGAAGTGGAAAGCTATAACCCTGAATTTAAAATCAAATTAAGTCAGAGTAAGAACTTCTGCAGGGAGGTACTTCAAATTGATGTCTAAAAAGATCTGGAAGTGATCTTACTGATTGATTGTCAGGGAAATGGGATGAGTTTGCTTCTTTTTTTTTTTTTTTTTCTTTTAATGTACCTAGAAAGGTAACCCAGTAATCCCCAAAATAACTGAATTATTTTAATGTCATGTTCTTTTACTTTTCTGAGAGAATGTCACCTAATTTTCAAAAGCCAGGGAGGAAGACTTCCCTCAAAAATGACCAGACTTTCTTATTCCTTCATGCTTATATTCTTTATATTGTCATAATCCTGTCTTTGCTCATTTTATTTGCTGTTCTTCCCAAGAAACATTTTTCTTATTAAGAATTTTTTAGTTTTGCTTCTTTTTGTTATATCTATTGCCATTTGGCAGCTGGGGAAGGGAGTGTTAAGGAGCTAAACTGTTTTGTAGCCTTTCACTCCACCATAATCTCAGAGGTTTGAAACTAATAATGAGCATAAAGGAGAAAAGAACAACAATGACAACAAAAAAGCATCTACTATGTGCTAGTCACTGCTTAACAATTATCTCATTTGATTTTAACAATAATCCTGTTAATTAGGTGCTATTATTGCCATTTTACAGATGGAAAATGAGGCAAATAGATTAAGTGACTTTACCAGGACCTAAAACATGTCTAAGACTGTCAGGTCTTCCTGACTCCAGACTTGGCACTCTATTCACTAAGCCACCTAGCTACTTATGTGTTTGTACCCCATGAAAAAATGATGTCTTCTCCGTTTGAATAAAAGGAATGAGTGTTTTTATTTCTATAGTATCTTCTTTGTGACTATTTCCCTTCAGGCTTGATGAAAAGGTTTCTTAGTATGTAACAATTAAATGTCTTTGTAAAAAAAAAAAAAAGATTTTTGAAGAAGGATCACTATTGGTGATGTTTTGAACATTCAACCTCCTACTATTTATGAGAAAGTTCAAACTGATATCTTTGTCTTTGAAAAATGAATGATAACTGCGCTAATAGAGGCTTAGTTCAGGATCAAGAATAAAGTAGAAGGAAGCATAGAGCAAGTACTAAGATAGAAAAAATAAAGCAAGTCCTATTGAATGAACATACAATAAAGAGCAGTCAGGAAGGGTGGAAACTGGTCAATTCCAATGAAACCCAGTGGAAAGGGTAACCAAAATTTGACAAAAGTCTGATAGTTTTGTGGAGTTCTTAGCTGGATTGAACAAGACCAGATGTTGGGAGGACCAAGCCTAGACCTTGATTGTTGCTGATTCATATATCACACTTTTGTTCAACCAATTTCCCAATCAGTGAGTCCCAGTATGATGGGTTTTTGTTTTTCTAGCTTTTGTTTGTCTTGCCACCCTCCAAAAATATGTTGATTTGAAATTTTTGGCATATATGACATTTCTTGTTGTTTCATTGACCTCTGTGCCCTGTATTGGGTCAAAGAATTTGAATATGACTTTTATCACATAATTTCAAATTCATCTTCACAAGAATTAGACCAATTTGTAGCTTCCTTGTGATTATTTTCTACCATATCTATTGCCTTAGGACATGGTTGAAAGAACAGAGTAAAAAAAAAAGACAAAAGATGATACCTCTTCACTTTGGAAGGATTATGATTGAGAAGGGACACAGGATCAAAGTTCATAAACAAATGAAGAGAATGAAGAAGAGGAACATACCCATAATACTAAACTAGTGGCCTGTCCTTTCAAGATTTTCTTTTTGAAGCTTGCAAGATGTGAGTTAAGGACAAGTAAATATATATTTACAACATTAGTATTAGTGGTTACCTCTAAGATATGATTGTTAAAAACAATCAACTTCAGAAGTAGTTTAAATCTATGTCAATAACATATTCAGCATTTTAAGGTTTATAAAATTTTATATCTTTGTTCTCACTTGAACCTCACAATAATCCTGTAAAGTAGGGATTATTAAACTGCTAAGACAATTTAAGATGCAGAGAACTTAAGTGACTTTATCCTGATCACACATCTCACTTCACCTCTCTAGGTCTGTTTCTTTGTAAAGGAAGAATGTTTAACCCAATGACCTCTTAAGATCTCTTCAAATTTAAGTTCTCTAATCTAATCATGTTTCTAATTGATCCTAAGTTTTAAAAGTGGAATGTGAACACAAGTTTCCCTGAACCCCAAATCCAGAAATTTCCCACTATTCCATGCTGCTCCCAACTGTGAATATAAGATGTTTTATTAGTAATCATCATAATATAATTTAGAATGGCCACAAAAATAAATACTCTTGTTTTTGAGGAGAAACTAATGCTTCTTTGTCTCTCTAATATATTATATATTAAATTTCCTCTGTGTGGTATTTTCCTTGAAATATGGAGTCTCCAAAGAGCAACAAAACATTCTTAAGGTGAGAACTATTTTTCCTTTAGCTGTGCATTCACACAATCTCTTCTCAGTTAGGGTCAGGATTCAGATGCAATACTCATCTCTTGTGGCTATCCAGAAGAGTATTTTGTGTCTCCAAAGAGCATGTTGCTTTGTTGTTTGTCCTTTCTGGAAGAGGTCCATGATATCAGGGAGGTGAAGCCAGGTTTTTGTACACTTGTGGCTTCGGATCCCGTGCAGTCCCTGGTCATATGATTTTTTAAGCAGAGTCTAGGAAACCAAATGAGTTGTACTTTGAAGCTGTCCTTGCCCCATGCAGATATGTCGTGGTCTGATAATGACATCATCCATTCAGTTTAATGATAAATTCCTAACAAGAAAGCCCATTACAACCTGCTTTGTTCCTTTTTTGCCCTCATTCAGTCCTGTACTGAAACAGAAGAGATCATGGCAGATAATTCCACCAGTGACCCTTACTTCTTTAGGCAACAGCTTAACACGGCTGATATTGTTGTCATCGTGGTGTATTTTGCTTTAAATGTAGCTGTGGGAATATGGGTGAGTCCCAAATGGAAGCTTCTTGCATTTGACTTTTTGAAACTTAGGACATTTTTTATTTTCTAGTAGGTTTCTGGAAATGATAACATGGTATAGTGGAGAGAGTCTTAGACTTGGAAATAGAAATACCTGGGTATAAATCCTGTCTCTGACATTTATAATCTTGGTTAAATTAATCCCTATGTGCCTGAAGTGACTTCCTAAGGCTATCTCTTGACTTAAAGATCAGGGATGGGTTGCAATTTATAGAATTTTCCTACTCTAATGAATTCACAATCATTTAATTATTCAATATTCTGGGGGATATGCCTTAAGTAATTAATGGAGAATGTTAGAAAATGTCATAACCACATTTCCTTGTGCATCTTACACCGAATTCTAGTCCTGGCTCCAGAAGGTCCTAGCCAGGTAACTTTGGGCAAGAGTTTCTTCATCAGTCAAATGGGAACAGAAATAATATTTCTACTCTTCCTTCTTCACAAGCTTGTTGGGAGGATCCAAAAGTATTTTGAAAAGTATGAACTGAATGCTGAGTGAATGTAAGATTTTTATGTGGTAATGGAAGCCCGGTGTACTAGAAAGGCAGTGAACCAGGAGCTGGGAAAGATCTTGAATCATGCTTCTGATACATAACTAGTTCTGTAACTCTGGGCAAGTCACATGACCTATTTGAGCTTTGGTTTCCTCATCTGTAAAATGGGTAATACCAATATTATTAGCCAGATTGGAGAAGAAATAAAACAATGCATATAAGGTGTTTTATAAACTTTAGAGTACTATATAAATATATATTTTTTGCTATTATTGTTATTGTCACATTCCAATTGTGAGAAATAGCACTGTGTAGTGGATAGAGACTGTATTAGGGTTAAGATGATGTAGGCTTTTGACAGGTAATGTTTGATTGACACTAGGCAAGTTTCTAAGTTCCCTAAGATATAGTAGGAAAAAGTTTTTTAATTTAAAAAAATTTTTTTCAATTAAATATTTATTTTGTCTCCCTCCTACCATCCTTTCATTTAGTTGGAAAAAAGGGAAAAAAATCAGAACTCTTGTAACAAATGTTCAATCAGACAAATTAAATCCTCAAGTCCAAAAAGGTATGTCCTATATTGCATTTTGAATCTATCTATTGTTTAGATGAATCTTTGTTAGAAGATAGATAGCATGCTTCATCTGTTAGAAGATAATTCACTGGGTGTTCCTACCTAAAAAATTCAAAAATCTATCCTTTCCCTGTCTTGAGCAACAAGGTATTTGAAGTCCATCAGCTAGATCCAAGCACAGAAAGATGTGAGTGACAGTCATTCAGATAACTAGCATTTATTAATCACCTATGTGCCACACATTGTGTTAAGCTCTGAGGATATCAAGAAGTGTAAAAATAAAGTCCCTAATCTCAAAGAACTGTTTAAAGAGGCAAACAACTGTATATTGACAAGAAATATACAAATAAATTGGGTATAGTTTCAAGGAAGGCACTAAGATTAAAGAGGAATGGGAAAGGCTTTTTTTAATAATGGGATTTTAGCTGCGATTTGAACCTCTTCTTCTGTTTGATGTTGGACCTGAAGATTTCTAAGACAGGCTTTCTTTGTAAATGACAAATCTCTAATGTTGGTTTCTTATCCTGCCTTGTATCCACCATGCTTCAGTGCTATAGATTTCCAGCAGTTTTTGCATGTAATTTAGGTAAATTGGCTCTCTGTGGGAAAGTTCTCTGGTATTGCATTCAGTTCTGCTTTGGATGAGTAACAACAGATGCCCCCACTCACTTTCTGTATTCTATTCTAAGCCCTTCCCTTTTGCTGCAATCACAGAAGTGTAATAGTAGGAGGTTCTGATCAGTGTGAAAAGCTAACAGCAGACCTGGCTAATGGAACTTTTAGCAAATCTTTCAGTCTCTCTTGAGTCTCAGTTTCCTTGTTTGTAAAAAAGAAGTAACAAATGGCAGCCTAGGTCATGAAAAAGGCCCTAGAATGAGTCCTAGTGCTACCTCTTAATAGCTGTGTGAATCTGGGTCAGGAACTTTCAGTCCTTCCAGTTCTAAATTTTGTTGTTCCATGACCTACCCTACCTATGCAAAAAGAGTATTATTTAGATTATATGAATAGCAGAGAATTTAAATTAACTTTATCTTTCAAGTAGTTCAACCCAAACAAGAATTCCCTAATACCTCCAAGTTGTCATTTAATCTCTCTGAAGAAGTGAGGAATTCACTACTTTCTAACACACCATCTCTTTTTTCTTTTATCTTTTGTTTTTTTTTTTCCTTTTCTTTCTTTCTTTTTTTTTCTTCCTTTGTTTCTCTTTCTTTCTTTCTTTCTTTCTTTCTTTCTTTCTTTCTTTCTTTCTTTCTTTCTTTCTTTCTTTCTTTCTTTCTTTCTTTCTTTCTTTCTTTCTTTCTTTCTTTCTTTCTTTCCTTCCTTCCTTCCTTCCTTCCTTCCCCCTCTTTTTTTAAAAACATAGCTTGAACCTGCAATTTTATATGTAAGATGAGAGAGAGAGTTATGATTTCCCTTAGCCCAACTCAATTGACATCATAGCATTTAGTTTCATATAATGGGGTTTAAATATGGAAGCAAAATGTCAAACTAACTTGAAAACTGTGGCCATTCTGCATCTGTTCTAGGAAGGAGAGTCCAACAAAAATATTTATTAAGAAATGTGAGTTGGTGGGGGCAGTTAGGTAGCGCAGTGGATAGAGCACCAGCCCTGAAGTCAGGAGGACCTGAGTTCAAATGTGATCTCAGACACTTAACACTTCCTAGCTGTGTGACCCTGGGCAAGTCACTTAACCCCAATTGCCTTAGCCAAAAAAAAAAAAAAAAAAAGAAATGTGAGTTCGAAGTGTTCCCCAACTATGAGAAAATGAGGTAGCTATGGCACACCTTGCAGAGAAATTGGGACCACACTAGAATCTCTCAGCTCTATGCTGGAAAAAAAAAAAAAAGGCACTTTGGCTTCCAACACCAAACTTTCATCAGATTTTTTCATGGCATGGGGCCAGGACTAGGATACTAGCCAAAAAAAGGAACCTAACCCATCCATGCCTAAAGGAAAACAAATGTTTAAAAAATGAATGGATAGATACACTGGGAGAGGATTTATAATAGAATCCACTCATTTTGGACTGGTGAATAGGACCTAAAGTCTATACTTCATTCATACCATTTCTCATTCCATCTTTCAAAGAAGAAAGACTAGGACTTTAAAAAAAAAACAAAAACCATTTTTAACAAAAACTTTTTTAATAGATTGGACTATCTATAACTCAATATTAGAATTTGGCTCCTGGGCTCCCTGAACTTCCTCACATCTTTAGATAATCCAATTAAAAGAATTTTTCTATTGGAGTCTAAAACTTATTAAATTTATGTAGTGCTGGGCACATTTGAGATTTATATACTAGAGTTCTTTCTTTCTGGTTGCTTGTAATATTTTTCCTTTGACCTGAAAACTATAGAGGTTAGCTGTGATGTTTCATTTTAAGATTTCTTTCCGATGACTTGTCAATTCTTTCTATTTTACTTTGCTCTATGATTCTAATAGATTTGCGTGATTTTATATACATTTAGGCTTTTTTTTTTTTTTTTTTTTTTTTTTTTAGTATTGGCTCCATGTTTCTCCTATTATCTCTCCTTGATCTATTTTCTAGATTAGTTGTTTTTAATATGAAATACTTTACATTTCAATAAAGTTGATGTCATAATAACAGCAGAAATAAAGAGAAATATAAATAATTGGGAAACTATTAATTGCTCATGAATAGGGCAAGCTAATATATAAAAATTACGATATAACTGACATAAATTTAATTATATAATGCTATACCAATCAAATTTCCCAAGAACTACTTTATAGAATTAGAAAAATAATAATAAATTTCATTTAGAAGAAAAAAACAGTCAAAAGCCTTAAGATTAATGTTTTTGGAATATGCACTAAAGAGCTACCAGTCCAATTGGCACTTGTTACTGCTTCCTGCACAGCATCTCTACCCTCCATCAGAGATCCAGAAATGTTTCTTGTTCTAGGACACAGAAGTATGCCTCCTTCAGTCCCAAAATCAGAAGTCTCAACTTTTCCCAAAACCTTTGTCCATGTAAGCTAATTTTTCCCTGGATATCTGGATCAAGTCATGGCCTGGTACAGTTTCTAGGTATTTATGGAACTATGACAAGGAGCTGAGCTGTATTTCTTCTTTCTACCACACTATCTTTGCTAGTTTCCTATTTTATTTTACAGGTGAGGAAATTAAGGTCTAAAGAAATGGCCCAATGTTACACAGGGTGTAAGTATTAGAGGCAGGATTAGTCAACTCTATGATTTCATTCATATAAGCAATCCCAGTGAGAAAACCCTCTCTACAAATGTAGATTTTAAAGAAATTCCTTCAACCAATCTAAATCTATAAATATTTATATGTATATGGATATATGGACATATGTGTGTACATATTTCCTTAAACCAATGAAATCTCAAATAAAGGCATATGTATACCCACATATGTTCACACAGAAACATTTAAATGTGTATATTCAGATTTGTGATTTCATTGTAAGGAATCACTTATATACATATCCATATTTATGTATTGGCATAGAAGATCTAGATTTGAATGGGTTGAAGGAAGGGTATCTCCACTAAAATGTAAGCCTTGCATCATCTTCCATTTCCTGGGGAATTATTTAGTAACATGGAAAATGTAGAAAGAGAATTAATCAAGGGTTCTGATAAAGGTCTCATTTCTGAAATACATAGAGAATTGACTCAAATTTATAAGAATTCGAGCCATTCTCCAATTGATACATGATCAAAAGATATGAACAATTTTCAGTTGAAGAAATTGAAACCATCTCTAGAGAAATGCAAATTAAGACAACTCTGAGGTACCACTACACACCTTTCAGATTAACTAAAATGACAGGAAAAAATAATGATGAATGTTGGAGGGGATATGGGAAAACTGGGATACTAACACATTGTTAGTGGAGTTGTGAACTGATCCAACCCTTTGATTCAGTAGTGTCTACTGTGTCTGTATCCCAAAGATACAAAGGAGGGAAAGGGACCCACATGTGCAAAAAATGTTTGTGGCAGCCCTTTTTGTAGTGGCAAGAAACTGGAAACTGAGTGGATGCCCATATATGAATGTTATGGAATATTATTGTTCTGTAAGAAACAACCAGCAGGATGATTTCAGAAAGGCTTAGAGAGACTTATATGAACTGATGCTGAGTAAAATGAATAAAACCAGGAGATCATTATACATGGTAACAGCAAGATTATATGATGACCAATTCTGATGAATGTGTTTACCATGTTTAATATATATTGGATTACTTTCCATCTAGGGGAGGGGTTGGGGATAAGGGGGAGGGGAAATCAGAACACAAGGTTTTGCAAGGGTCAATGTCGAAAAATTATCCTTGCATATGTTTTGAAAATAAAAAACTTCAATAAAAAAAGAGAATTAAAACTGAAAGGATTCTATTTGAACCCCAGAACTCCCAAATCTGAGGGATGTGACCTTAGAGGACATTGAGGCTGATCCCCACCTGCACAAACAACCTCTATACTGCAACTAGTCTTGAAGACCTTCAGCAAAGGGAATCTAACTAAATTCTTTTCATTATATCGTGTACATATGTACTCTCTATAATCATGGATTAAAAGATCGACTTCCCTGGTTTGTCAGACTGATTATCCAAGCACTGGGAAAATCTCCTGTTTGCAAATTTGTGCTTGTTGTTTAATTTATTATTGGTGAATAAGGATTTCTCATTTGGGCATCATATAGGTCTTGAGCTTTAGCTGGAGAAAGTTCTCGGAAATGTCTTTACAGGATCACCGGAATCAGGCTGGTCTACAGGATTCCCTCTAATGATATTATATACTAGTAATAGTTTTTTTCCTTTTTGGTCTAAACCTATGATTTAATCTTTGTAGTAAGGAATTCCTGCTGTGGAAAATCCCTTCACTGATGCCATTTGATTCCTTTTCTGTATTAGAAATTTTAGAGTTCCCTGTGCCTCTGAAAATTAGGTGACTAACCCATGATTATACTAAGAATTTTTCAAAACTAAGACTTGAATACAGGTTTTGTTTGTTTTATTTTACTCTTAGTTTGGTTCTCCATCTACATCACTGCTCTCTGCCTCTCTAGTAAGCGATAATTATATACAATACTACTTATCCCTCACATTTGTGTTTTATAGTTTTAATAACAGCTGAATTTATAGTGTCCTTTAAGGTTTGCAAAATACTTTACATATATTATCTCATTTAATTCTCACAACAGTTCTTTGAGTTAAATACTACTATTATTCTTATCTTAGGATATAGAGGATCATCTTTAGATCATTTAAAGGAGGAAATAAAGGCTTGAGAGGATTTGAATGAATTACTTTGTCACACAGATAATAGGTATCTGAGGAAGAATTTGAACTCTTCCTGACTAATTCTAGCAGACTTTTAAAAACAATGATCTCCTATCTATTACCTTATTTATATTATTCTTTTCTGTATCTTAATTTGGAACTTTGAGAGATATATAGGGATCATTATCTCTGTTTTCCAGATGAGGACTAAAGTCCTGTTCTGTTGTCTCATAGTGGCATAGAAGAAAACTTGGGTTGTGATAATTACAACTAACATTTATATAGAACTTTAAGTTGGAAAGGTGCTTTATACACATCAACTTTTTAATCTCACAAAAGCCCTCTGAGGTGGCTTGTAAGTATCATGATCCCCATTTTACAGATGAGGAAATTGAGACTCAGAAGAGTTAATTGATCTGTATGGTGTCATATAGCTGGGAAGTATCACAGTCAGAATTTGAATTCAGATCTTCTTAACTTTTACCTGCTACATCATACAGACTATAAATTCTGCTAGGTCCTCTCTAGCAAGCTAGAAGAGCTTCTAGTCTAGAAAGTTATGAACTCAAAAACTAACTGTATAAATATCTTCAACGATCAATTTAATTAAGGTCAAAGAGTCTCATTCCAAATTAGATAATGGGTGTTGATTTTTTTTTTTTTTTTAGCCAGAGTAATTCAGGAAGACCATCTGCAAAATTGTAGAGAGGTTGTAATCTGAATTAGTAAAGAAATATTATAAAAATGTTTTATGACTGAAATATTTCTGCCTTCTCTTTTACATGGCCAAATCCTAGCTGTCCTTCATGCCTCATATTCTTCATGAAGCCTTCTATAATGTATAGTCTGTACTATGTATTATAATGTTTAATTTATATTATTCAATATCATTCTCCTTTTATTGCCAGTACACCAGGAAAGTCTGAGGCTGGCAGGCCTTTACTTCTTATGCTTAATCCCATTAAGCAGTTGGAGATCTCTTGGGAGTCTCTTTCATTACCCTGTGATGATGATATGATGATGATGATGATCATTCTTCATATTTTGCTTTCTAATATATTTCTGAGAAATTACTGACCCTACATCTGAGATACCATTGGACCCTTACAATGATTCTATGAAGGAAGCAGGCCACAGGTATCATTATCCTAAATTATAGATGAGGAAGCAGAGGTTCAGAGAGAGCACTTGGTGAATCTACTTAGTAGCTGGTTAGTAATAGATAAGGGGATAGAACCTTTTACTGTGTCTTTTCTTCTATAGATGTTCATCTCCTTAGTATGGCCATAATTCTGGTCACCCCATGAGTCTTTTTTCAGTTGGTTTTGGCATAATTCTATAAATTATGAGAAACCACAGTTATTGATGTCTGATTCCAGGGAGGAAGTAAAGTATCTTCACTTCAGGACCTTTCTCTCTCTTTTCAGTCTTCATGCAGAGTCAACAGAAACACGCTGAGTGGATACTTCCTTGCAGGAAGGAACATGACATGGTGGCCAGTAAGTATATGCTGAACTTCCCCTGTCTTCCCTGACACTGAACTTTTCTCTTTTTTTCCTCTTCTTCTCTTCTCTGTCACTCCTCCATTTTTTCTTATTCTATAATCTTCTCTCTACTCTCAGTTTTATTTTTTTTAATCTGCAGGTCCCTGTATTCTGCTAGCACCTCTACCTCCTCTTGGCTCCCAACTAGCCCAGTTACTTTTTAGTGTTGTCTTCTCTCAACTTTGAAACCTATCTCACTTTCTTCCAGCTTCTTTACACTTTTCTATTCCTCTCAGATTCCTATTTCCAAATAACCTTTTTTAATAGCAAGGATAACACTGAAGCAATTTGGAAGCCATGGGAGGGGATGACAGATGCCTCTTTCCCTTAGAAATGGGTACTGAGCCTGTGGTAGAGACCAAGACATCTTGGGCACTGTTGGATGATGATGACTCTGGCTCATAAAGTCAGCAATAGCTGCATCCTTCATAAAGCTTTCTAAGTTCTCTATTCTAAATGATTTTCCTTTGTCAGAGGTCACTCACTCCTAACTATCAAAAGTCATAGAATTGACATATGGGTATAGAAATTATGCATACTGAATTTTCTGGGACAGATATTATTTCAAATGGGATAAAAGGTTTTGCAACAGGATCTTTTGTCAGTCCAGACATCTGAAAATCAGAACAATTTGATTAAGATATGTATGTGGGGGGAGGGTCATTTTTCAGACCCTGTGTTGGCTAGTCTGACTTAGATAAAGATCCAGCAAAGGAGAACTGAGAAGAAATGATCAATTAGGCAGATAAAAGAACAAGGAAGAGTAGTGACCTCAAAAATACTACTATGTCTAATGCTATGTTCCTGCCTCAGAAAGTCATGGGCATATATCTAGTGGTATAACTTTGGCTCCTGTTTCCCATCTAGTTGCTTGATGAACCTGGGAGTGCAGGAGAAGATGGCAGTGGATCGCAGAGGAATTGTTTACTCAAGTCTGTTCTGTTCTGCAGATTGGAGCCTCTCTCTTTGCCAGCAGTGAAGGATCTGGACTATTCATTGGACTGGCTGGGTCAGGTGCAGCAGGAGGATTAGCCGTAGCTGGCTTTGAATGGAATGTAAGTGACATAGTCTGTTCATCTCCTCTCTTCCTCCTAAAGCCTGACATGAGAAGTCAAACAATTAATTACTAGTGTTCTCTCTCCTCTGGGGCCACAGTTCTCAAGGGTAGGAATGAGTAAGCATCCCTGAAAGAATTAGAAAATAATGGGGAGATTTTTAGGGTATTTCCAGAATTTAACTATTTAAACAGTTTCTCTTGTTCAGGCCTGTCAAGGACAGAATTCTCCCATTAGAACTTTTTTGAGACAATCCTTAGGGATGCCTGTGCACCCTGACTGAGCTTGCCAACTTGGAAGAATTCACACCTTGACTAAGAAACAGTGTGTGGGATAAGGTTTAATTGACTTTATTTTTCCTTGCTTAAGTATGGTATAATTGAAAGAGAGCTGACTCCGATCTTAGAGATCCTGGATTCAAATTCTGCCCTTGATGCTGTCTATATGACCTTTGGCAAAATTTACTCTCCATTGGCTTTATTTATTTTTTTTTTTTAAACTATGAAATAGAAGCAGCATTGGGCTATATGGCCTCTGAGATTCTTTCCAACTCTAATTTCCTAATTCAGCTCTTATTTCAAGAGGCTGCTGTGGTGCTTGGTCCCAGGACCCCTGAACCCTATTCCTGGCTCTGCAACTTTGCATGAATCAACCCCCTCTTTGGGACTCAGTTTCCTTCTTTGTAAATCAAAAGGATTGGGCTAAATTATTTCTCGTAAGGGTCCTTCTAGCACAGACATTTTCAGAATGTTGGTTAAATTAAGCTGCTTTTGTGTCTAAATCCATTTTCCTACCTTACAAAATTCTATTGAGGGTTCAATTGTTTTTTATTACTGACAGGACTTTTCAGGATCCTAATTCTGAATATTAATAATAGATCATTTTGGATTATGGATCTGTGAGATAAAATATAAACCCCCAAAACTAGAGGAGGCTCAGAGATCCTCTATTGAAATAATCCCTTCTCTTTGCTGAGGAGGGAACTGAAGTCTTGAGTAAATGGATTTAGCCAAACTTACCAGGAAGTGAGTCAGTACCAGGGCCCAGGTCTCTCCACCTCTTACTGTAAGGCTCATTCTTTTTACTGAATCTGTGTCATGGAGAGAACAAGTACTTACACTTTGTCTTTGTCAATCTTTAGGCAACATATGTGTTGCTGGCCCTGGCATGGGTATTTGTGCCCATCTACATCTCTTCAGAGGTGAGTCTGCATTCAAGATGACCAATGATACTTGGTGGTTTGAACCTTGGACATTAGTTGAGTGATGATGGGAAGGGTATGAGAAGATCAATGTGGTTTTCATGAAACATGAGTCAGGCACCAACTCAATCCCTGATTTTCAGGCTTCTTTCTGAGTTGATCTGCTAATTTAAAAAAAGATATATCCTTACATATCTTGAGAGAAAAACTTGGGTTCAGAGCTTATCACTGATACATATTCTGTGACCCTGGGCAAATCATAGCTTGTCAAAGGCCCAGGTGGTTCTTTGAGATGAACAGTTATTGATTTGCATTGGTATAGGGAAGTTTTCTCACTGGGAATTCCCTATGCCAGTGACTTCATAGGTTCTTCTTATGCTCTCTCCATTTCCCTACAAGGTGAATTGGATCTCTGAGTGGGTATCTCTACTGGGTATTACTTAAAATGAATCACAGAATCATCACAGGGAACTTGACAGCTGAAGGTTGATGAAGCACTCCTCATCAAGAAAAATAGCTTCATTTTGCAGATGAAGAAATTAAAATTCAGAGAGGTTAACTAATTTATTTTTAGTCACAGTAGGGATTCTGAAATTTTCTAATTTTAGATGCAGTGTACCTTCTCCAGTACTATCTTGGTTCTATCTTGTCCATACAACTCTATTTTTAGATGGTGAAAGTGGATAAAGTGCTGGACTTGGAGTCATGAAGGAATACCTGGGTTTAAATCTGGCCTCAGATACTTACCAGCTATGTAATATTACTTGGGCAAATCATTTAATATCTTTGTGTCTCAATTTCCTCATCTGTAACATAAGGTTAATACCTGTATCTAAGGGTCATGAGGATAAAATGAGATATTAGTTAAGTACTTTGCAAACATTAAAATTCTATATAAATGTTATAGATATTACTAATTCCTAATTTCCCCTACTTCAACCTATCTTGATTTTAATCTTAATAGGTAAAACTCCATTGTAAAATGTTTATATTTGCTATATCTTACAAGGTTAAAAGAAGAGTGAGGAAATAAGTGAAATTATTAATTTATCAATAACCAAAGAGCATTAGATTTATAATGAGACCTGGATTCAAATCCCAGCTCTGCTGTGACCATGGGCAAATTGTTTTCCTTTGTTTATAAAAGATTCAATTTCCTCATTTGTTAAATGAGCAGATTGGACTAGATGATCTCTGAGATCTGTTCTACTTCTAAATTTGTGATTTTATCTGTGTATATTTTTCTTGTGCTCCATCCTGGCCAGTGGCTTCTGGGAGACAGTATCACAAGAACATAGATAATTAGATTTAGAATTGTAGAGGACCTTACAGAGACTATTTCCTGACATCCAGGAACTGAAGGTAAGGCAAGGGATAGAATGTATCTGAAAGGGTTATTAAGGAAGTAATGCAAAAAAAAAAAAAAGATGAACATTTACTTCGAATTTTTGAAAACATCTCCCCCTAGAGGCCATGGACATAACCACTGACATGCTTTTTAAAAACATATACTTTATTTTAAAATTTTTCAGTTATTAATTTTCTCCCTCCCTCTAGTCCCTTCTTCACATATTGAAAAGACAAACAATATGATATCAATCATACATGTGAAATTATCAATCATACATGTGAAATTATGCAAAACAAATGGCACAATCTTAAGACAGCAAAAGACAATTTCTGATTAAGTTTTAGTGATTGAGATTTTCCCCAAAATAATTCGTTAATTTGGGGCTAACCCTTCATGACTTGGGCATTGGGTTTCAGTAACTAGGGTTCCCTGAAGAGGATTTGGTAGGTTTAGACTCCTGACAGAACAGACTCAAGAATACAAGGATACTAGTTCATAGTGGTGTTTATCTGTAGTCAGCAGATACTGATAGATCTCTTGAATTCCCCCTAAGAAGGGCAAACTAAAACAAATTGGAAAAAATGGAGCAAGTTCAAGCCTCCATACTGATCAGTATTGGGATTGACCTGTGAGTAGCCAATATACTTCTCAAACAAAGTAAAACAGCAAACAAAAACCAGTACAAGGTAAGTGTAATGGATCTATAAGTGCTGAAGTCAATCAGAAATCACTGAAAGTTAAAGTGGGAATGAGGGCCAGAGATACTTTGGACTTTAAACTGACTTTGTTTTATGTATTTCCCCTATACCCTCAGATTGTTACCATGCCTGAGTACCTTCAGAAGAGATATGGAAAGTCCAGGATCCGCATGTACTTGTCCATCCTGTCACTGCTGCTGTCTGTTTTCACCAAGATATCTGTGAGTAGCCCTGGCCTGTGAAAATAATAAGTACATGGGGTTGTTTGGGATCTAAAGTGAGAAGGAGAAAGATCTTGCAGCGTGGGAGACACGCACCTGCAGGAGAGAAATTATCTTGAATTACAAGGTCAGTAGGTAGTTATAAATTTAGAAAATGGGATTTGGAGATGTTGAAGGATGTAAGTATGTACATTGGGGGGGGGAGGGGCGGAGAGGAAGGCTAGAGTGCTGGGATTAAGTACAAAGGAGTCTTCACTATTTGAAAGACTGCCCAGTGTAATCTTTGCTAGTCCTGTGACTGGAGTATAGGAAATCTCCACTGGCATGTTGCTTTGCTAGTCTTGTGGCATTGAGTTCATTTTAGACATTTGCTGGGATGTAGGTTAGAGAGCTGGGTTTCTTTATGATCTTTTACCTTGGCATCTTTAGTGGAAGTTTCTTGTAACTTTGTTGATTGTTTTTTATATTAGTTCTATGATTTAGCTGTGACTTACTGTGATTATAAGATGAAAATAAAATGTTTTCCTATATGGCTAGTAAGTTTTCTCAACAACATTTCTTAAATAATGAATCTACCTGACAGTTGTTATTGCCTAAATATTCATTAAGCTTCAGTCTTTTATCTATACTTTTCATTTGTTTCTGGAATTTGGATTCTGGTTTTTTTTTTTTAAGTTTGTTTTTCTAAATTTTTGTGCCCAATATTATGTAGTATTCATGCAAACTATTCTATAACAAGTTTTTACGTCTAGTAGAGAAAATAAAATAAAATCTAGCAAGACTATCTTCATCTTTTATACTTTTTTTCAAGTTAACCTTTATCAATCTTGTTCTTTTGTTTTTCCCCATAGTTTTGCTGTGTATTTATCCTGTTTTATTAAAAAAAAAAAAAGAAAAAAAACACTAGAATTTTTATTGCCATTGAATCAAATCTATAAATTTAGAGATGATTGGCATCCATGAATACTGAATTTCTTTCTAGTTATTTAGATTTTTCCTTATTTCTGTTATCTGATTTTATGGTTATCTTTGTTTATTAATCATAGGAATATCTAACTAAGTTAATTCCCAAATATTTAATTATTATTTTTGGTTATAAATGGGATTTTTTTAAAAAAGAAAGCAATTTGTTTTTTATAAAAGCAACTTGTTCTCACATTTAATTAATACATAAGAACGTAGATGATTTGTTTTATCTTGTACTATAAATTTGCTGAAATCATTATTGTCTCAATTTGGAGGGTTAAGAATGATGATATTTAGATAAACAACATCATCTGCACAAATATTATTTTGCTCTTTTTGTTTTAAATGCTAATGTCTCTAATTTCTTGTTACTGTCTTATGGTAATTGTTAACATTTTTAATACTACTTCAACTAGTTAAAATGGACATTCCTGCTATGTATCTGTTTTTAGTAAGAATGTTTCTAATGCTCCTCAACTGCCTAAAATTCTAACTCTGGGTTTCATATATTTATTTCTTATTGTGTCAAAGAAAAATATCTCTATTCTTATTGTATATGTTTTATATTGTGGATGAATGTTCTATTTTATTTTAGATTATTTAAATAATACTTTTATTTTTAATATCATCTTTATTCCTTTATTCCTGAATATATTTCCTTGTCATTTCCTATCCTATCCAGCAAAACTTTGCTTGTAACAAAGGAAAGGGAGAAAAAGAGTTGTTCAGCAAAATTAACCAGTGTTGTCAGACAGCATCCATATTATTCCATACCTATTGTCCTTCACTTCTTCAAAGAAAGGAGACAAATGGTTGTTGTTGCATTTCATTAAATGCTTATCTACATCTATTGTTTATTAAGCAATCAATCAACTAGTATGTATTAAGTATTTCCAGGTGCCAGTCACTGAGCAAAGCTCTAGATAAAAAGATAAAAGCTAAATAATCACTGACCTTAAGGATCTTCCATTTTAACAGAGACATCATATACATATGTAAACACGATATATGCAAAATGAATACAAAGTAATTTTGAGGGGGCTGGCACTAGGAAAAGGGAGTAGTAATAGAGAAAGTAATCAACAAAAGATTAAAGAGGATGACCCTCAGACTGAGTATTAAAGGAAACTGGGATTCTAAGAGAGGAGAAAGACATTCCAGGCATAGAATGGAACACAGACAAGCACAAGGACAGGAGATATACAATATTTTGTCTGCTGAACAGCCAGGGATACTAGATCCCAGAATTCATGGAGCAGAGTAGTGTGAAAGAAAATTGAGAAGGTTGCAAGAGGCCAGGCTGTAAATTATTTTATTTTATTTTTTATTATTATAAACTTTAAAAGCATACCAAATACAAACATTTCAAAAGACTTACCCCCAAAAAACAAACAAAAGAGGGATTGAAAAGAGGGATATGAAAGTGTCAGCTTCTATTATGTACTGCTTGATTTTTCCCCTAATCTGTACCATTTTTAAAAGAATTCAAAATTAACAATGAAGTTCCAAAATTGTTTTGATTGCCTATAACTTTTCTTATCTTTTCTGATTATTTAAAAATGATTCATTTTTCTTTTTCTCCTTTTTAAAAATCACTATCAAAATTCCCATACTCTTCCCATTCCCTTCTCCCCCAAAAAAGAAAAGTAAAAAACCTATTCTTATAATTAATAAACATATTCGTACAAAAGTTTTAATATTTTGGTCTCATTTTCCTTTCCTCTCTTAAATCTTTTTTTTTTAGGAGAAAAAAGCAAATTTAATCCCTTCATTTGTCTTATTTCATTACATTTATGATTATTGAAGGTATTAAGAATATGAAAGGATACTATTAGAATGTAAGCATTTCATCATTACTGAGTCACTTCTAATCATTCAAATGTATTTACCTTTCTAGATTGATCTTGATTATGCTTATATTGTAATGCTGGAGAAACTGAGGCAGGATAGAGACTAGAGAGTTTTTAATATTTTATTTGAAAGGGAGAGATTTATTTATTTTTAATAGCTTTTTATTTACAAGATATATGCATGGGTAATTTTTCAGCATTGAAACTTGCAAATCTCTCTTTTTCAACTTTTCCCCTCCTTCCCCTCCACCCCCTTCCCCAGATGGCAGGTTGACCAATACATGTTAAATATGTTAAAGTATATAAAATATTAAATACAATATATGTATACATGTCCATACAGTTGTTTTGCTGTACAAAAAGAATCAGACTTTGAAATAGTGTACAATTAGCCCGTGAAGAAAATTAAAAAATGCAGGCAGAGAAAAATAGGGGTATTGGAAATTCTATGTAGTGGTTCATAGTCATCTCCCAGAGTTCTATCGCCGGGTGTAGCTGGTTCAGTTCATTACTTCTCTGTTGGAACTGATTTGGTTCATCTCATTTGTTGAAGATGGCCATGCCCATCAGAACTGATCATCATATAGTATTGTTGTTAAAATATATAATGATCTCGTCCTGCTCATTTTACTCAGCATCAGTTCATGTAAATCTCTCCAGGCCTTTCTGAAATCATTCTGTTGGTCATTTCTTACAGAACAATAATATTCCATACTATTCATATACCACAATTTATTCAGCCATTCTTCAATTGATGGGCATCCATTCAGTTTCCAGTTTCTGGCCACTACAAAGAGGGCTGCCACAAACATTCTTGCACATACAGGTCCCTTTCCAAGAGGGAGAGATTTACTGGGACCAAATAGTTCATGATTTGGTCCCAGGGCTGAATGAAACTATTCTCTCCAAGAATTCAGCATCTAGCCGCTAATATATACTTCCCATGAAGTACACACACATACACACATGGCTCCAAGTGACCGGGGTAAACTGAGGCGGGGTGGAGTCAGAGCACAGAGAGTTGGAACTGAGTATCAATCTGGTTCTGACAGGGTAGGGAGAGGCACTGGACATTCTGATAAGTAGGGAAGGTCTGGGGTCATGATATCTAAGATAGAAGGTCTTTCTTTTTACCTGGATCATGATGATTAGGAGGGAGAGATGGTGTTGCAGGATTGAGCAGAACAATTAGGAACTGAGGTAGAACAATTCAGGGAAACAGAGGCAGGACAATAAAAGGGAACTGTGGCACAACAGTGTTTCTTTATTTTCTGTTAAAATTTTTATTCTTAATTTATTCACTAGAATAAGAATATACACAGTAGAATGCAGTTGTTTCTTGATAGTATATACCTTAGTTTTATTTTATTTTAAAAATCTTTTCACTTTATTCTAATATTTATTATCTCATGAAATCATTAAAGTTTTTGTTGTTGTTTTTGCTTTGATTTTGCTCATTCAGTTTTTTAAGGAATCCACTACTTGGCAAGAGTTTCTATTTTCTATTTTAATTTATTTTCCTTCCCATTTTCCTCCTTAATCTCTAATTTTACTTATAATTTTATTTTTTAATCTTTATTCCTTCTGACCACTCTTATGGCCCTTGTGATCAAAACATTTTAAAAATGATTTCTCTGGTATAGTTACCCTCTCTGCCATTGTTATTACTTCTTTAAAACATTTCTTTATTCATATTCATTCATTCATTTATTTATTTTTAGCTTTCACTTAAATCATAATACAGTACATAAGACCAAGGACATATCACTGGAAATTAACTTTAGTATTTATGTTGTTCAATTGCTCCTTTTGCTCAAAAGCAAACTGAGGGCTAGGTAGTCACTTTCTAAGGTTTCATAGGTAGTCAATAATTGCAAAGGCTGCCTTTGTACCCAATAGATCACACATTTCACTAGTAGTCCACTAATAGTCTAAATTTGAACTTAGGTCTTCCTGACCCCAGGACTGATGCTACCTAGCTGCCCCAACTTTCACTTAACGTTTAATTTCATTTTAATCTCTTGCTTAATTTCTTCTAGTCATTCTTGTAATCCTTGTGCTCAAGCAACTTTTTAGTTTGAGATTCTTATATAAATTGTGGGGTTAGAACTTAGGGTGCATAATGAAGCAATTTTTTTCCTTCTTTCTTTTTCTTTTTTTTTTTTTTCTCCTTTTGGAGAAGAAAATGAGGTAATGAGTTAATAAGGAAATGTGTTTTTTACATGACTTCATATGTGTAAGAGAAATTATATTTTTTGCCTTCTCAGTGGGAGGAGGAGGGGAAAAAAAGAGGGAGAGTTTTGGAACTAAATATAAAATTGAATTTTTAAAAAGAAGTTAAGGTTTTTCCTTTTTGGGGGTTTACTTCTTGAAGTTCTCTTAAGCTTTGGTGTTTATTCTTGGCATATGGTGTTTTATTTTGTTTACTCTATTTTCAGCCTCAGTTCTTAGTTTGGCAGTTTGTACTCAGGCCTTTCTCCTCTAGCCCTCTTGGATGGGTCCAGTTGACCTTCTTTGGGCTTGACTAGCATTTAGCATAGTGCCCAGCACATAACAGATGCTTAATAAATGTTTATTGATTGATTGATTGACTCCTTTGTAATCTGAATATTGCTGCCAATATTGATCCAGATTGGGGTGTCTGGTATTAGGTACTATCATTTGCTGAAATTTCTGGCTTTTTGCTTAATCTCCAAATGGTTTATGGAGGATTCTGACCTAGAACTGACTCTTATCCTTGTATGATCTCTAATCAGGAATTGTGTCTTTCACCTCCTATGGCCCTAAAAGACTCCAGAGAAATGCTGAAGATCTCTGTGCTATCAGACTTCCTACACAAACCTTGATATCCTACCTCATTCTGTGGTTCCTGGAGTCTCCTCCAAAGCAAATATGGTGGGGTTTGTTTTCTTGCGCAGTTCTCTATGGGGTCTGGTTCTGTCCCTACTTAGATTCTGTCAAGTAATGGTGGGGATTTAGCTTTGGGTATCTGATTTCAGGAGCTTGAGGTGGCTAGTGGATCCTTCTCCCCTTTTCATACACTGAGTGCTGGTTGGATAATTTTAAGTTCATTTGTAGGAACTGATACTACTTCCCTATAGACTATCATCCCTGTCTTTACTATCTAACCTGTTTACTTTCCATCCAGTTACCTTTCTTGGAATGACTCCCTCAGTTTACCTGGTTAGTTTACCTGAGTGTGCATAGCTTTCTTGGTATGACTCCTCTCCCTGGATTTGTCATATTGTAAGTGAGCTTACAAGTATTCACCCCACTCTCTTTTTTTTTTTGGTGTAATTTTTTACCTTCCTAGAGGAGCTTATCGTTTTTTGTTCTTTTTTTTAGTTTGTTTCTTTTTTACTTTTAGGTTTTATCATTAGTCTTTCTGAAATCATTTTCAGATATTTATTGGGGCCTATATGAAAGAATTGAATGATGTTACTGAATGATGTATCTTTTGGGGCTTTTCTGACCCTTGTATAAGGATGATCTCCTGAACCAGGAGTGTTGTCTAGGTGGAGATCTCACTCCCCACCCCACTCCCACAAAGGTGACACAGTTTGAACTGAAGTTGTGGGTCCCAATGGGCAACACAGGCCCTGAGCAGGAAAGCTGAAAGACCTCCCTGAAGGAGGCCATGACAAGTAATGATATCACAAGTTTCCAGCATCTTGTCAGTGCTCCCAAGTATGAGAATATCCAAATGCAGATTTGGAATAGGTTTGGCTGCTTTCTGGGTTAGTGCAACCTTTTGTAGCATCCTATATGAATGTTAATCTTTTCTTAACAACTTGGAGATTACTTGTCCCAGTTCTTATGTTCCACATGCACATGTCCAGGGATATGCTGGAGCCAGCTTTAACCAGCTTATTCTTAAATTTTCAGTATGATCATTTATATCTCAGAAATTGGCATTTGCTACAGATGAGGGCTTGGTTATAATTTTGTTGTTTGTCTATTCTGAAGAAAGCAATGCAGTAATGCAGATTAAGCTTAAAAGTATGAGTATATACTTTTCTCTCCAGTTCCATCCCTAGCTGTATTTATCAGCACAATCTAAATGAGTCCCTTTTCCATTTATTTTTTCTTTGGTTTAAAGCTAGGTACTTCATCTAGACTCACACAAGTCTTTGTCCTTTTGAACAAAATCATTTTCTTTTCCTCATTCTCCCCCTCTGACTGCTGGTATTAACCAACTATTAACCTACTACTTTGTCCTATCACCCACCTGATTTACTACTTTGTTCACCATCCTTAACAGAGCCCCTGGGCTTAAGCATATCAAAGTGATGTTCTCATGATCATTTTTTTTTTCAGTTTAGCCTTGGTTTACTATAGTTGGAATTTAGGAAAAACCACTTTAGGAAATTCTTTTACCTGGGGCCAGTGAAACTGAGGAAAGCAGAGATGGAACTAGGGTGGAGCAATCAGGACTTTTACCCAGGACACTGAATCCAGGAGTATAGCACTTGTATTCAGTATTATAAGCTAATTATAAGCTTAGCAACCTCATTGGTAAGAATAATTAGTTCAAACAGGAAACAATAACATAGAAATACTAATCAATTTTTTTTCACATCTCTTTGTTTATAGATAACTCCTTCCAGCTTAATTTATAAATGTGCTTGAGATGATCAGGCTTTAGGATTAACCAGTCAATAGCATTTATTAATTAATTATCTTTTTAATTATTTCATTTGTTTTTTATTTCATTTGTGCATTCATTTTAATGGATTCATTAATTAATTACCTATTGTTGTCATTCAGTTGTTTTAATCGTGTTTGACTATGATCCCTTTTCGGGTGTTCTTGCAAAGTTAGTAGAATGATTTGCTATTTCCTTTAACACTTTATTTTACAGACAAGGAAACTAGGTAAACAGGTTAAGTTACTTGTCCACAGTCACATAGCTATTAAGTGACTGAAGCCAGATTTGAACAGGAGAAGGTGAATCTTCCTAACACTAGGTCTAGCACTTTATCAATTTCACCACATAGTTACCCTAATATACTATATACTATACTATAATACTATATGCCAATCACTGAGCTAAGCCCAGGGGATGCAAGGACAAGAATGAAATAATCCAGGGCAGGTAAGTGGTACAGCCCTGAAGTCAGGAAGACCTGAGTTCAAATATGACCTCAAGACACCCTGGGCAAGTCACTTAACCTCAATTGTCTCAGCAAAAAAAAAAAAAAAAAAAAAGAAAAGAAAAGAAAAGAAAGAATGAAATAATCCCTACTTTTTTCATTCTATTGAGGGAGATAACAAGTACATTTATAAATCTATACAGCATAAATATAAAGTGAATAGTATAAACATAGATAACGTACTTTAAATACAGGGTAATTTGGGAGGGAAGCATTAATGGCTAGAGGGATCAGAAAAGGCTTTGGTCAGAAGATGTGCTGGAGCTATTGTTTTAAATGAAGGGAGGAACTCTTAGATGGTATTTAAAAAGTGCCTTCCAGGTATGTGGGTAAAGGTAAGGGGAAGGCAGATGCTATCTTGTGAGTGAGGAACAGAGAGGTCAGTTTGATCAGGTTGTAGAGTGGGGGAAGGAGAGCAGATTACACAACTTTATGTTATAAAAGACACTGTATGGGAAAATCAGTTTGTATCCCTCTCTGTATCCTAGTTTACTCCAGGACACGAGTTTGGGGCAACATTAATATAAAAAGATGCTCAAAGACACAGTGGGGAAGTTATCTGAGTTGTGTCCGTAGTACTAGAGATGAGCGCTCTCTTCTGATGATGACATGCTTCTGCGAGAGAGCTGACAGAGGTTAAGGGATTAGTCAGTGACTGGGTTTCAGGGTTGACTCAGTTGATGAGGTTAACCAGAATTCTTAAATGTTTAGTCAGGAACATGTCACAGACAGATTAGCAAAAAGGAAGCACAAGAGGGCACTAAAGCACTGCATACTCTGAAATACTGATGCGCTGAGTTTGCAAAACTTGGGTCCCTCCTTGTCTTTTTTTTTTTTTTTTTTTTTTAATATATTTTCCCCAGTTACATTTTAAACAATTTTTTTAACATTTGTTTTACTTTTGAGTTCCAGCCCCTCTTAAAAACCATAAATGAAATTATGCAAAATATTTCCATAAAAGTCATGTTGTGAAAGAAAATATAGATCTCCCACCCTAATTTTTAAAAAACTCTCAAAAATAAAGTTTTGAGAGAGAGAAATGGAGGGAGTGAGAGAGGGAGAGAGAAATGGAGGAGGAAGAAGAGGAAGAGGAGGAGAGAGGGGGAGAGACAGACAGACAGACTGAGAGAGAAACAGAGACAGAGACAAAGAAACAGACAGAGACAGAGAGACAGCGACAGAGACAGACTCAGAGACAGAGAGAGAGCCTGTCCCATCGTCCCCCAGCTGCAACCCCACCAGGAATATCCCTACTGATTTGGAAGCATCTTTTTTTTTTTTTAAATTTGTTTATTATTTGTTTTTATTATTTTTTAATTTTTTGTTTTTTATTATTTCCTTAATTTGTTTTTATTATTATAGCTTTTTATTTATAATATATATATGCATGGATAATTTTTCAGCATTGACAGTTGTAAAACCTTTTGTTCTAATTTTTCCCCTCCTTCCCCTCCCCCTAAATGGCAGGTTGACCAAGACATGTTAAATATGTTAGAGTATAAATTAAATACAATATATGTATACATGTCCAAACAGTTGTTTTGCTGTACAAAAAGAATCGGACTTTGAAATAGTGTACAATTAGCCTGTGAAGGAAATCCAAAATGCAGGTGGACAAAATTAGAGGGATTGGGAATTCCATGTAGTGGTTCATAGTCATCTCCCAGAGTTCTTTCACTGGGTGTAGCTGGTTCAGTTCATTACTGCTCTATTGGAACTGATTTGTTTCATCTCATTGTTGAAGATGGTCACGTCCATCAGAATTGATCATCATATAGTATTATTGTTGAAGTGTATAATGATCTCCTGGTCCTGCTTATTTCACTCAGCATCAGTTAATGTAAGTCTCTCCAAGCCTCTCTGTATTCATCCTGCTGGTCATTTCTTACGGAACAATAATATTCCATAACATTTATATACCACGATTTACCCAACCATTCTCCAATTGATGGGCATGGAAGCATCTTTTAATTGTACTTTGAAGTTCTCCCAATTATTCTCTCTATTGTCTACATCTGAAGATTCTTGAGAAGCATTTTTGTGTTGGAAGTCTTAAGGAGGTTGCTGCCTACTCTGATGATCCAGCAGGTAGAACTACAGACTGGCAAGAAGATATTATACATTTTGCTTCATAATATGTTTAGTTAGCCACATGAATGAATATGACATAAATCCCCTGGTGGAGCTAGCAATTCTAGACCCTTGGCTCTCTGCATTGTAAAAAAGAAACAAGTTTCCAGTACCTTTATAATACAGCTGCTAGCTGAATGGTATTTAACCTGAAGGAAAAGACAAGGATGCATAGCTGTCAAGATCAATCCTTCTGGCTCAGGCTCTCTGTTTTAGTCTGCACTGCCTTTTGCTATTTTTTCCCCATGCAGATCAGATCCAGGTGATCTGTTTTCAGTAAGTGCAATCACTTATTTTTAATGAATAAAAACTTCCTGCAGATTTAGAGGGTCTCCTGTGTCAATGATGTATTTGTTGTATTAATAGGTCTCCTATGTGAATGATGTATTTGTTGTAGCCTTCAAGATTTTAGAGAACTCAGTCATGAAAGCTGGATTATAATTCTGGTTCTACCATGGATAAATCACTTCCCTATTTTGGATCTCAAATTCCTCTCTCTTGATAGATGGGATTAGATGAGATGTTATTTAAAGTCTCTTCTAGTTCTAATATTCTAGGATTCTCTTCTGTTAATTCTCTCAATTTCCTCATTGATAAAACGAGGGAGTTGGACTAGATGTTTCTTTCTAAATTAGATCAAAGATCTAATAAAAAGTTGTGGCTGTTTTCCTTTTGCTTCTAAGCAGACCCTAAAAACAAAATGTTAGAATTTCCTTTCTTCTTTTGGGGACTGATATTTCCGAGTGCCCTAAGTCGGCTGCCTTTTATTTTTCTTGTATGCCTGGATTTGTTGTTCAGTCACTTGCCCAGCGTCACATGGCTAAGTGTCTGAGGCCATATTTGAACTCTGGAAGATGTCTTCAAATGCCCAGCCCCATGCACTACCCATTGTACCACCTATATCCCCCTGTAAAAATGGTAGGAAGAAACAAAGGTACTGAAGTCTTTGGATACACAAAGGAGTGAAGTCAGGTTCTTTTTACAATTTAGGAAAACTAATTTCTGTGAAGAAGAACTCTATTTTTTTTTTCCACAAAGGAAGGCTTTCCTTTCAGCTTTCTCATAAGTCAAGGAAGAGTGAATAAAGCAGAAGAGCAACTTTTAAAGCTACCTCCTTCACCCAAAGAAGATGGGGGAAAGGAAGAATTCTCCTTTGCTTTGGAATCAATGACCTAAGCATCACCCACATCCATTTCAATTAGCCACATATGTGTTGCCTCTCTTTGGCCATCCCAAAGAAGAGCAATGACAATAGGTGTGTCCACAAAGGTGGAGAACACTTAGACACGAAAGTTGTTTTGGCAGAATAGGGGGTAGCTTCTTGAGCTCAGACTACAAAATGAGACAAGCTATGGGGAATGAATGACCTGAAGGGACTGGATGGGTGGGGTCTGGATGAGTAGAGACAAGCAGCAAGGAGTGGCCAGTATTTGGGGGAATGTGGGTTGGGGAGCTGATGACGTGAGGAGAAGGGCAAGGCAGCTCAGGGAAGTATATAATATGCTGAACTTGGAGCTGGGAAAACCGGGGTTCAATTCTTGTCTCAGTTGCTCACTCTGTGCTCCTGGACTCCTCTCATCCTCAGTTTTCTCATCAATAAAATAGGGATAATTATATTATTGTAGTTGTTCAATAGTTTGAAAATTTGGGGGTTTTCTTGGCAAAGATACTGGAGTAGTTTGGCATTTCCTTTTCCAGCTCATTTTAAAGATGAGGAAATTGAGGCAAACAGGGTTGAGTGACTTGCTTAGGGTCACACAGCTATTACATGTCTGAAGCCAAATAGGAACTCAGAATGACTCTTCCTGACTCCTGTCACTCTTCTTGCTACCTCACTGCTAGAATAATAATAATAATGAAGATCAAATGAAATAATATATGATTAGTGCTTTATAAAATCTTGAAGTGCTCTATAAATGTGAACTATTATATTGCTGTGAGATGGTCCTTGGAGCAGTTGATATAGTTCCCACCCCTACCTCTATAAAGATGATTCTTCAGGCAACAGAATGTCTGGTGGTGCTGATGAATCAGAACTGCACATACAGACAATTGGCCTGTTAGTACTTTTCCCGGCACATTTGGGGGGTGGGGAAGCAATAATCTCTTTTGCCTCTACTGAATACCACTGGGCAAGCTTCAACTTGACACCTTACAAACCGGATTAATATTTAGGTGATATCATTCAAAATATTGAAGTAAAGAAAGTCACTAGAACTAGATAATTTCTAAGATGTCTTTTAGCTCTAAACCTTATAATTACATTAGACTTATAATTACAGAAGACTGTGAACTCCTTGAGGGCAGGGACTGCCTTTTGTCTTTTTTTTTTTTTTTTGTATCTTCAGCAATTACTATAGTGCCTGGCATGTTTAATAAATACTTGTTGACAGACTGATTTTATGAACTATGCATATATATATATATATGTGTGTGTGTATATATATTATGTATATTTATACATATATATAAAACTATATAGTATCATCACTCTATCAGGATACCTCAAGGGCTTCAATAAAAAATAACATTTTTTCCCCTAAGTCTCATTTTAGAATTTCCTGATTTTAAATCTACACTTCAAATGGATTTCTGATTTAATTGATGTGTATACTTCCTCCAACAGCACAGATTATAATCTATCCATGTCCTCTCATACTGTGGGACTCTAGTCATACTCCAAAACTCAAAGTACTCAAATTATTTTGCAATTTCATTGATGTGGATGTTCCAACAATCTATGTATGTCTGCTCATCCTGCAGAACTCTAGTATATTTCTTCCCACTAGTGCAATGTAAGTAGTCCATCAATGATCTGATAACTGCTGCATTTTCTGTCTTTATTCACTTAGTGCCATTTCTACTTACTCTATAAGCACATCCAGACTTAAGATATCATAGTCCATCTATGGTAGCTCTTGGTACAGTTTCTGACACATGATAAGTGTTGAATAAATGCTTGTTGCCTTGTCTTGTCGACTTGCCCTACTATTAAAAAGTTTGTAATAATAATAAAAAAAATCTTTGTAGGTCTTTTGTATTTTTCTTCAGTTTGTCACCCAACTTCCATTGCCATTTAAAAGTGACCTTGGGATGACTTTGTTTAGTTTAGTCTCTTGCTAAATTATTTCATAAGTTACTAGCAGAGATAAACTAATTTTATTACATTTGACAAATCTAATGGTGTATACACATCAGAATTCACTATTGCTCTGTAAAGTGATATCTTAGTATTTCTATGCATTTTTATGCATTTATCATGTGTTCTGATACCAATCCTTTTCCTACTTATTTGGCAAGGAGGTATTAATTTTTCTTTTTCTTTTTTTAGTATTAATCTTTCAATAGCAGACGGTGGGATGATTCCTGTATTTTATTAATATTGCATGAATTTTTGTTCAAACACCTTTTAAATACTTTGTCTATTTTATCATGCCAAAAGTTTAAGATATTCTAGAGCTGTTACTTATTACTTTATAGTAATAGAGTTAATTGTTTTATATTCTTCTTGTTGAGTTTAGACTTTGGGATGCTAATCAGTCTCCCAACATACTCAGACTCAGCTTCCTCATTGATATGTTTTTAATAAATAAGAAAAGCCTCACCCCTTTTTCTAGTTTTATGCTTAATTTGTCTTGCTTGGAGAAACTAAGGTATTTGTAACTATTGCTGGAGTCACAATGATCAGAAATCAAACATGACCTCAGATGTTTAAAGTTATGGGACTTGAACAAGTCTCTTAACTCCTGTCTGATTAAGTTTCCTTATTTGGAAAATGGGTATAATAAGAGCATCTGTTTTCCAGAGATGTTATAAAGAAAAAATGAGACAACATTTGTAAAGAGGTCCACAAATTCTAAAATGCTGTATAAAAGTTACCTATTATTGTGAATGGGTAGCTAGATGGCAAACAGATAGAATGCCAGGTTCATCTTCCTGAATCCAAATCTTATCTTGGACACATAATTGTGTGACTGGCAAGTCACTTAACCCTGTTTGCCTCTGTTTCTTCATCTGTAAAATAAGCTGGAAAAAGTAATGTCCAACCACTCCAGTATTTTTGCCAAGAAAACCCAAAATAGGGTCACAAAGAGTTAGACGTAATTGAAAACAATTGAACAACAACAAATTATTGTGAACATTGACAAGGATAACATATGATTATACAATGCTGTAGAGTTGCTTTATTTCATGAGTAGATCCTCTATGGAGATTTATGGAATGTCATATATAAGAATTGCACAGGATTGAAAGATATAAATGGGTAGCAAATTGCACTGTTGGAAGGGATTACCGCCATGGTGAGTTCTAGAAAAGTATGTATTTAAGAATTACAAAGTGGGGCAGCTAGTTGGTGTATTGGAAAGTGCACCATCCCTGAAGTCAGGAGGACCAGAGTTCAATTTTGATCTCAGACACTCAACACTTCCTAGCTATGTGACCCTGGGCAAATTATTTAATCCAAATTGCCTCAAAGAGGGGAAAAAATTTACAAAACACTTATAAATCCTGTTAAATAGGTAACACAATTATTACTATGCCCATTAACAGATAAGGAAACTGAGTCTTGGAGAAGATAAGTGACTTGTTCAAGATCATACAGCTGGGGGCAGTTAGGTGTCACTGTGGATAGAGCACCAGCCTTGCATTCAGGAGCACCCGAGTTCAAATGTGGTCTCAGACACTTAACACTTCCTAGCTGTGTGATCCTGGGCAAGTCACTTAACCCCAGCCTCAGGGGGAAAAAAAAAAGATCATACAAGGACTGGAACATAAGCCCAAGTCATCTACCTTTAAATCCATTTTTTTGTAAGAGAATGAAACCAATGGGAAAAGACAGTGAGATAATGAAATCAGTGATATCAGCAACAACTGGTCAAATGACATCATAGCACTTAACTTATACAGGAAAAAAAAAAAAAAAAAAAAAAACAAAAAAAACTAAACTCTTTTGAAGCAACTTTGTCTGTTCCCAACACTAGGATGTGGTTAGGACTTTCTGAGTAACAGTGGGGTGAGACATTCTTAACAGAGACTCTGCTGACTGAGAAATCTTTGGTCATTTGTAATGGAACCAGCCTAAAATGGATCTTTGCTTTGTAAGCAAACCTTTTCTTTATTGTTTGTACAATTAAATTACATCAAAAGAAGGTATGTGGTTAAAACATTTTAAAACACATTTTTAAAGCTTTTTAGATATGATTGGTTACATGTCAATGAAAGTTATTCAATAAATATTTATCAACTCCTAATGAATCACTTCTTGTCTATTCATTAAAGCAGCTCATTGCAGCATCACTCATATGCAACTTCATTATGTACCTGAAAACTATACTCTGGGCCAGGCTTCCATTCACTGAACCCCACATTTGCCCACTAGAGTCAAATGTGAGAGATTTAACTGGGTTGGAACAATTACTTATTTTACATAATTTGGAAAAGAGGGTCTAGGACTGGAGATCTAGGCCATATATTTCAACTTTGCCACTAGCCTAATAAGAATGTTAAATGGTTCCTTTCACTTTTCTCTACTTTACTTTCCTTAAGAAATCATTCCAGTCTCTCATCCTGAGCAAGCTACCTAAAATCTCTAAGCTTCAGGTTCTTCTACTTGTAAAATAGGAATAATAATACCTACCTTATGTATTTCTCATACTTGCTATGAGAGCCCTTTATAAATCTTAAAAAATAACGGAAATATGAGTTATGTTCCTAATGTCTCTGGAAAAAGAAACTCCTTTCCCCCATTTGGTTCACTGTATAGCCCATTCTTTTGATGTCAGAGATTCTAACAAAGTAGTTAAGGTTAGAATATATAGCAAGGATTCTTGCCAAGAAAATCTCAAATGGGGTCACAAAGAGGCACAACCAAAAATAATTAATTGAACAACAAATTATTGTGAATAATGATAAGGATAGCTCACAATTATACAATGTTCTAGGGTTCCTTTATTTTATGAGTAGACCCTTTATGGAGGATTTATGGGATGTCATAAATAAGAGTTGCATGGGATTAGAAGATATAAATGGGGTTGCAAGTTGCACTGTTGGAGATGCTACCTCCATGATGAATTCAGCAAAATAAGTATTTAAGATTTACAAAGTACTTATAAACCCTGTTAAATAGGCAACACAATTATTACTATGCCTGTTAAGAGATGTAGATTTCAAATTCTTTTTATTCCCATCTAATTGGTTTCCTTGGTAATTATATGATTTTTATTTTGTGCATTTAAAAACATTATCCTGAGAAGGGGTCCATCGCATAAAAAAGGCTAAGAACCTCTCATCTATAGCATCTAAGACTCCTGTCCTAAACCCTGGATTTGTTTCTAGGGAATTGTGTGGTAACAGATGACTCAATATAGCCCCTTATAAAATGAGGAGAATAATATTGACATCATAGTCTGGTACTTTAAAACAAGTGTAGACCAAACACAATAAAATATTGTAATGAAAGCAGCAATCTAGGCACAAGAATGAAAATATATTCACATTAACTACCGGCTCCTAATAATGGCTTTGGGGTAAAAGGTGTCATCTCAGCTGTTGGAGGTGTGTGTGCTGCTTGTGTCCCATCAAAAGGCCTTGGTCACATCTTGCACGTTGCTACAGCCTAAGGTTACTGCCTTGGTTATAGCCTATTTGGATGGTGACATCAGGGCATTTTTGTCTGCCTAAGGAAATTTTGAATCAGAAAATCTGAGAAGGGCCTAGTGCCAAATACTTTTCTTACTTATCCTGTGCAAAGCCTTGAACTAAATGCAATTAGAGCATCCCAGAGCTATGGGAGACTCAGTCTTTATCCTATAGGATTTTTCATTATGAACCTCTTAGCTTAAGCCTGCTGGAGAGGATTGCCTGAAGAATAGTCTAAACCCTGAGAGGGTCCCTTGAATTTAGGGGAAAGAGTTGTACTGGCCTTAGCATGGGAGAGATGCTGCCTCTTGTATATAGAGGGTCTGGTTTGGAAATAACTTTCAATTCCATATTCTCTGGGTTATTTGGAACACTGATTCCTTTTTTCTGTTTCTGTTTCTCTGTGTGTTTCTTTCTGTCTCGCTTCCAACAACATGAATTAAGTATCTATTATGTGCTAGGCGTTGGGGATATAAAAATAAAAATGAAGCTTACATATTCATGGTGGGTGAGTGGGAATAGACACATGTACTTAAATGTGTTCAGTCATTTTCAATTATGTCCTATTCAACATGACCTTATTTAGAGTTTTCTTGGCAAAGATCCTGTTGAGGGTTGCCTTTCCTTTTCCAGTTCACTCTACAGATGAGGAAACTGAGGCAGGGTTAAGGGACTTGTTCAGGGTCACATAATAAGTATCTGAGACCAGGTTTGAATTTAGAAAGATGAGTTTTCTTGAGTCCAGGCTCTATTCACTGTGCCACCTAACTGTTCAATACGTATATACATGTGTCAGTATATATATATATATATATATATATATGTATATATATATATAATTATATATAATACATATTACATATTAATATGTAACACATATATGTAAATATAGACATATTTACATATATACATACACAAAGTTAATACAAGGTTATTCAGGGAGAGGTACGAAGCCTCCGGGAGTCAGGAAAAGCCTAATGGAGGAAGTAACATTTGAACTGAGCTCTATTAGAAGCCAGGGATTCTAAGAGGCAGAAATAAGGAAGGAGTACATTCAGGTAGTAAGAGCATTTTTGCCTAGGTGCAGAGACAAATGGGATGTCACGGGTGAGGAAGAACAAGACCAGTTTCATTGGACCACACAGTGTGTGAAGGGGATTGATGAACAGTGAGCCTAGAAAGGGAGGCTGGAGTCAGTTTGTCAAAGACTTTAAATGCAAACAGAGAAATGTGTGTCTGATCCTAGAGGTAATTAGGGAGCCACTGTAGTTGGTGGAAAGTGATGTAATCAGACCCAAGCTTTAAGAATATCACTTTAGCATCTGTATGGAGAATAGATAGGAGAGAAGAGACTTGACGGCTGTTGTCTTATAGTCTAGGTCAAAGCTTTTTAAACTGTGAGTTAGGATCCTATGAGGGATTGTGTAAGTGAATGTGGGGATTGGGAAAATGTGACTTATTATGTTTGATTTGTGTACCTATTTTGTATACCTATGTAGCTGAGGCCACATAAAAATTTTTTGGACAAAAAGGGATTGTGAGTGGAACAACTTTAAGAAGCCCTGTTCTAGGTGAGAAATGATAAGGACCCAAATTACCAGTTGTGGTATGAACAAAGAGAAGAGCATAAATGTTGAAGAAATAGAACATATAAAGTGCTTCACAAACCTTAAAGCTTTGTAGACATGCTTGCTATTATTACTTTTATGATTATTATTAGTTGATGAGATTTAGAAATTGGCTGAATATGTGTGGTGAAGGAGATGATATAAAGAAATAGATAACAGAAAATACATATATTTTTTTAGAATGATATTTAATACCTTTCAAGCCTCTGCTGTCCTCTTCACTCTCTCTCTTCCAGTCCAGACATTCTTTTACCTTGAGACAAAGACTCAGAAAGGATCAAGGCCCTTGTGAATTGTTGAGAGTGGATTGTAATGGATTCTTTTGCCTCTTATATCCATGTAGTGTGACTTAATTCCTTTAAGCTCTGGGGTCCCAGTAAAAGTATAAGAAGTAGTTCCTTATTATTGTCAACTATTTCCTTCCACCATCTTTTCCCCCCGGCCTCTGAGATAAGGCTTGCTGGGCAGGAGAAAGCAAGTCTTCCTTCTTGTGAGGAATGGAACGGGGGGTGGGTAGGACCACTTGGATAAGGTTGGTGAAGGATTGACTGGGATAAGGATGGGTACAGAGAGGAGTTGACATTAGTTAGTCTTTGGCTTTAAGCCACAGGGAGAAGTCTGGCCAAGAAGAGAGCAGGCCCCAGCGAGAACACTGACTTCAAAGGCCTTGTGCCAGCCCTTCCCTATGAAGGCAGCAGCTTAATGAGGTGGCAGGCTGATGTCTTTAATCAGATGCAGCCAAGTTTGAATCTTTCCTGCCAGGGGCCAAATGGTAAGAGAGGGGAACACAGCCACTCCTGTGGTAGGGTAGGCAGGTGGTGTTGTTGCCACCTTCTCTGACCTGAGGGGTAACAAGGAAAGGCCCAACCTTACTCCCTACTCAATTTTCTATTTATGCCTCCAAGCTGACAATCGGGGAAAGCTGAGTTCTATCCAGTCTTGGCTGGTAGCAAACTCAGAGACGAAAGCTGAATCATATATTTGTAGAGCGTGAGACTTAAAAGGTATCTTAGATGTTAGTTTAACGCCATTGATTTTTACAAAGGAAGAAATTGAGATCTAAAAAAGTAAAATAATTTATATAAAGCTACATAACAAGATAATGATAGAATGGGGATTAGAATCTAGGATTTCTGACTCTGTCCTATTGTCTCTCCAGGTGTAGAAGAGAGAATTGTTCTGTTCATGCAATGGTCCATGGTTTCCTTTTGGTGTAATTAGTAAGAAAATAAGCAGCTCTCCCATCCTTACCAGCAATCTCCTAATTGTTAAATCTATTGGTCTTTCTCAGTCCCCATCTTTCTTGATCCTTCTGTAGCTTTTAAAAGAACCATTATTTTGTCCTCTGATTTTCCTAATTTTCTGATCATTCCTCCTTAGTCTCTTTGCTGGATTATTATGCATGCCCTTCTGCTTATTATGTGTAGCTGTCCTGCCCTTCTCTTTTCTTTTTATCCTGTCACATCATTTCCCATGGGTTAAATCATTTATATAGGTAATTCCCAAAGATAATCTTTCTCCTTTTTGCCACCTGGACATTTTCACTTGAATGTCCCATTGTAATCTTCAACTCAATGTACCCAAACTGGAATTCATTATCTTCTTGTAAGATCACCACTATTTTAGTCATTGGTTTTGCAACTTTGGAGTCATCCTTGACTCTGCCCTCTCCCTCATTCCCCTATTCAATCACTTTCCAAGATTTTCTCATCTTATTCCCTTCTCTCCACTCATACAACTATCATCCTTGTTCAGGTAAGACTTCTTGACTAGACAATTACAATAGCCTCCTAATTAATTGGTCTGCCTATTATTAATTCCCTTCTTCTCTAATCCATATCTCACACATTGCTAAACATATACCTAAAACACAGTCTAACCACGCTACATTCTAAAGTCTTCAGTAGCTCCCCTTGTTGCCTCTAAGATAAAATACAAACTCCTCACCCTGATGAAGGCTCTCCATGATATAAATCCTAGATATTCTCCCAGATATTTCCTATTACTCCTTGTAGTAGACAAGATCTGGCTCAGGTCAGTCTGGTGTGCCAGAATTTGGTATTTGAATCGAATATGACATTCAACTCTCTAGCAATCAATAAAAGGACTACAACACAGAAAGGATATTCAGCAAGGATTCAGCATTGACAATTGGGCCCATCTCCGCTATTTGCTATATAGGCATTTCTGGCCTAAGGAAAGAGTTCTTGACTCCCTTTATTCTGGCTTCATCAGAAAACTTTAACTAGCATTGATGTAGCAATTTTAAAGTCTTTAAAGTGCTTTATAAATATTAAATTTTATCCTCAAATCAAGCCTGGCATATGGGTACTATTTTAATCCCTATTTACAGAGGCGGAAGTTAAGTGCTTTGTCCAGGGTTACATAGAGGGTTCAGCTGGACTTGAACTCGTCGTCTTCCTGATCCAAGTTACACCCTTACCTGCAGCTCCATCTAGCTGCCCCAGCTTTGTCAATGGCTTGAACTTTAGCTCCCTGGACATTTAAATCCCAGGATTGGTTTCAATACCTTTAAGGTAAAACAGGTCCAGAGCCTGAGTGGCAGGGAGGCCAGGGGATAGGTAGTGCTACATCACTTTCCCCTTCATGCTCTTCAAGTTCCAGTCAGACTAGACAACTGAACTTGATATTTTCCATGGTTAGGATGCCTTTCTTCCTCTGTGTCTGAGTATTGCTACCTGTTATGCAAGGGGTTTTTAAACTTCTTTTTTGTATCATGAACCTCACCGTCAATTTCATGAAGCTTATGAACCCCTTTTCAGAATAATATTTTTAACTGCATAAAACAAAATATGTGGGATTACAAAGGAAATCTATCATATTGAAATACAATTGTCAAAATATATAAAAAATTAAAACAAGTTTATAGTTCTCTGGTTAAGAACCCCTGCCATATGGATCCTTTATTATTATTACCTTCATTAATTATTGATCTCTTCCAAACTTAAATTATTTTATATTTATTGATATACATGCTATAATCTTTCTTTTTTATTTTATTTATAAATTTTTTGACAGTATATATGCATGAGTAATTTTTTTTATAATATTATCCCTTGTATTCATTTTTCCAAATTATCCCCTCCCTCCCTCTACTCCCTCCCCTTGATGACAGGCAATCCCATACATTTTACATGTGTTACAATAAAACCTAGATACAATATATGTGTGTAAATACCATTTTCTTGTTGCACATTAAGAATTAGATTCCAAAGGTGTAAGTAACCTGGGTAGATAGACAGTAGTGCTAACAATTTACATTCACTTCCCAGTGTTCCTTCTCTGGGTGTAGTTGTTTCTGTCCATCATTGATTAACTGGAAGTGAGTTGGATCTTCTTTATGTTAAAGATATCCACTTCCATCAGAACACATCTTCATACAGCATTGAAGTGTACAGCGATCTTCTGGTTCTATTCATTTCATTCAGCATCAGTTGATTTAAGTCTCTCCAGGCCTCTCTGTATTCCTCCTGCTGGTCATTTCTTACAGAGCAATAATATTCCATAACCTTCATATACCATAATTTACCAAACCATTCTCCAATTGATGGACATCCATTCATCTTCCAGTTTCTAGCCACTACGAAAAGAGCTGCCACAAACATTTTGGCACATACAGGTCTCTTTCCGCTCTTTAGTATTTCTTTGGGATATAAGCCCAATTACATGCTATAATCTTTCAATGGATCGTTAAACCCTCTGAGAGCAGGGATTTTTTGTTTTAGTTTCTCTAGCTCCTAATGCAATATAGACATTTAATAGATACTTGTTGAAAAAATTGAATTCTGTAAAGGCCATGAATAAAAATAATGCTAAAGTGATATTTTTTCAAGGTTTAGGAAAATCAGGTATTTGGGCATAAGAACCTCAGGTGGATAGATATCCATCTGTAGGCTGTTGCTCAATCTTTGCTTGGGAAGATTATTTATTTTCCACCCCTAAGAAAGGTGTTTTTTCCCCACTTCTCCATACCCCTCAAACAATCAGCAAGTAAGTATTGGGTGCTTCCTGTGTATCTAGGGCTAACAGGAAAGATTCAAAGATTTAAGTTTTAGCATTGGAGGACTTGAGATTGAATCTGATTCTGCTATTTTATTAGACCTGGCTTTGGGCACATCAAATTTAAAGTCCAGAGACCTCAGCTGCTTACATGTGAATTGAGGAGATTTGACTAAATGGCCCCTAAGGTCCTTTTAATCTCTAAATCTATCATCCTATGATTATGGTTAAAAAGACTTGATCCCTTACTTCAGAAATTCCTGGTTAGGGAGATAAGATTCACATACTTAAAATGAAAGTGAACTCCACTGGCAGCATAATTATTATATTCTGCAGTATGGAGCCTAAGTGCTACCAAAGCTCAAAAGAGGTAGAAATTAATAAAGATTAGAGAGGATTATGAAGTGACGAGAACTCTATCACTACAAAAATAAATAGTTATACTATCACTCTTTGCAGATGACATGATGGTATACTTAGAGAACCCCAAAGACTCTGCTAAAAAGCTATTAGAAATAATTCAAAATTTCAGCAAAGTGGCAGGATACAAAATAAATCCACATAAATCCTCAGCATTTTTATATATCACTAACAAAATGCAACAGCAAGAGATACAAAGAGAAATTCCATTCCAAACAAATGTTGAGAGTATAAAGTATTTGGGAATCCATCTACCAAAGAAAAGTCAGGAATTATATGAGAAAAATTACAAAACACTTGCCACAAAAATAAAGTCAGATTTAAATAATTGGAAAGACATTCAGTGCTCTTGGATAGGCCGAGCGAATATAATAAAGATGACAATACTCCCCAAACTAATCTATTTATTTAGTGCTATACCAATCAGACCCAAGAAACTATTTTAATGACCTAGAAAAAATAACAACAAAATTCATATGGAAGAATAAAAGGTTGAGAATTGCAAGGGAACTAATGAAAAAAAACTCAGAGGAAGGTGGTCTAAGTGTACCTGATCTAAAGGTATATTATATAGCAGCAGTCACCAAAACCATTTGGTATTGACTAAGAAATAGACCGGGTAGATCAGTGGAACAGATTAGATACAAAGGACAAAAAAGGGGACATCTATAGCAATCTAATCTTGGACAAACCCAAAGATACCAACATTAGGGATAAAAATTCATTATTTGGAAAAAACTGTTGGGAAAACTGGAAATTAGTATGGCAGAAATTAGATATGGATCCACTCTTAACACCATATACCAAGATAAGATCAAAATGGGTCCATGACTTAGGCATAAAGAATGAGATCATAAATAGATTAGAGAAACAGAGAATAGTCTACCTCTCAGACCTGTGGAGGAGGAAGGAATTTATGACCAGAGGAGAACTAGAGATCATTATTGATCACAAAATAGAAGATTTTGATTACATCAAACTAAAAAGTTTCTGTACAAACAATACTAATGCAAACAAGATTAGAAGGGAAGTAACAAATTGGGAAAATATTTTTAAAGTTAAAGGTTCTGACAAAGGTCTCATTTCCAAAATATATGGAGAACTAACCCCAATTTATAAGAAATCAAACCATTCTCCAATTGATAAATGGTCAAAGGATATGAACAGACAATTGTCAGATGATGAAATTCAAACTATATCCAAATCACTACTGATCAGAGAAATGCAAATTAAGACAACTCTGAGATACCACTATACACCTGTCAGATTGGCTAAGATGACAGGAACAAATAATGACAAATGTTGGAGGGGATGTGGGGAAATTGGGACACTGATACATTGTTGGTGGAGCTGTGAAAGAATCCAGCCATTCTGGAGAGCAATTTGGAACTATGCCCAAAAAGTTATCAAACTGTGCATACCCTTTGACCCAGCAGTACTACTACTGGGCTTATATCCCAAAGAAATACTAAAGAGCAGAAAGGGACCTGTATGTGCCAAAATGTTTATGGCAGCTCTTTTTGTTGTAGCTAGAAACTGGAAGTTGAATGGATGTCCATCAGTTGGAGAATGGTTGGGTAAATTATGGTATATGAATGTTATGGAATATTATTGCTCTGTAAGAAATGACCAGCAGGAGGAATACAGAGAGGCTTGGAGAGACTTACTCAACTGATGCTGAGTGAAATGAATTGAACCAGAAGATCGCTGTACACTTCAATACTGTATGAGGATGTATTCTGATGGAAGTGGATATCTTCAACATAAAGAAGATCCAACTCACTTCCAGTTGATCAATGATGGACAGAAATAACTATACCCAGAGAAGGATACTGGGAAGCGAATGTAAATTGTTAGCACTACTGTCTATCTACCCAGGTTACTTATACCTTCGGAAGCTAATAATTAATGTGCAACAAGAAAAAGGTATTTACACACATATATTGTATCTAGGTTATATTGTAACACATGTAAAATGTATGGGATTACCTGTCATCAAGGGGAGGGAGTGGAGGGAGGGAGGGGATAATTTGGAAAAATGAATTAAAAAAAATTAAAAAAAAAAAAAAAGAAAAAAAGAAATGACCAGCAGGAGGAATACAGAGAGGCTTGGAGAGACTTACATCAACTGATGCTGAGTGAAATGAGCAGAACCAGAAGATTGCTTGTACACTTCAATACTGTATGAGGATGTATTCTGATGGAAGTGGATATCTTCAACATAAAGAAGATCCAACTCACTTCCAGTTGATCAATGATAGACAGAAACAACTACACCCAGAGATGGAACACTGGGAAGTGAATGTAAATTGTTAGCACTACTGTCTATCTACCCAGATTACTTACACCTTCAGAATCTAATACTTAATGTGCAACAAGAAAATGGTATTTACACACATATATTGTATCTAGGTTTTATTGTAACACATGTAAAATGTATGGGATTGCCTGTCATCAAGGGGAGGGAGTAGAGAGAGGGAAGGGATAATTTGGAAAAATGAATACAGGGGATAATATTATAAAAAAATTATTCATGCATATATACTGTGAAAAAAAATTCTAAATAAAATTTAAAAATAAATAAATAAATAGTTATAAAAAGTGGCAGTTATGGAGTGCTAAGTGATGCTATAGTGCACAGAGCGTTGGACTTGGAATCAGAAGACTCATCTTCCTGAGAGTTTAAATCCAGCCTCAAACACTTACTAGTGGCTCTGGGCAAGCCACTTAACCTGTTTGCCTCAATTTCTCTCTCTCTCTTTTTTTTTTTTTTTCCCTGAGGCTAGGGTTAAGTGACTTGCCCAGGGTCACACAGCTAGGAAGTGTTAAGTGTCTGAGATCAAATTTGAACTCAGGTCCTTCTGAAGAAGGAGCTGGTGCTCTATCCACTACGCCACCTAGCTGCCCCGCCTCAATTTCTCAACTGTAAAATGAGTTAGAGAAAGAAATGGCAAACCACTCTAATATTTCTGCCAAGAAAATCCCAAATGGGGTCAATGAAAGTCAGACATGACTGAAATGACTGCTTTGTAAAGCACTTTACAAATGGACTAGAATATACTTGAAAAATATCCTAGAAAAAAATTATATATATTTTTTTCAAAACATGTGTAGTTTTCAACATTTACTCTTTCAAAACCTTGTGCTCCAATTTTTTTTTCTCCTTTCCTAGACTGGAAGTAATCCAATAAAGGTTAAACATATGCAGTTTTTCTATACATATTTCCACAATTATCATGCTGCACAAGAAAAATGAGATCAAAAAGGGAAAAAATGAGAAAGAAAATAAAATACAAGAAAATAACAACAAAAAGTGAAAATACTATGTTGTGATCTAGACTCAGGAACCACAATCCTCTCTCTAGGTTCAGGTAGCTCTCTCCATCACAAAATCATTGTAACTGGCCTGAACTGCCTCATTGTTGAAAAGAGCCACATCCATCAGAATTGATCATCACATAATCTTATTGTTGTGTACAATGTTCTCTTAGTTCTACTCACGTCACTTAGCATCTGTTCATGTAAGTCTCTCCAGACCTTTATGAAATCATCCTGCTGATCATTTTATATAGAACAATAATATTCCATAACATTCATATACTATAACTAATTCAGCCATTCTCCAACTATGGGAATCGACTCAGTTTCTAGTTTCTTGCCTCCGAAAAAAGGGTTGCAACAAACAATTCATATTATTGTATGAATTAATGAAATGAAGTTGTATTGTATGAATTATATATATTTATGGATAAATATATAACATATTGCATGAATAAGTGAAACATAAGGTTCATTGACATACACAGGTTAATATTTCACTGCCAAAAAGGAAGAAAAAAAGACTGAAATTCTTAGAGCACACACACACACACACACAAAACCAGATAAGAAATGCTTTTAGAATAAGCAATCATCACATAATTAGTCAATAACAAAGGTAGATAAAAGATACATAGCACTGAATTGATCCATTATAATTGAAAGAAGTCCACCTATAGATGGAATCTTTGAAACAGCTAAGCTCCAAACATGAAACATATAATTTAAGCTAAATAGTCATATAGCTTAGTGGACTTGGGAACCAAGGAGATCTAGCAGAATGAATCCAAAATCACATGAGCATTACCCCTCTTAGTGGAATTATAAGAAGTAAGAATTCAGTGAACTTATAAGAAGTAAGATTTCAGTGAGTCTTCAGAGAAGAGTTTACATCCTAATACTTTTGTTTAGCTAAAAAAATAGTCAATTTTCTCCATGTTTACCTAGAAGATTAAATAAAAACAGTATGAAATTAGAGAAGTGATGGGCTCCGAATTCAGAATGAGATCTAATTTGGGGGCATACTGATAAGGTTCGGCTCCCCTCAATTCCAGTCAGGGAACTAAATAATGAGGTTTGGCTCAGGGCAGGGAGTTGAGGGAATCCCCTTATGGTCGATGCAAGTCCTTTGTAAATGAATTTATGAACCTGAAAAGTTAAACTGGCAAAAGAAGTTTATTATTATTAGAACTGAGAAGAAAGCTTTTGTATGTTTCCTTAGTGGCAGGGTCCTGACAGAAGTAAAGATCTAGCAGAGAAAGTTTTTAGCAGAGAAATCCTGACAGAGAGGTTCCCTGTTAGGGAAATAGGTGAGAAAGAGAAAGAAGGAGTAATGTTAAAAAGAGAGATATTCCAAAAGAGAGAGAGAGAGAGAGAGAGAGAGAGAGAGAGAGAGAGAGAGAGAGAGAGAGAGAGAGAGAGAGAGAGAGAGAGAGAGAGAGAGAGAGAGAGAGAGTGTGTGTGTGTGTGTGTGTGTGTGTGTGTGTGTGTGTGTGAGAGAGAGTGTTTTGGGACTCCCCTTCTCAATATCATTGTGAGAAATTAATTTCCTTGACTATGAATGTTTGTTACAAGAGTTTTTGTTTTTGTTTTTATTTTTTCTAACTGAGGTGATAGGAGACATAGAGAAAATGGATTTTTGTTCCCTGAAAAAAATTAATTAGATTAATCTGGATAGTGACTTGTCCTAGGATTTTAAAATATGAACCACATTTTTAAAGTTTAAAATGAAAAAATAATGATAAAAATCCCAATATTTTATTTATTTACAAAAATCAGGCCCTTTATCTATCTACAAAATAGACTGCAAAATATTAAACATTAAAGAGGTATAATAAGCTAGGGATCTGTTGTAGGTCCATTTTCATCTGAACTCCATGAGAACAAAAAAAATTACATAATAAAATATCTGAAAGATACCTGGAGATTTGCAGTGGTTTATATATATTTTTTCATTTGATCATTATAATAGTCTTATGGGCTAGATGCTCCAAGGTCTTATCATTCCCATTTTACATATGAGATTATTGAAACTCAACTAAATTAAGTGATTTCCCTGAGGTCACACAGATAGTGAGTGTTTGAAGCTGTTATAGACTAGGTCTGACTCAGGTTGGTTCCCTAGTAGATTAGTTTTAATATTGAAATAAAATAAATGTCTAGGTCATTCAACTGTAAATAGTCAGCAAACATTTATTAAGTGTCTCCTATGTGCCAGTTACAGTGCTAAACTCTGGGAATACAAAGAGAGGCAAAAGACAGTCCTTCCAGGAGCTTACAAGTGAATCTCAGAAAACAATATGCAAAAAAAAAAAAAAAAAAAAAGAGGGTATGTTTAGGGGAGTGGGGTAAGAAGGAAATGGAAAGGGGCTAAGAAATGATGCCAAATGTGGATGATAATAGAGCAGTTCATAGCAGTGCAGCCAGGTGGGAAATGAAGAGATAATTGACCTTGCTTCCTTCCTTAGAGATCTCTCTTCAATCAAAGGAAAGGAAGGATCCCAGGGGTGAAGGGTACCAATTAGGAGTGAGAGTTCAAAGGCTGAAGGGTGGTTTACTTTGTTGTGGTTCAGGCATTCCAATCACGTCCAATTCTTTGTGATCTTATTTGGGGGTTTTCTTGGCAGATACTGAAATGATTTGCCTTTTTGTTCAGTTCATTTTACCTAAGAGGCAAATACTGCTGTGTCTGAGTATCTGGACTTGAATTCAGGCTTAATTGATTTCAGGCTTAGCCTTCTAAGCCACCTGCTTACTTAGCCATAGCAAAAGAAAGACATTCCACAAGGTATTCAATGAAGACATGACAATGATTCAGTTGAGGACACCTTGCTTTTCTTAGTCAAGATGTCAGTCCACAAGAAGAAGCTTCAGGGAGAAAAAACTGGAGCTTTTCTTGTCCTTTTGTCAAGTAACAAGGAAGCCCTGTCACAACCTGGCCCCGTAGCCAATCAAATCTCAAGGACAGTGTCCATGTCTCTTAAGGAAAAGAACTAGTCTACTGGGAAGAAGGGGAAGAAGAGGGAAGAGTTAGCTCATTTTATACTTTCCCTTGACCCTAGGAAATATTATTTTTATGCAAGGTAATATTTGAATCTATGGCTTCCTAACTGAAATAATTTCTGTTGGGGTAGGAATGGTAAAATAGATGGGGTGGAGATGAAATTCTAGGTAGAAAAGGTGACAGACAGCATGGCGCTCAGCCAGGCAGACTGGGGATTTCCACTGCAATCAGCAAGGCAATGAGTAGGAAGGGAGCTTTATGTCTACCCATGAAAGAACTGTCCCTAACCAAGTGTGCCAAGCCAGTCAGAATGAAGGGAGAACTTGCATTGACTTGACCAGGAATCTTTCTTTGCTCCTCTCCCAGGTGGTGACACCCTAACAGGCTTCCTTGGGTGGGAAACTTATCAGCTTTGTGTTTTTCCCACCTCTCCACCCCCACTGAGCAAACATACAAATCACAAGTTTTTAAATTGTAGAAAAAGAAGCTTTGGGGTTGGGCAGCTGGAATTGAGCCAGCAAAGCTGGTAGCTCACCTGGGCCTTGCAGTATCTTAGGGAAAAGTCTCATGAAGTTGTTATTGATGCTGATTACTCCCCTGGCTCAAGGGCACTGTTCTAGGCTGGAAAGGAAAATTGTTCACATCTTCATTTCCAATCCTCTTAATGAATTCTAACAAAAGATCAAGTAACTTTAGCCAAATGCATTGTTCTTCCAAAACCATTTTAATCAGCTCATATGCCTTTTTCCCTTTAGTATTTTATTACTCTTTGGTATAACTAGCTAATAGAGAGATTTGTGCTGTAGCTGGAAGAAATAATTTTTAAACGCAAAATAAGTACACAATAGTTACCCAATGATAATAATAATCTAAAATCAAGTCATTATAGTAAAAATTCAAAATTGATAACCAATAATTGATCATTAATATCAATAGTAACTAATAATATCAAATTAATAGCCAATAATTAACCTCTCCTTTAATCACAATATTTCTTGAAAACAAATGAAATTTAAAATTCATAGAGAGGAGGTTTTGATACTTATTTAATAACAACATCTTAATATTTGACTTCTTCTTGTGTGATGTTTTGGAATCCAGCTTCTTAAACTGTGGTTACCAATCCCATATGGGGTTTTGAAACTAAATGTGGGAGTTGCAAAATTATGATATATTATTAATAAATGTTTGATTTGTGTGCTTATTTTATATACCTATATACCTAGGGTCATGTAAAAATTTCTTGGGGTCGCTAGTGGAAAAAGTTTAAGAATCCTGTTTTAGAAGATCATTGAATATTAGCTGAATTTATTGCTTTTTAAAGTTCAAGACAAGCTGTTAAGTAAACATTAAAAAGTCACAATTTATCACTGTGCTTAATAAGTTCAATTATATCAATGAGAAACCTCATTATAAAACAATTTGCTTTAGATTTATTCCTATGTTAAGATACCATATTGTGAATTTCTGGTATTTCAGGTTTGAAAATGGAACAGAATGAGATATGTTGTTCAGTTGCATCCAGCTCTTTTATGAACTCATTTGGGATTTTCTTGTCAAAGATACTGGAGTAGTTTACATTTCCTTCTTTAGTTGATTTTACAGATGAACAAGATTTAAACTTTGGGTCTTTTTGACTCCAGGCCTGGTGTTCTATACACTATGCCACCTAGTTCATCTAACAGTTTAAAAAAAAGAGATTTACTTAGATATACTATAGATAGTACATTCAGTAAGGTTACAACACTGGTTCAGGTAGACACAACCCTTCCCCATGTTCTCTATTTCGAAACACATCTGGTCATCACTATATGAAATTATAGAATATCTGGAAAGTCCTGGGATCTTTCATTTCAAATAGGCTGGCCTCTATTATGTCCCTAGAGCTAAAATTCCTTGTCTTTTAGGGAAAACAAAGACAATCCTAATCCACATGGTATGAATTTTGGGAGATAATGTTCATATCACATACCATATGAATATTTTGAATCTTATTAATTTTAAAACCTAGTTTAATATTAATTTGAGTTCAACAGACTCTAAACAATCAAAATAATATACTTCGGTGATTTATACCTAGATTATTTTTTCTTGAATACTTCTGAGAGCCAAATCTACCATGATTGCCATTAATGGGGATTAGGAGAATGGGAGGAAGAGCATGAAGAAGAGAAATACAAAGAATATTATACCCAATAGGAAAGGCAATAACAGAAACACAATCATTTGCATATGCTATAATAGAAGTCAGATTTCTGGGGGACAAATCATCAAATTAATTATAACATGTTATATAAACAGATTCTTCAACTTTTGTTGTTGTTAAGTATTTCAATTGTGCCTCAGTCTTTGTGACCCCATTTGGTATTTTCTTAGCAAAAATATTATTTTGGTTTGGCATGTTCTTCTCCAGATCATTTTATAGATTAGGCAAAGAGAATTAAGTGACTTGGCCAGGGTCATATAGATAATAAGTACCTGAGGCCATATTTGAACTCATATGTTTTTGAGTCCAGACCTGGTGTTCTATTCACTGTATCACCTAACTGTCCCTTCTTCAACTTTTATTCAGATTACAATTTATATTTAATATCACTGTTTTTAAGTTATGCTTTAAATGGTCTGTGGTTAGTTTCTCTATAGAGAAGAGAATTGATAACACATTTTTTGAGATAGATATGTCCCATTATTTTCCATTAATTTAATTATCTCTATCTCACAAAGCTATATATCCAGCTCCAGGCTTTCCCCTGAGCTTCAGTATTGCATTACTATTTTCCATTCTCAAATCTCTTTTTTTCTTTGTCTTATAATCATCACATTTTTACAAACCTCAACTCTTTTCTTGCTACTAAATGAATCTATGAGGAAATCATGAAAGAATACTGAAAGGATCTGCTACAAATTTATACTATCAGACCTCAACTGAGTGCTCACTGCAGTAAGAGCATCCTTCTAGTCCTCCCTAATTAATTCCCTATCCTAATCATTCACCACACTGGCTCTCAACCCCCCTTATCTCCCACTCTCTCAAATCCTTCCATCATCTTCTTAGATAATAACTTTGCAAGCTTCATACTATGATGTTTAAAAGATTCAAGAGATATAGTTCTTGTGTAATGAATCATTTTATTAATAATGCTTATTAATAATTATCATTAAAAATGCTAGTATATTGCCAACAAAATTGGTCAGTGATACTCCTGAATGGCAAAGATGAATCATGGATATGGCCTTAGAAGAGTGAGTGTTTCTGAAGGTGGCAATCAACTTGTATTGTTTAACAATGAGAAAGATAAATATTTCAATGAGAAGTAGACATATTCTAGTGAGAGAGGGGATATGACTTTGATTATATAATTTACCTCTAAATTTCCCAGCCTTGGAAAATCTAATTAAAGAATTTGTTAGCACTGTTCTTCAAAGACTAAACAACATTCAAACTTCTGAAAAGATCCTGGTCCTAATTCAATAATTGATTTTTAATAATCGATTCTCATTTAGCTACCAATAGGTCCTAGGCCAAGCCCCATTTGGTCATTATTTGGATCCTGATTGACTCAGATCAAATGTAAATAGCAATCATTTCTGCCTTGACCTGAATCCCTGAGTGTCTTCCTCTACCAGGTTTATTTATTTTTATTTATTTAGATTTTTTTTGGGGGGGCAACTAGGTAAAAGAGGAGGTTTTTTGCTTCAATGGCTACCTAGTCTTAATCACTGAATGAGTGGGTTCTCAATTAAACTGAGACCAGTTGAAGACATTAGCTTAAAAAGACAAAAGTCTCCCATTTCATTTACGGCCATCTCCAGTATCTTTGATCTGGCCACTGGAGCCAGATGGCTCTAGAGGGGAAAGTGAGGCAAGTGACCTTGTACAATCTTTCCTCACTTAAATCCAATTCACTTGTATGTCATGGCAATACCTCCCTGATGTCATGGTTCTCTTTGAGAACAAAGGACAAAAAGAAACAGTCATCTTCCACGAGCTTGCTCTTCTTCCTTTCTCCTTCCCTTATATTCATTATTATATTCTCTTTCATTCTATTCTCTGATGAAAAGGTGGTCCTTCTAAGATAGATTGAGCAGTGGTAAGAGCAAGGGATAAGTGATGAGCAGCCTGCACACTCCATTGGTATACTTGAGAAGTCAGCAAAATGTCAAGGATGGGTCCCCAGCACATTGGGTGAACTCTCTGTGGTGAATTGATGGGAGATTATGTACAAAAGTCTACAGAACATGCACACATGGAGGGCTTTCAATCTGCATTACTGGAAAGAAAACCCAATTTAATGAGATCACAAATCCATTGTAGTGTGATAAAGTTGTAGACTGATATTGTTGAGGGGAATCCTTTAGTTGCCAAATTTAGAAGGAAACACCATTATGGTGAACATATCCAGAGTGTAACCTGGGACTATGTGGAGACTATAGACCCTATCATATGTGAATCATTTGAAAGGACTGAAAATGTTTACTTTGAAGAGAAGACAGGAGCAACATGATAGTTGTTTTCAAATATTTGGAGGGCAATCATGTGGAAGAAGGATTAAACTTGTTTGGCTTGTTTGGCTTAGAAAGAACCAGGAGCAACAAATAGAATCAATCAGCCAATCAGCAATCATTTCTTAGTGCCTACTATGCCAGACATTATGGTAGTTTCTGAGGATACAGATACAAAAGCAATCCTTGCTAATAGGAAGTTTATTTTCTATTAGGGGAAGCAATAGTACACATATAAATAAAACACAATATATAAAAATTAAGTCCAAGGTAATTTTTTTTAGAAAGAAGGCACAGCCAATCAACCAATAATAAAATAATAATAGCTAACACTTATTTAGCATTTGCTAGGTGCTTGTGTTAAATGATGTAAAATTGTTACCTCATTTGATCCTCACAACAGCCCTGGGAGGTAGGGCTGCTATTATTATCCCATTTTACAGGCAAACCAGTTAAATGACTTGCCAATGGTCATTCATCTAGGAAATGTCTGAAATAAGGTTGTTCCTGACTCCATGCCTGGAACTCTATCCATTGTTCCACCTAGCTGCCTCATTAATACTTATTAATACATTAATACTACTATGACAGAACCTGCCTTCAAGGAGTTTACAATCTAATGAGGATTGGCAGTTTAGGACATTAGGAAAACTTTCATGTAGGAAGGAGCATTTAAACAGACATTTTAAGGAATTCTAAGGGATTTATGAAGTAGAGGTGTGGAGAGAGTGAGAGTATTCCAGGTATTAAGAACAATTATTCAAGGGAACAGAGGATTGAGATAGAATATTTTAGGTGAGGGCCAACAAATGTTCTAATTTGGTTAGATTGTAGAATCTATGAACAACACTATAAAGAGAGGCTGGAGTCAGATTTCGAAGTTTAAATCCCAAAGGGATTTAAATTTGATCACAGAGGCATTAGGAAGCCATTGGACTTTTTTTATATGGAAGCAACACAATCAGAACTTAGCTTTAGGAATGTAACTTTTTATCCATACCCAGAGAAAGAACTGATGGTATCTGAAAGCTGATGGAAACAGACATTAAATTTTTTTTCTTTATTTTTCTTGAAAGTTTTTTTGTCTATGTTTTTTTCCCTCATGACTATTATGGAAATATTTTGCATGACTGTAATGTATAATCTATATTGAATTGCTTACATGCTTGGTGCAGGGGGAGGAGGAAGGAAAAGGAAATTTGTTTTAAAAACAAATGTTAAATTTTGTTTTTTTACATGTAATTGGGAAAAAAATAAAATACTAAATTAAAAAAAAAGAAATGTCACTTTGGCTATTATATGAAGGATGAATTTGGAGATCAAATAGGAAGTAATTTCAGGAGTCCAAGAAAGAATTGATTGCAATCTAAACTCCAGGCTTTAGCCACTAGGACAGGGACAGATATGAGAGATGGTATGGAGATAGAATGAACTAGAGTTGACATTTGATTACATATGAGGGACAGGGATGGAAAAGAAGAAAATATATGGGGAATTTTTTTATTATATATTTTTAATAATATTATCCCTTGTATTCATTTTTCCAAATTATCCTCCCCCTCCCTCCACTCCCTCCCCCCGATGACAGGCAATCTATGGGGAATTTTTTAATAATTAGACCTGCCTAACATAGAGTGCCTTGCCTTAGGAAGTTCTCCATCACTAAAGTGAAAATACTACGTTTTGATCCACATTCAATCTCCACAGTTCTCTCTTTGGATGTGGATAGTACTTTCCATCACAAGTCTATTGGAATTGTTTTGAATCACCTCATTGTTGAAAAGAGCCAAGTCCGTCACAGTTGATCATCACATAATCCTGTTGTTACTGTGTACAATGTTCTCTTCATTCTTCTCACTTCACTTATCGTAGTTCATGTAAATTATTCCAGGCTTTTCTGAAACCATCCTCTTCATCATTTCTTATAGAATAATATTCCATTACATTCATATACCATAACTTATTCAGCTAATTTACCAACTGATGGGCATCCATTCAATTTTTAGTTCCTTACCATTATAAAAAGGGACTGCTACAAACATTTTATATATATATATATGGGTCATTTTTCCTTTTTTGTGATCTCTTTGGGACACAGACCCAGTAGAGATACTGCTGGATCAAAGGGTATGCACAGTTTGATAGCTCTTTGAACATTGTTCTGAATTGTTCTCTAGAATGGTTGGATCATTTCACAACTTCCCCAACAATGCATTATTGTCCCAATTTTCCCACATCCCCTCCAACTTTTATCATTATTTTTTCCTGAAATATCAGCCAACTTGAGAGGTGTGAAATGGTACTTCAGAGTTGAATTTACATAAATAGTGACTTAGAGACTATTTTCATATCATGAGAAACAGCTTTAATTTCATCTTTAAATTATTCATATCCTTGACCATTTATTAATTAGAGAATAGCTTGTATTCTTATAAATTTGTGTCAATTCCCTATATATTTTAGAAATGAGGCCTTTTTTCCAAAATATATAGAGAACTGACCATAATTTATAAGAAACCGAACCATTCTCCAATTGATAAATGGTCAAAGGATATGAACAGACAATTCTCAGAGGAAGAAATTGAAACTATATCCACTCACATGAAAGAGTGTTCCAAATCACTACTGATCAGAGAAATGCAAATTAAGACCACTCTGAGAGACCACTACACACCTGTCAGATTGGCTAAGATGACAGGAACAAATAATGATAAATGTTGGAGGGGATGTGGGGAAATTGGGACACTAATACATTGCTGGTGGAGTTGCGAAAGAATCCAGCCATTCTGGAGAGCAATCTGGAATTATGCCCAAAAAGTTATCAAACTGTGCATACCCTTTGACCCAGCAGCGCTACTACTGGGATTATATCCCAAAGAAATACTAAAGAGCGGAAAGAGACATATATGTGCCAAAATGTTTGTGGCAGCTCTTTTTGTTGTAGCTAGAAACTGGAAGATGAATGGATGTCCATCAGTTGGAGAATGGTTGGGTAAATTGTGGTATATGAAGGTTATGGAATATTATTGCTCTGTAAGAAATGACCAGCAGGAGGAATACAGAGAGGCCTGGAGAGACTTAAATCAACTGATGCTGAGTGAAATGAGCAGAACCAGAAGATCACTGTACACTTCAACAACAATACTGTATGAGGATGTATTCTGATGGAAGTGGAAATCTTCAACATAAAGAAGATCCAACTCACTTCCAGTTGATCAATGATGGACAGAGGTAGCTACACCCAGAGAAGAAACACTGGGAAGTGAATGTAAATTGTTAGCACTAATATCTGTCTGCCCAGGTTGCATGTACCTTCGGATTCTAATGTTTATTGTGCAACAAGAAAATGATATTCACACACATGTATTGTACCTAGACTATATTGTAACACATGTAAAATGTATGGGATTGCCTGTCATCGGGGGGAGGGAATAGAGGGAGGGGGGGTAAGTTGGAAAAATGAATACAAGGGATAATATTATAAATATATATATATATATATATATATATATATATATATATATATATATATATATATATATATATATATATAATTAAAAAAAATTAAAAAAAAAAAAAAGAAATGAGGCCTTTTCAGAAACACTGACCGTAAAAAAATTTCCCCAGATTTCTGCTTCCCTTCTAATCTTGGCTGCGTTGGTTTTGTTTGTACAACCTTTTTAACCCAATGTAATCAAAATTATATCTTTTGCATTTCATGTTCTCTATTTCTTCTTTAGCCAAAAATTCCTCCCTTCCCCACAGATCTGAGAGATAAACTATTTCTTGTTCTCCTAATTTGCTTATAGTTTTACCCTTTATGTCTAAACCATGAACCCATTTTAACCTAACATAATAATTGTTTTTAAAATTTAACACTTAAAAAGCACTGGTCTACTCTGAGGTAATGCTACATATTTCGTAGATTGGCTAAGTTGACAGGAAGAGATAATGATGAATGTTGGAGGGGATGTGGGAAAACTGGGCCACTAATACTTTATTGGTAGAGTTGTAAACTGATCCAACCATTCTGGAGAGCTATTTGGAACTATGCCCAAAAGTGTTAGCAAATTGTGCATACCCTTTGATCCAGCAGGGTCTTTATTGGGTCTGTGTGCCAAAGAGATCACAAAAAAAGGGGAAAGGACTCATATGCAAAAATATTTGTAGCAGTCCTTTTCTTAGTGGCAAGGAATTGGATATTGAGTGGATGTCCATCAGTTGGAGAATGGCAAATGAATATTATGGAATATTATTGTTCTGTAAGAAATGACCAACAGGATGATTTCAGAAAGGCCTGGAGAGACTTACATGAACTGATGCTAAGTGAAGTGAGTAGAACCAAGAGAACATTGTACACAGCAACAAGATTATGTAAAGTCTGAGTTAGCTCTCTGTTGACCTAAGGATCAGCCAGAGTGAGGATCAGAAAAAATCCTTGGTCTTTAGGGGGAGAAGTAAAGAAGATGGTCGAAACTCCACAAGGCTCGCCACCAACCTCCCTTCTCCTCCTTGTCCTCCAAAGTGACTCTGGCTTGTCTTATTTCAGCCCCTATTCCCTCCTAAAATTATCTCTATACACCAAAAGATGGAGCCAGCACAGAATAGTGAGAAGGGCCATTTTCCAAGCATATGCTAATAGAATATTGTCCAACAGGTAATTAGCCTTAAGTGCTCAGTTGTCTGATTCCAGTACACCTATTCAGAGTTTCAGCCCTTTACATCTCCTGCTTTCTTTTGTTGTAGAACACGGGTGGTCATTCCATCCCTGACTCCTCAGGAAGGTGAGAACCCCCAAAAGGAGGTGATCACACCCTCCCTGACTTCTCAGGAAGAGAGATGAAAAACACCAAAGGGAGGTGGGGAGTCAAGCCAGATATTGCTAGCAGGTTTCTGGGCTGAAGGGTCTTACTAAAAACAGGTATGCACAAACCCATCAGCATGGAAAGTATTACACAAGCACATAGCAATAATGCACAGGCTATTAGTGATGACTCTCCCCACAGCCGGTGCAGACTCAATGTGGTGTAACAAACATGAATTGTACATACAAGTAGTGACATAACAAACAATATAAATCAACATGGTCTTGTAAAAGATTTCCACAAGTCCTAGAAAGAGGGTATGTAAACAACAATCACACATACGCCTCTTTCAGCAGACAAGAGATAGTCCCAAACCAATCTATTGTCCATTGCTTCACATGTCAGGGAATCTAATGATTCATGGAAGTTTTTGAAGTTCTGCAACAGTCTTATCATTTCTCAGAAAATCCAATGATTTCTGAGGGGTTCAAGTCCTACAACAGTCTTATCATGTCTCAGAGAATCCAATGATTCCTGAGAGTTTTCAAGTCCTACAACAATCTTATCATGTCTCAGAGAATCCAATGATTCCTGAGGATTTTGAAGTCCAACAATTTTTGATGTCCATGAGTCAAATGCCATAACTGCCATGCTCTTTCAGTGGTGGGCACAGCAACGGAACCACCCAATGCTTCTTGGGTTTTCTCCTTCGTTTCAAGGGTCTATTCCATCTCTCTCTGATGGATAAGGTAAATACAGCTCATTGGCACCCATTTGATTCCTTCTCCATCTGTAGAGATACAAGCAAACCCTCTCCTCTGAGCAGTCAACCTATCTGGTCCCTTTCATTCACCACTTTCTGGGTCTCTCCACATCATCTGAAGATTATCTAAAGATAGTGAAGTGTTATGGGCCAGAACTTGAAACAAGGTGCTAATGCTTATGTACTTAGTTCACACCTTTAAAGGAATTCACACATTAGTTCACACATTCACACCTTTAGAGAGCATATATAAGGAGGAGTTCACAAGCCCATTAGAGGACAAGCCTACTCTTGGATTTTGAGAGATTCACAATTAGGACTGACTTCCGGGAGATTCACAAGTCAGAAACCTACAAGCCCACTCTTTCAAAGGCAGAGTCAAATTCATTTCAACTTCCATCTTTGTGCTGGCTAGGGACTTCAGGAGATTCAGAGCCAGGATTCAGTCAAGGAGATTCACAAGTCAGGCAGAAAGAAGGAAGACAGAGAAGTGGTGGCAGAAGAACATTGAAACCAAGATCTGGAAGGCCTCCAGAAAACTAGCTGAGCCCCAAGTGAAGGAGATAAGACTTTGAAGGGCACAATAAAGAATCTGGACTTTAACTCCTGGCTGCATTTGAGGTGATTATTACACTGAACTAAAACTAAGGCTGACTCCAGAAGCTCCCCAAGAAACCTGCTCCCAGAGACCATTACATTTTAGAGAGAAGAACATTACAGTGGAGCTGCTTGCACTGGACACTGCCCTTCCGGTGGGTTATAAAATCTATCTGCCAGATCCAGTGCATCTTTGTCAAAAATCAAAAAGTTAACTGTATAAAGAGCTAGATTTAGAAGTTCTCCAGGGTTACCAGTGGCTCCCCCTTTCTTTTGTTTTTGAAGGAGTGTCTTAATGTCTCTGTTTCTCCTCTCTACTATTGTCTGTCCTTGAGGATTAAAGGGTATGCCACTAATGTGTAAAATCTTTTACTGTGCACAAAAATGTGCGAAATGTTTAGAAATATATAGAGACCCATTGTCTATTTTTATTGCTTGTGGAATACCCATAATTGCAAATACTTGTATAAGGAATTCAGTGACCACTAGAGCTGTCTTTTTTGCTGCTGGTATTGCAAAAAGGAATCCTGAAAATGTGTCAACCACAACATGGATAAAAGACAGACAACCAAAAGATTTATAATGGGTCACATCCATTTGCCAAATTTCATTAGGTCTCAAACCAAGAGGGTTCTTCCCTGGAAGAAGTACAGAAGAGTGGAAAGGAAGTCAAGCTGTACAGGCTTTTACTATGCTCCTAGCTTCCTCTCCTGTTATTCCAAATTGTAAATGTAAAGCTCAAGCAGCCTGATGATATTTAGAATGAGATTCTTGGGCTTCTTGAAATAAAGGCGCATTGGCCAACATGATTAGAAGACTATCTGCCTTTGAATTACCATCAAAAAATAGGACCTGGAAGTCCACTATGAGAGTGGACATGCAAGATATAAATCTTACCTGGATGCTTTCTCACTTGCTCTTGAGGTTCCTTAAAGAGCTGATATATATATTAGAGGCTACAAATTTTATTTGGGCTGTGGCAATTTTTTGTACCATACCCACTGAATAGGCTGAATTAGATATTATATTTATATTTCCTGGATAATAAGTAAGAGCTAGAATGATTGCATATAATTTATTCTGCTGAGTGGACTGAAAAGGACTCGCTCTACTACTCTCTTCTCACTACTCTCTTTATAGTTAAGTCACAAGAGTATACAGTACAAATATTATGTTTGGATACATCTGTAAAGATATTGATCCTTTAAGAGGAACTTTAGAAACTTTTTCTTCAAGAATCCATCTTGGATGCTTCTGTTGTATTTTGGATATGGGATTGTGGGTCTTGTTCTCCCACCCTGTTTTCTCACTCTGTCTCTATAACAACATTGAGCTTTCAGATGCCCTACTTTACCACATTGAAATCATTGGTAAGTCTCTCTGGAAGTCCCTTGCCAAAAGGGACACTATCTTTCCATGTTCAGATCTTGGGAAGTCTGCATCATAGCTTGGTTATAAAAGGTATTTGTGCCCATTATGGCATAGCATCTTATGATCTCCTCTAGAGTATCCTTGCATAGTCCTAGTCTAATTCTTCTACAAACCTCATTAGCATTTTCTTTAGCTTATCATAATTTCTGTTGCTGCATTTTCACCAGTAGTTCATATGACAGCTGTCTGCAAACGTCCTACAAAATCAGCAAAGGGTTCATTTGGCCCTTGTGCAATTTTTGTGAAGGCTTCACCCTTGTCGTTTTTAATGGGGAGAAAAGCCCATGCTTTGATAGCAGCAGCAGCAATTTGCTCATATGCTGCTATGAAGCAATTAATCTGTACTGAAATTTCTGCATAAGAATCTACACCTGTTAGTTGGTCACAGGTGATTGAAGTATTAACTCCACTTTGACTATTTTGTTGGGCTTGTATCCTACAGAGGTCATTATATTCAGAAAGCCACAACAAATTTTGTCCAGATTCTAAGCATGTCCTTGCTATAAATTTCCAGTCCCTAGGGATTAAGACTTCATAAGCCTTTCAACTTCACTTAAGTCTTATGCCCTCTGGTGATATTGCCATTAATCTATCCTTTGTCTTCCTCTTTTTCTTTACACTTCCTCATCTGGCTGTTCTTAAAACTTTTCTTTTCTTTTTCTTTTCTTTTTTTTTTTTTTTTAATAGTTTGCAGGATTCTTTAAGGCCAATTGTATTATGTTTTATATATATATATATAATATTTCCTTGGAAATTGAATCAGGACCTTTATCATTGTAGTATTCACATAGTTGAGCTCCTATTAATTTCTAATTATCTGTCCCTATATCTTCTTCCTTTAAGAACCAAGAGGAAGTGCGTTCTAATGTACCCAAGAGTCTACCAATCTGCTCCCAAGTTATAAGTAAACTTTATCCCTTGATCAACTTGAGTATGCTTTCTATAGTGCCCCCTTGGGGTGGGGGTGGGGGGGGTGGAGCTGGGGTTGGGGGAGAATCTTTTCCTAATATTTGCCCAATTTCAGCTAGAAAAGGTTACGAGTTTAGCCCTTAACAAAGTAAGTTCCCTGTTTGTCTATTAAAATACTTACCCTATTTCCTGGTCACAGGGGGACTTTCAGTGAAATTAGGGTCCTTGGCTCACACATTGGGCACCAAATGTGAAGTCTGAGATAGCTCTCTGTTGATCTAAGGATCAGCCAGAGTCAGGATCAGCAAAAGTCCTTGGTCTTTAGGGGGAGAAGTAAAGGAGATGGTCGAAACTCCACAAGGCTCGCCACCAACCTCCCTTCTCCTCCTCATCTTCCAAAGTGACTCTGGCTTGTCTTACTCTACCCCCTAATCCCTCCTACAATTATCTGTATACACCAAAAGATGGAGCCAGCACAGAATAGTGAGAAGGGCCATTTTCCAAGTATATGCTAATAGAGTATTGCCCCATAGGTAATTAGCCTTAAGTGCTCAGTTATCTGATTCCAGTGTACCTACTCAGAGTTTCAGCCCTTTACAAGATTATATGATGATCAATTCTGATGGACATGGCTCTTTTTTTTTCAACAATGAGGTGATCCTGGCCAGTTCCAATGGATGTATGATGGAGAAAGCCATCTGCATCCAGAGAGAGGATTGTGGGAACTGAGTGTGGATCACAACATAATATTTTCACTTTTTTTTTTTTGTTTTCACTTGCTTTTTGTTTTCTTTCTCATTATTTTCCTTTTTGATCTGATTTTTATTGTGTAGCATGATAATTGTGAAATATTTATAGAAGAATTGCACATGTTTAACATATATTGGATTACTTGCCATCGAGGGGAGGGGATGGGAGAGAGGGAGAAAAAAATTGAACATGAGGTTTTGCAAGGGTAAATGTTGAAAACTGTGCATATATTTTGAAAATTAAAAAAAATTTTTTTTAAAAAGAATAAATAATATGACAACATTTCTATAGTGCTTTAATTATTTGCTTCTACTCTGCCCTAATCAGCCTATTTATTTGTGAGCAAGTCATTCTTTCTGAAAGGATCTCTGGTCCTTCATCTCTAAAATGGTGGGGTTTTGAGGGGGAATGATAAATGAGGTCCATTCAAGCTATAATTCAATTCAATAAACATTTATTACATGACAAAAAAATTAAAAATAAAAATATTAGTATTTTCCTTTTACACATGATGATACTAAAGCTCAGAAGAGATTAAATGATTTACCAAGAATCCTATAGCTAGTGAATTTCAGAAACAGAAGTTAAATCTAGGCCCCTCAATACTCCAGGACCAATATTCTAGCTAGTGCACTAGACTATATTGAATAGGAAACTGAAGGAGCTCAATTCTAAGATTCCCTCCTAGGCTTAGATTATATGGTTTAAAGTTTATGCTGGTTCTTGGATTAGAAGTCTTTTCTGATTTGTGTGGAAAGAACTGAAGTGTGGTTTGTAATAATGACACTATTTAACAATCATGACTTCAAACTCATAAAGGAAAGGAAAGTCTCAGATCAAGGGGTCCAGTGAGTTTAAAGTTTTGAAGTGTTTCACCAAAATGTGCATATCAGTTGGAGGGAGAGGAAAATCAAGCAGCTCCCCTTGTGTGCCTGAGATTGCTTGGGTAAGAGTGGAATAAGCTGTAGAAAATCCAAGTTGTGTTGTGGCTGGATAGGAGAGTTACCCAATTGGCTGGATAAACTTGGAAGGAAGCAATTCTTTGTCAGGGCTTCTGAGAAAGTATCTTGATATGGAGGGTGTAGATTTTCTCTAGTACCTTATGGAGGGACAAAAGGCATCTACTAATCAGATTTTATAGACTGGGACTGCCACAAACCAAACATTTGGTTTGGAAACTGTCGATGCCTCTTGGAAAATGGGTTTGGCCTCAAGATGTATTGTTGACCTGGACTCTTGGGAGGATAGATTTTCTGAGATGAACCATGCCTCATAATGAAAGACTACTATGAGAAGTCACCTTTTTCTGTAGTAGCAGGTGATTAGGGTGGGAGTTGATCTTCCTTCTTAGGTGACTTAGAAAATGTATTTTTCTACTTGACATGAAAGTAAAGTTCCTAGATAATGTGCCTAACCTCCCTTCCTCCTAGATGAAGGAGGGGTGATTTCTTAGGCAACAAAATTCAGAAATCTTGTCCCCTAAATAGGAAAGGTGGATTTCCTGGATAGTATCAGGTTCAGGATTACCTTATGAGTAACCCAAGTTCAAGAGTTTGGGGATCCAACCTTCTATACAGAGAAAAGGAATTTCCTTTATTATTATTTTTTTTATTTTGCACTTAATGATATTTTTTCCAATTACATGAAAAGATTGTTTTCAACATTCATTTTTGTAAGACTTTTGAGTTCTGATCTTTTTCTCTTTCCTCTCCCCTTCCCAAGAAAGCAAGCAATCTGATATAGATTATATATGTACAATCATGTTAAACATATTTCCACATTAGAGAAGAATAATCAGGACAAAAGGGGAAAACCACAAGAAAAAAAAATAAAATGAAACAATATGCTTTGATCTGCATTCAGACTCAATAGTTTTTTCTTTGGATGTAGATAACATGGAAACATCACAAATCTTTTGAAATTGTCCTGAATCATTGTAGAGAAAATACTATCATAGTTGATCACGTAATCTTGTTATTGTGTATAATGTTCTAGTTCTGCTCACGTCATTCAACAGGTTTCTCTGAAATTTGCTCATTATTTCTTATAGACTAGTAATATTTCATTAAATTAATATACCACAACTTGTTCAGTCATTCCCCAATCACTGGGCATCCCTCAAATTTCTAACACTTTGCCAACACAAACATTTTGCTATAAATATTGTGGGACATGTGGAGTTTTTTCCCTTTTTTATGATCTCTTTTTGATAAAGTCCTACTAGTGTTATTGCTGGATCAAAGGGCATGCATAGTTTTATAGCTCTTTAGACATAGTTCCAAATGGCTCTCCAGAAAGGTTACATAAATTCACAATTCCACCAGCAATGTCTTAATATTCCAATTTTCCTGAGAAGGGAGATTTATTGGGCAGCTTGACTATTGTTAAAGGAAGAAAATGTGTCAGAAGGCTGAATATCTATTGGTGGTTTTGTATCTGGACAACTTTATATCCCTATGGAAAAATGGGACCTCCCTGGAAAGGGAGAATTCTATTGATTGTGGATTGTTGTATGAATCCTTTATGCTTTTCTATTTGTTTGTGGGTTTGGATAAATCCTTTGTGTTTCCTTCATTTTCTATAGTTTATCCTGTACCTGGAAATATTTGTTACCTTGAATACTCGTATGGGAACTGAGGATTTTTTAGTCACATTTGTGGAAATCTAAAACTGAACTGTGTGAGATCATTTTTCTAATGTAAAGTCTGGGTAGGGCAATGTAAACCAAAAACTGGATAATTTTTAAGTGCTATTCCCAAGATTGGATATAGACAGTTTATGTCCACTTCCAAAGATGCCTTATGCTTCGTCCATAGAGTAGCTTGTCTAGTTTGAACAAAGTTTACTTATAGCTCACACTTATATATATATATATATATATTAATGTGCATAAAGTACTTTTCCTATAACAATTCTATGAGATAGGTAGTATATTATAATAATTATTTTATAGATGAGGAAATTGAGGATCAGAGATACAAAGTGTTTTTCTAATGGTCACACAGCTAATGAAGATTGAAGTTGGGATTTGTGCCTGTGTCTAATGACTTCATAAGTAAAGAATGGGAGTCATATGGTTAGATAGTTTGTCTTCAATAGACTTGAAGGTCTTGGCAAACTACAAACTCATTATATGTCAACAATATGATGTAGCAGCAAAGATTTTTTGTTTATGTGAATACAGATATAATGACCATGATAAAGGAGGTAATAATTCCAATGTACTCTTTCCTATTCAGCGTATATCTGGACTTGTTTGTTGTTCACTCATGTCTGACTTTTTGGGTTACAAAGGTCTTTTTATCCTCTTCTATGTTTGTCATTTCCATGATACTATGTATCCATCTCTTCCTTTGCCATCCTCTTTTCCTGAATCTTTCCCAACATTAGGGTCTTTTCCAGTGAGTTCTGTCTTCTCATTTTGTGTTCAAAGTATTTCAGCTTCAGCTTCAGTATTTGACCTTCCAGTGAATAGACTGAATTAATTACTTTAAGCATTGATTGATTTTATTTGTTGCTATCCAAAGAACTTTCAAAAGTCTGCACCACCATTCAAGAGCATTGATTTTGTGGCACTTAACTTTCCTTATAATCCAACTCTCATAGCCATACATTACTTCAGACTCTGAAAACAAATGACCAAATAACCACAATGGTAAAACTGTTAACTCTGAAAAACAAAACAAAACAAAACAAAATAAAACCAAAGAGCTCATGGAGATTATAAGCAAAAACCTTTCTTTATTCCATTGGAGAGGGGAAACTAGATAGGTATGTTGGGATCTCCTCTCCCCAAGCAACAGGACTAAGTTTTGATACATACAATAGTGACTAGATAAAGAACATAAAATGAACTGTAGCTTTGAGAATGAGGGAGTAACAGCATCAGTGAGGCAAGTTTGATTTATAGTAGGGTTTTATGACTGTACCAGGGTTCCTTCAGGGATCGCCTGGGATTGTGTGAACTAATTATGTGATTTAGCCGTAGCAGAGTTCATTCAGAGGGTGAGTGCAAAGAATTGTTGTTATGCCAAATTCAGGGCACAGCTTGCTTGCTGGACCTTAGCTCTGGAAAACAGGCTATCTGCAAATAGCTGGGGGGGGGGGGAAGAGTGAAAAGAGAGGGATCATTTTGAAATGAAAATCCTGAAAATGGGTTTGACTGTACAGACCTTTGTCTCTACTTTTTAGTATACTGTCCAGACTTGCCATAGCTTTCTTTTAAAGGAACAAACATCTTTTAATTTCATGATTGGCATCACTATTTACAGTAATCTTTTACTATGGAATATTCTGGCAGGATACAAAATAAATCCACATAAATCCTCAGCATTTTTATACATTACTAACACAATCCAACAGCAAGAGATACAAAGAGAAATTCCATTCAAAATAACGGTCGATAGTATAAAATATTTGGTAATATATCTACCAAAGGAGAGTCAGGAATTATATGAGCAAAATTATAAAACACTTGCCACAAAAATAAAGTCAGATTTAAATAATTGGAAAGACATTCAGTGTTCTTGGATAGGCCGAGCGAATATAATTAAGATGACAATACTCCCTAAACTAATCTATTTATTTAGTGCTATACCAATTAGACTTCCAAGAAACTATTTTAATAACCTAGAAAAAATAACAACAGAATTCATATGGAACAACAAAAGGTCGAGAATTTCAAGAGAAGTAATGAAAAAAAAAATTAAGTGAAGGTGGTCTAAGTGTACCTGATCTAGAACTGTATTATAAAGCAACAGTCACCAAAACCATTTGGTATTGGCTAAGAAATAGACTAGTTGATCAGTGGCATAGGTTAGGTTCACAGGGCAAGATAGTAAATAAAAATAGCAATCTAGTGTTTGACAAACCTAAAGATCCCAAATTTTGGGATAAGAATTCATTATTTGACAAAAACTGCTGGGAAAACTGGAAATTAGTATGGCAGAAACTAAGCATGGACCCACATTTAACACCACATACTAAGATTAGATCAAAATGGGTCCAAGATTTAGGCATAAAGAACGAAATCATAAATAAATTGGAGGAACATGGGATGGTTTACCTCTCAGACTTGTGGAGGAGGAAGGAGTTTGTGTCCAAGGGAGAACTAGAGACCATTATTGATCACAAAATAGAAAATTTTGATTACATCAAATTAAAAAGTTTCTGCACAAACAAAACTCATGCAAACAAGATTAGAAGGGAAGTAACAAATTGGGAAAACATTTTTACAGTTAAAGGTTCTGATAAAGGCCTCATCTCCAAAATATACAGAGAATTGACTTTAATTTATAAGAAATCAAGCCATTCTCCAATTGATAAATGGTCAAAGGAGATGAACAGACAATTTTCAGATGATGAAATTAAAACTATTTCCATTCATATGAAAGAGTGTTCCAAATCACTATTGATCAGAGAAATGCAAATTAAGACAACTCTGAGATACCACTACACACCTGTCAGATTGGCTAAGATGACAGGAACAAATAACAATGAATGTTGGAGGGGCTGTGGGAAAACTGGGACACTGATGCATTGTTGGTGGAGCTGTGAAAGAATCCAACCATTCTGGAGAGCAATCTGGAATTATGCCCAAAAAGTTATCAAAATGTGCATACCCTTTGACCCAGCCATACTACTACTGGGCTTATATCCCAAGGAAATACTAAAGAAGGGAAAGGGACCTGTATGTGCCAAAATGTTTGTGGCAGCCCTTTTCATAGTGGCTAGAAGCTGGAAGATGAGTGGATGTCCATCAATTGGAGAATGGTTGTGTAAATTATGGTATATGAATGTTATATTATTGTTCTGTAAGAAATGACCAACAGGAGAAATACAGAGAGGCTTGGAGAGACTTACATCAACTGATGCTGAGTGAAATGAGCAGAACTAGATCATTACACACTTCAACAATGATACTGTATGAGGATGTATTCTGATGGAAGTGGATATCTTCAACATAGAGAAGAGCTAATCCAATTCCAATTGATCAATGATGGACAGAATCAGCTACATCCAGAAAAGGAACACTGGGAAATGAGTGTAAACTGTTATTTTTACCTTCTGAATCCAATTCTTCCTGTGCAACAAGAAATTCAGTTCTACACACATATATTGTATCTAGAATATATTGTAATATATTTAACATGTATAAGATTGCCTGCCATCTGGGGGAGGGGGTTGGGGGAGGAAGGGAAAAAATCTGAACAGAAGTAAGTGCAAGGGATAATGTTGTAAAAAATTACCCATGCATATGTACTGTCAAAAAAAAAAAAGTTATAATTATAAAATAAAATAATAAATAAATAAATAAATAAAATTTAAAAAAATACTATGGAATATTCTGGGCAATACATTTTAGGAAGGGCATTGATGAATTGGAAATGTTCAGATTAGGGTAATCAAAATGTGTAATGCCAGCGAAACTGAGGCAACATAGAGATTAGAAAGTTTTTAATATTTTAAAGGGAGAGATAGTGCTGAGGGGATGCTGCCCCCACGCCTGATGTCCAAAGCATCCAGCAGTCAATGTGTGCTTTCCATGAAGTATATATACATACATGTGATTCAGCTACAGGGGTAGACCAAGGCAGGGGCAGAGTCAGAGCACTGAGAGCATTTAGGACTATCAACCTGGTTCTAACAGGGTGAGGGGGAGGTACCAGACATTCTGATAAGTTGGGATAAAGAAGAACAATGACAGAATGGGGGATAGGACCATAAATTCTTGATGACTTAGGAGGAGTTAGGAGCCAGGAAATCTGAACTCCCCCTGATCTTGAGTTTACACATTGACAATTTATAACCTTAGTAAGTAGCCCTGAGTTATATCAGTCTTCCCCCCCCCCCCCCCTGAGGCTGGGGTTAAGTGACTTGCCCAGGGTCACACAGCTAGGAAGTGTTAAGTGTCTGAGACCAGATTTGAACTCGGGTCCTCCTGAATTCAAGGCTGGTGCTCTATCCACTGCTCCACCTAGCTGCCCCTATATCAGTCTTAATGAACCGGGGGGGGAGGGGGGTTGCAACTAAGGGGATTGAGGCAGAACAGTTCAGGGAAACTGAGGCAGAACAATTGGAGAAACTGAGACAGAACAACTTAGGGAAACTGAGGCAGGACAATTTAGAGAACTGTGGCATAATAAACGGTAAAGTACTTTCAGGTCAGTTAGATCAGTTGGAGAAACTGGGAATCTTTAATGTAGAGAAGAAGAGATTTGGAGGTAGGAGCGTGCTAATAAACCTTTATTGACTAATTGAGGGGGAATGTACAGGGGACATATTTTAAGTTTAATCTGAATTATTGACATTTGTGTTAAGTTTATGTAATCAATAACACAATAAATTAAACCCTAATTTGTAGCCTCTACTCACTATCCATAATATAAATGCTCAAAATTTAACAATAAGCTTTTGGTAGCTGGTTCTGAGCTGCCATCCAAGGAGGAAAATATAATAAACATTTTTAAATAGTGTGAGGCAACATTGTAAAGTGGAAAGAAGACTGGAGTTGGAATGAGATATTGTAGATTTGAATCTTATCTCTGTCAGTATTACTTATGTGATCTTGGGCAAATTACTTAATCTCTATGAGCCTCAATTTCTTCAACTTTTAAAATAAATTGACTAGATAACTTCTAAGCTCCCTTCTACCTTTAAATCTATGATTATATGAGAATTGGACTGTAATGGGTCAGAATTCTGTACTTGAAACAAGGATTCTTACAAGGTGTTAAGTCAGTGGAATTGATTGATAAGATTATCTAGTTTAGCATGGTGCTTAATAGTTCTCTAGGTCAGTATGATTGAATTAATCTTACAACACATAATGGTTCCCTAGTGATATAATGATTGGCTTATACTCAGTATGATGAATGGATTTAATTGTAATAGAGTATTTAAGAGATCAGAGTCAGACCTAGAGAGGCTTCAGAGACAGACTCAGAGAAGACAGAGGACTGGACGCTGGAGCTCAAGGTCTCAGAGCCAAGGAGAGAAATTCAGTTCATCTCCCTACATCATGGTGGCTGGCCTGTTCTCCTGCTTCCCCCATTGAGACCAAGGCCTGCATGAAGGGCCCCCAGAAAGCTAGCCAAACCCCAGGCAAGGAAACAATAAAGTATTTGGATTTTATCCCTGGCTATTCTCATGGTGGTTACTCAGCTGGTCCAAAGACTCCAGAGAGCTAAATCAGAACATGACATTGGACTTTCCCCACTTAGCCCCAGAGGGTAGAAGTTGCAACAGGTAATAGTATACTGCTAGTAATAATGAGTGCAAGTTTTAGAGAAGTAGACTTAAAGCTTAATATAAGAAAAAGCATCCTGACAATTAGGGCTGTCCCAAATGAAAAGGGCTACTTTAATAAGAACTCAATGTGTTGACAAAAATTGCTGGGAAAATTGGAAATTAATATGGCAGAAACTTGGCCTTGACCCACACTTAACACCATATCCTAAGGTCAGGTCAAAATGGGTTCATGACCTAGGCATAAAGAATGAGATTACAAATAAAATAGAAGAACATAGGATAGTTTACCTCTCAGACCTGTGGAAGAGAATGAATTTATGTCCAAAGAAGAACTAGAGATCATTATTGATCACAAAGTAGAAAACTTTGATTATATCAAATTGAAAAGGTTTTGTACAAACAAAACTAATGCAGATAAGATTAGAAGGGAAATAATAAACTGGGAAAAATTTTTACAGTCAAAGGTTCATATAAAGGCCTCATTTCCAAAATATATAGAGAATTGACTCTAATTTATAAGAAATCAAGCCAATCTCTAATTGATAAATGGTCAAAGGATATGAACAGATAATTCTTGGATGAAGACATTGAAACTATTTCTTAGTCATATGAAAAGATGCTCCAAGTCATTATTAATCAGAGAAATGCAAATTAAGACAACTCTGAGATACCACTACACACCTGTCAGGTTGGCTAGAATGACAGGGAAAGATAATGCAGAATGTTGGAGGGGATGTGGGAAAACTGGGACACTGATACATTGTTGGTGGAATTGTGAATACGTCCAGCCATTCTGGAGAGCAATTTGGAACTATGCTCAAAAAGTTATCAAACTGTGCATACCCTTTGACCCAGCAGTGTTGCTATTGGGTTTGTATCCCAAAGAGATCTTAAAGAAGGGAAAGGGACCTGTATGTGCAAGAATGTTTCTGTCAGCCCTCTTTGTGGTGGCCAGAAACTGGAAACTACGGGGATGCCCATCAATTGGAGATTGGCTGAATAAATTGTGGAATATGAATATTATGGAATATTATTGTTCTGTAAGAAATGACCAACAGGATGATTTCAGAAAGGCCTGGAGAGACTTACATGAACTGATGCTGAGTGAAATGAGCAGGACCAGGAGATCATTATATACTTCAACAACAATACTATATAATGATCAATTCTGATGGATGTGGCCATTTTCTTTTTTTTTTTTTTTTTTTTTATTATTTATATATATATATATATATATTTTATAATATTATCCCTTGTATTCATTTTTCCAAATTACCCCCCCTCCCTCTATTCCCTCCCCCGACGACAGGCAATACCATACATTTTACATGTGTTACAATATAATCTAGGTACAATACATGTGTGCGAATATCATTTTCTTGTTGCACAATAAACATTAGAATCCGAAGGTACATGCAACCTGGGCAGACAGATATTAGTGCTAACAATTTTCATTCCCCTCCCAGTGTTTCTTCTCTGGGTGTAGCTACCTCTGTCCATCATTGATCAACTGGAAGTGAGTTGGATCTTCTTTATGTTGAAGATTTCCACTTCCATCAGAATACATCCTCATACAGTATTGTTGTTGAAGTGTACAGTGATCTTCTGGTTCTGCTCATTTCAGTCAGCATCAGTTGATTTAAGTCTCTCCAGGCCTCTCTATATTCCTCCTGCTGGTCATTTCTTACCGAGCAATAATATTCCATAACCTTCATATACCACAATTTACCCAACCATTCTCCAACTGATGGACATCCATTCATCTTCCAGTTTCTAGCTACAACAAAAAGAGCTGCCACAAACATTTTGGCACATATATGTCTCTTTCCGCTCTTTAGTATTTCTTTGGGATATAATCCCAGTAGTAGCGCTGCTGGGTCAAAGGGTATGCACAGTTTGATAACTTTTTGGGCATAATTCCAGATTGCTCTCCAGAATGGCTGGATTCTTTCACAACTCCACCAGCAATGTATTAGTGTCCCAATTTCCCCACATCCCCTCCAACATTTGTCATTATTTGTTCCTGTCATCTTAGCCAATCTGACAGGTGTGTAGTGGTATCTCAGAGTGGTCTTAATTTGCATTTCTCTGATCAGTAGTGATTTGGAACACTCTTTCATGTGAGTGGATATAGTTTCAATTTCTTCCTCTGAGAATTGTCTGTTCATATCCTTTGACCATTTATCAATTGGAGAATGGTTCGGTTTCTTTTTTTTTTTTTTTTTTTATTATATATATATATATATATTTTATAATATTATCCCTTGTATTCATTTTTCCAAATTACCCCCCCTCCCTCTATTCCCTCCCCCCGACGACAGGCAATACCATACATTTTACATTTGTTACAATATAGTCTAAGTACAATACATGTGTGTGAATATCATTTTCTTGTTGCACAATAAACATTAGAATCCGAAGATACATGCAACCTGGGCAGACAGATTGTAGTGCTAACAATTTACATTCCCCTCCCAGTGTTTCTTCTCTGGGTGTATCTACCTCTGTCCATCATTGATCAACTGGAAGTGAGTTGGATCTTCTTTATGTTGAAGATTTCCACTTCCATCAGAATACATCCTCATACAGTATTGTTGTTGAAGTATACAGTGATCTTCTGGTTCTGCTCATTTCACTCAGCATCAGTTGATTTAAGTCTCTCCAACCCTCTCTGTATTCCTCCTGCTGGTCATTTCTTACCGAGCAATAATTTTCCATAACTTTCATATACCACAATTTACCCAACCATTCTCCAACTGATGGACATCCATTCATCTTCCAGTTTCTAGCTACAACAAAAAGAGCTGCCACAAACATTTTGGCACATATATGTCTCTTTCCGCTCTTTAGTATTTCTTTGGGATATAATCCCAGTAGTAGCGCTGCTGGGTCAAAGGGTATGCACAGTTTGATAACTTTTTGGGCATAATTCCAGATTGCTCTCCAGAATGGCTGGATTCTTTCACAACTCCACCAGCAATGTATTAGTGTCCCAATTTCCCCACATCCCCTCCAACATTTGTCATTATTTGTTCCTGTCATCTTAGCCAATCTGACAGGTGTGTAGTGGTATCTCAGAGTGGTCTTAATTTGCATTTCTCTGATCAGTAGTGATTTGGAACACTCTTTCATGTGAGTGGATATAGTTTCAATTTCTTCCTCTGAGAATTGTCTGTTCATATCCCTTGACCATTTATCAATTGGAGAATGGTTCGTTTCTTATAAATTATGGTCAGTTCTCTATATATTTTGGAAATGAGACCTTTATCAGAACCTTTGTTTTTAAAAATATTTTCCCAATTTGTTACTTCCCTTCTAATCTTGTTTGCATTAGTATTATTTGTACAGAAACTTTTTAGTTTGATGTAATCAAAATCTTCTATTTTGTGATCAATAATGATCTCTAGTTCTCCTCTGGTCATAAATTCCTTCCTCCTCCCACAAGTCTGAGAGGTAGATTATCCTCTGTTCCTCTAATCTATTTATTATCTCCCTCTTTATGCCTAAATCATGGACCCATTTTGATCTTATCTTGGTATATGGTGTTAAGTGTGGATCCATATCTAATTTCTGCCATACTAATTTCCAGTTTTCCCAACAGTTTTTTCCGAATAATGAATTTTTATCCCTAATGTTGGAATCTTTGGGGTTTGTCAAAGATTAGATTGCTATAGATGTACCCTTTTTTGTCCTTTGTATCTAATCTGTTCCACTGATCTACCGGCCTATTTCTTAGCCAATACCAAATGGTTTTGGTGACTGCTGCTATATAATATAGCTTTAGATCAGGTACACTTAGACCACCTTCCTCTGAGTTTTTTTTCATTAGTTCCCTTGCAATTCTTGACCTTTTATTCTTCCATATGAATTTTGTTGTTATTTTTTCTAGGTCATTAAAATAGTTTCTTGGGAGTCTGATTGGTATAGCACTAAATAAATAGATTAGTTTGGGGAGTATTGTCATCTTTATTATATTCGCTCGGCCTATCCAAGAGCACTGAATGTCTTTCCAATTATTTAAATCTGATTTTATTTTTGTGGCAAGTGTTTTGTAATTTTTCTCATATAATTCCTGACTTTTCTTTGGTAGATGGATTCCCAAATATTTTATACTCTCAACATTTGTTTGGAATGGAATTTCTCTTTGTATCTCTTGCTGTTGCATTTTGTTAGTGATATATAAAAATGCCGAGGATTTATGTGGGTTTATTTTGTATCCTGCCACTTTGCTGAAATTTTGAATTATTTCTAGTAGCTTTTTAGCAGAGTCTTTGGGGTTCTCTAAGTATACCATCATGTCATCTGCAAAAAGTGATAGTTTAATTTCCTCATTTCCTACTCTAATTCCTTGAATCTCTTTCTCGGCTCTTATTGCCGAGGCTAGCGTTTCTAGTACTATATTGAATAGTAATGGTGATAGTGGGTAACCTTGTTTCACTTCTGATCTTACTGGGAAAGGTTGCAGTTTATTTCTATTGCATATTATGCTTACTGACGGTCTTAAATATATACTCCTGATTATTCTAAGGAATAATCCATTTATTCCTATACTCTCAAGAGTTTTTAGTAGGAATGGATGTTGGATTTTGTCAAATGCTTTTTCTGCATCTATTGAGATGATCATATGGTTCTTATTAATTTGATTATTAATATGGTCAATTATATTAATAGTTTTCCTAATATTAAACCAGCCCTGCATTCCTGGAATAAATCCTACTTGATCATAGTGTATTATCTTGGAGATGATTTTCTGAAGTCTTTTTGCTAATATCTTATTTAAGATTTTAGCATCAATATTCATTAAGGAGATTGGTCTATAATTTTCTTTCTCAGTTTTCGATCTACCAGGTTTAGGTATCAGTACCATGTCTGTGTCATAAAAGGAGTTTGGTAGGACTCCTTCATCCCCTATTTTTTCAAATAATTTATATAACATTGGGGCTAATTGTTCTTTAAATGTTTGGTAGAATTCACATGTGAATCCATCTGGCCCTGGGGATTTTTTCCTGGGGAGTTGATTAATAGCTTGTTCTATTTCTTTTTCTGAAATGGGACTATTTAAGCAATTTATCTCCTCCTCTGTTAATCTAGGGAGCCTATATTTTTGGAGAAAGTCATCCATTTCACTTAAGTTATCAAATTTATTGGCATAAAGTTGGGCAAAGTAACTCCTTATTATTTCTCTAATTTCCTCTTCATTGGTGGAAAGATCCCCCTTTTCATTTGTAAGACTATCAATTTGATTTTCCTCTTTCTTTTTTTTGATCAAATTTACCAAAGGTTTATCTATTTTATTGGCTTTTTCATAAAACCAACTCTTGGTTTTATTTATTAATTCAATAGTTTTTTTACTTTCAATTTTATTGATTACTCCTTTTAATTTTTGTATTTCGAGTTTAATTTTTGGTTGGGGGTTTATAATTTGGTCTTTTTCTAGCCTTTTAAGTTGTAAGCCCAATTCGTTAATCTTCTCTTTCTCAATTTTCTTCAAATAAGCCTCTAAAGATATAAAATTTCCCCTTATTACTGCTTTAGCTGCATCCCAAAGATTTTGATATGATGTCTCATCATTATCATTATCTTGGGTGAAATTGTTAATTGTTTCTATAATTTGCTCTTTCACCCAGTCATTCTTTAAGATGAGATTATTCAGTTTCCAATTACTTTTTGGTCTATTTACCCCTAACTTTTTACTGAATGTAGCTTTTATTGCATTGTGATCTGAGAAGAAGGCATTTATTATTTCTGCCTTCCTACATTTAATTTTGAGATCTTTATGTCCTAATATATGGTCAATTTTTGTATAGGATCCATGAACTGCTGAGAAGAAAGTATATTCCTTCCTATTGCCATTCAGTTTTCTCCAAAGGTCTATCATACCTAGTTTTTCTAATGTTCTATTTACTTTTTTAATTTCTTTCTTGTTTGTTTTGTGGTTTGATTTGTCTAAATCTGAGAGTGCAAGGTTGAGATCTCCCACTATTATAGTTTTACTGTCTATTTCTTCTTGCAGTTCTCTTAACTTTTCCTTTAGAAAGTTAGATGCTATACCACTTGGTGCATATATGTTTAGTATTGATATGGCTTCATTATTTATGCTACCTTTCAGCAGGATATAGTTTCCTTCCTTATCTTTTTAAACGAGATCTACTTCTGCTTTTGCTTGATCTGAGATAAGGATAGCTACCTCTGCTTTTTTGGCTTTACCTGAAGCATAATAGGCTCTGTTCCAACCTTTTACCTTTACTCTGTATGTATCTCCCTGCTTTAAGTGTGTTTCCTGTAGGCAACATATTGTAGGGTTCTGCTTTTTGATCCAATCTGCTATCCGTCTCCGTTTGATGGGATCGTTCATCCCATTTACATTTACAGTTAAAATTACTAATTCTGTGTTTCCTGCCATCGTATTATCCCCAGATTATACTTTTTTCCCTTGACCCCCCTGATCCCCCTCCCCGATATTTAATTTACAGACCCCCCTTGTGACGCGCAACCCTCCCTCTTTTTTTTTTTTTTTTTTTAGGATCCCTCCCCCCCTCCCTCCAAGTCCCTTCACTTATTCTCCTTTTCCTTTCCCCTTTTCCTCTCCCCCCTTTTAATGAGGTGAGAGAAAATTCTCTGAAAAACAAATATGTTAATTATTTACTCTTTGAGCCTCTTCTGATGAGAGTAAGATTCACACAATGATTCTCCCCCTCACTAAGTTCCCTCAGATATGGTGTATTTTCTATGTCTCTTCCTGGGATGTAGTTTCCCTCTTTTTATCACTCCTTCCCCTTTTTCTGAACCGACCTCCTTCCCTTTACCACACCCCCCTTTTTTTCTTTTATATCAGTAAAATCAAATTATCCTTGAGTATTTTTTATATACCCACAACAGAGTTACAGTTCTCAAGGGTTCTGTGTACCTTTTTCTGTTTCTCTTCAGTCTTGTGGATGTAGATCAAATTTTTTGTTTAAGTCTGGTTTTTTTCTTAGAAACATATAGAATTCCTCTGTTTCATTGAATGACCATCTTCTTCCATGGAAAAAGATGCTAAACTTAGCTGGGTAGTTCATTCGTGGTTGCAGTCCTTGATCTTTTGCCTTACGGAATATCAGGTTCCAGGCCCTTCTATCTTTTAATGTGGAGGCAGCCAGATCTTGGGTGACCCTTATTGTGGCACCTTGGTATTTAAATTGTTTTTTTCTAGCTGCTTGCAGGATTTTCTCCTTTGTGTGGTAATTCTGCAGCTTAGCCGGATGTGGCCATTTTCAATAATGAGATGAACCAAATCAATTCCAATAGAGCAGTAATGAACTGAACCAGCTACACCCAGCCAAAGAACTCTAGGAGATGATTGTGAACCACTACATAGAATTCCCAATCCCTCTATTTTTGCCCACCTGCATTTTGGATTTCCTTCACAGGCTAATTTTACATTATTTCAAAGTCTGATTCTTTTTATACAGCAAAACAACTGTTTGGACATGTATACATATATTGTATTTAATTTATACTCTAACATATTTAACATGTCTTGGTCAACCTGCCATCTGGGGGGGAGGGCAAGGAGAGGAAAAATTAGAACAAAAGGTTTGGCAATTGTCAATGTTGTAAAATTACCCAGGCATATATCTGATAAATAAAAACTATTAAAAAATATATATATATATATATATTTTTTTTTTTTAAAAAGGGTCTACCTTAGGAAGGAGTGTGTTGCCTCTTATTAGATATTTTTATTAGACATGTTATCATAAGATGACCAAGTTAGATATATTGTAGAAGGAATTTTTGGGCAGCTAGGTGATGCCATAGTTCATAGAGAGCTGGGCCTGGAGTCAAGACTCCTCTTCCTGAGTTCCAATATAGCCGCAGACACTTACTAGATGTGTGACCCTGGCCAAGTCACTTAATCCTTTTTATTTCATTTTCCCCATATGTAAAATGAACTGAAGAAGGAAATGGCAAGCCACTCCAGTATCTTTGACAAGAAAACTTCAAATGGAATCACAAAGTGTCAGACACAACTGAAAATGACTGAACAACAGAAGGGATTCTTATAGATGTAGTTTTGCCTATATAACCTCAGATGTTCCTTCACCTTTGAGGTTCTAAGAATCTGTGAACACTTAAATCCAGTCTGCTCTCTTCTATACAATTCTGCCTCTCAGGGCTTCCTGAAGAAGTAGGGCAATGGAAATCCTGTGCAAGAGTGAACCAAGTGAATCATCAGACTATTAGACCTGGGAAGATCCTTGGAGATCATTTAGTCCAAATACTCCATTTTACAGATGAGGAAACTGAGGCCCCAAGAGGGGAAGTGACCTTCCCAGAATAGAATGTGAATACAATGTAAACTCCTCCAGGGCAAGTCAGTGCTTGACACTTTGTAGTCATTTAATAAATGTTTGTAGATTTATTGTCCGGGATTACAATGTATTCCTTTCCCTGGTTTCTTGTTTCCCAGTATCATGTTTATTCCTTTGTGACAATTCAAAATAATATTTATTTATTAAGGGCAAATAGGTAGCCCCAGCTAATGGAGTGCAAAATGTATAATCAGGAAGAACCTGAGATTAAATCTTACTTAAAAACTTCGTTTTGTGGCCCATGGCAAGTTGCTTAACTTTTCATGAAACCACAGTTTCCTATTCATAAAATGGGGATAATATATCACCTACATTATAGGGCTGTAGGGTGAATTAAATGATGTGATATTATTTATAAAGTACTTTGAAAAAACTTAAAAGTGCTAAATAATTGTTAGCTATTATTATTATTTCTTCTCATTTTTAAAATTATATAAGTTAGTCAAGACTTTCTCCCCACTGTTTGAAAGGAGGGTAGCTCTAGTCTTCATGTCCCTTTGCCTCAGTTTGCCTTCTGAGCTCTGAAAACATGTGTTTCTGTTTGTAGTTACATGATTCCTGAGTATCTTAAGACACTCCCTCTGAGATTTCCGTCAATTTATCCTATACATATTTTGTTTGTACATAGTTAACTGTTTGTTATGTTGTCTCTCCATTAGCTAGTAAATGATGAGATTTGGAAAGGAGATAGCTTAAGATCAAAAATACCAACAGGAAATTCCTTTTTTGGGAGAGACTAAAAGAGATAACAATAGAGAATTTTTGTCTTATTTACAATAAGAAAATTCCTGTCTTATTTACAACAACAGAGAATTCTTGTATTATTGACAAATATCTCCAGAACCTCTTGATAATATCTCTGTGCAAACATTGTTTTGATGACTCTAGTCATCGTGTATGTATATAAGGAAGGCTGAAAAATGAAATCTTTGCATTTGGTATATACCAGCCAAATGCCCATCAACTGACGTTCCCCTTTTCAGGCATTTTGGGTCTTCCTGAAGGCCAAATGCCTGTCTATCCCTTTACTATCAATAAAGACTTTGTTTCCATACTGCATTAAGTAGCAAATTCCTTTGCTGCCGAACCTGCCCTTGGTTACTTTGGGGAAGGAAGGAGAGAGAGAAAAGGAACTGACCCATCTCGGTTTAGAACCTCAGTTTACTCCTCATCAGTAAACTCCTTGATAGTTCATAGACAGGTTTTGTTTTTATCCTTTAGAACATGGCATATTGCCTAGCACATAGCAGGTGCTGAATAAATGCAAATTGATTGATTATTGTCCTTGTATTCCCTCCAGATTGACTTGTATGCAGGATCCCTCTTTGTGCACATCTGTCTGGGCTGGAGTTTTTACCTGTCTACTGGCTTAGTGTTGGTGATCACAGCACTTTACACTGTTGCAGGTAAGGGATGGAATGAAATAAATTGTGGATCTGCTTCAAGGCAACCTTTCTTTCTATATCATGGACTTTCATCCAACACCAAACTCCCACTTCTCTATTCCTAGTGCAACTAGAAGGATGATACAGGGAAAACATAGACTTGGTTCCTATCCTTTGCATATAGGTTTATACAAACTTTCAACCCTGTCTGAAAGAAATATGGTGTTCCATACAAAAAGTGCAATACATTTTCTTACTTAGTGTTGGACTTGGAGTCAGGAGCAATTGGTTCTGAATTTTGGCCACCTCTGATAATTTATACCTGCATGATCATGAATGAGTCACCCAGCTTTCTCATCTCTAAAACAGGAAAAATAAAAACAATAATACCTTACTCACAGGATTATCATGATGTTTTTAAGATAAGAGCAATGTGAGAATAGAATAATATGAGCAAAGATACCAAGAAGGGAAAAAGGGGGCATGTTCAAAGAATGATGAGTCTGTTTGATTGGATTTGGGGAATAGGGAAAGGGAGAGACAGAAAGTCAAGAAAAACAAAAGCCGTGGTATTTAGAGTCAGGTGAGAGCATAAAAGGTAGTGGATGCCAAGATGAGGAGTCAGACAGGCAACATGGATGACTCTTCAACTTGGAAGAGAGAATGTGGGTAATACATAGACTTCCCTCACTGCCCCCAAAGTAACTTAATTGCCGGGATCATTGTTTCATCCATTCATTCATAATAACTGTCCTTTGTTGACATAGGTCTCTATTTAATCAGTCAGTCCTGAGTACTGTTATCCTTTTCCCATAGGTGGCCTGGCTGCTGTGATCTACACTGATGCATTACAGACACTGATTATGATAGTTGGGGCAATCATCCTGACAATCAAAGGTAAGGAGTTGCCCCTACCCCCAACCCCATCTTGATTTGAGTTGTTTGTTCCCCATGCTCAGCAATCAGACACACATGCTCAGGGTAGGGCCCATTACAACTTGGAGTCTTTTATTGGGCTTAGGCTCTGCAGTACAATTTTTTTCTGTATCTTTAAATACCAGGTGTGGGATACTAGGATCATAAATACAGGATAATAGGTGAAGAGGGGGGTCATGCCCACAAGAATGGCCACTAGTTCTTAAAAATGATCCAGAGAATGCAAAATCTGTAGCATTGGCAAGGGTTGGGTGGGAAAACAAAGGCTTCCTGTCCTGGGAGGACAGGAGTGAGCAATTCGGCAGAAAGCATTTTCCAAGTTCCTTCCCAGGCTTCTTGGTCCCTGGCCAGTTTTCCCAGCTCTAGCTCTGCCTCTGGCTACCAGACTTGACTGAAGCAACACTGGAGAGTAGTTCAAAGTTGTACAATGAGGTACAGCAAGAGGTGGATTTTAAATAGTGCTTTTAAGAATAGAAAACAACCAGAACTTTTCACCTATTTAAACTAACACAAAATAAATTCCTCAAAAACAATAACACTTCACATGAAAAAAAAAAAAAGAGGTAGAGACAAGGGGGGATGGTTTGAATAGGATGAGATTTAGCCTGGTTTAGGCTACAAACAATAGAGATCTTAGGGAGAGGAGCTGGTTATCTGTTAAACCAATCTGAGAGGTACCAGGATGTTTGGCTCCAACTGTCTCTGGCAACAAGGTTGTAGCACAAACATACATGTTCTTTCCCGAGAGAGAATGGCTGCCCAACCCATCCTCACTTGGCTCAACTTAGCTGATAAACCTCAACTCACAAGTCACCATTATTTAAATTTAATATTATCTCTTTTATGATAGTAGTAGCCTGAACTGAAGGAATTTGCACCACAACTACCAAACTGTAGCACAGTTGAAAAGTCAGGAGATCCAGGCTTGACCTTTCTCTATTGTTTACTAGCTGTGTAATCCCAAACAAGTCACTTAATTTCTCTGAACTTCAATTTCCTTATCTATAAAATGGGTGACAGTAAAACTATACTGACTAGCTAATTCACAAGGTTATTATGAAAAAAAATGTTTTGTAAACTTTAAGTGCTATATAAATATAAGTTGTTATTTGTAAGGAAAACCTGGGTGAGGGGAGGGTAGTTTTCTCCAGCTAGAAAACAGGTTCAATTCTTAGAAAATAAACTTACTTTTATTTAGAAGCTGAGGAACTGTCTTGACTGGCTACTTGCTTATCCTGAACCTGGGAAAAGTCACTTCCCATTGTTCCCATGATCCGCTGTTGCAGCACTAACCAAATGACAGAAGATAGAATCTTATTGATAGGGATACTCTGAGCTTTAATGGGCCTTCATTGAGACTTGAAGACTATTAGCTGATTTATAAATCTCAGTCTGCCTTATTTGTGGGGTAGAAAGAAAGAATAGTGCTTTATTCCTGATTTCTAACCTCCTATACTCTTGATCACTTATCTTCCCACCAGGGAGTATTCAATAGACTGCCAGCAAGGAGTTGTCTCTCCAAATATGCATGTCCAAACATATTACTGATAGGTGTTTTTCAAAAAGAATCAAACTCTGGAAGGTGATTGGAGATTGGATTCACTCTGAAGAGTTAATGGAAAATCAGACTCAAGGGTCATTGTTTGCCCTCTCTCAGACAATATGCTTTGGAGTGAAACCCTCATTCATTATGCCAGATAAGGGTGAGAGGTGAAATTCATAATGTAGGTAAGGTTTTGATTGTGTCTTTAGACGGATGAACTTTCCAAAGGATTTTTAGTTAAGGATTCCCTTAACTAAATGTGGGGAGGCATTCATATGCACTATTAAGGAAGGCAGCCATGGAGGAAAGGAGGAAAGATTAGATGCAATGCCCCAGCAGATGCTCCAAGTTTGAAATTCTGGAGAAGCATGGGTGGAGTGATAAAATAATGGTGCTGATCCTTTAGCAAATATTGTTCAGTCGTGTCCAATTCTTCATAACCCCATGGACCACAGCATGCAGTTCTGTCCACAGGATTTTCTTAGCTAAGATACTGGCATGTTTGGCCATTTACTTCTTTGGTAGATTAAGGGAGATTAAGTAATTTGCCCAGAGTCAAATAGTTAGCATCTGAGGCAAGATTAGAAGTCATCTTTTCCTGATTTCAGGCCCAGAACTCTATCCACTGAGCACCTAGCTGCAAAAAATACTAAAACCACAAAAGCAATGTGTTCTTGAAGCCCTGGCTTCAGCATCAGATATTCTTAGCTCAGTTTACTAGCTGTCAAGGAACCTTAAATCCATTCCATATGAAGACTCATTGAAGGAACTGGGAATCTTTAGTCTCAAGAAGAGAAGCCTTTGAAACTGCCTTCAAGTATTTAAAGGGCTATCACATAAGAGAAGAAATAGGCCTGTGCAGTTTGGCCCTAGATGGCAGAAGCAGGAGCAATGGGTAGAAGTAGCAAAAGCAAATTTAAGTTAGGGATAAGAGGAAAATTTCCTAACAATTGGTTATCCAATGGTAGCATAGTCTGCCTTGAGAAGTGATGAATTCCTTTTAATTGGAAGTTTTCAAGCAGAGATTTGAAGTTGTGTAGGTTGTAATGCATTTTTTTTCAGGCATGGGCTGGACTAGTTGGCTGCTGAGGAAATTCTGTGAATTTATGACCTTGGCCAAGTCACATCACATCAATGACTAAAGGTTCCCTGGTTCCTTTAACTGAACTTTGCATGGCATAGTTTCTAATTTTCTGCTATCTTCTAGATGTACTCCAGGTTTTCATTATCCTTAGAATGGGACAAGGTGTCATATGAACCTTGTAGAATACAGTGACATTTCTTTTATGTGGAGCAACAGTGCAGACCATAATCATATTCCCCTTTTTTGTCAGCTTCTTCACATTACTGATTACTGATACAGGCATGAGAATAAGTGATTTCTGAAAGGGATGTTGAGTTTGGGAAGAAAAACATTTCAGTTACAGGGAACAGTGTTAGCAATTCATGAGGGCAAGAAAGTGTGGATGGATGGCATACAGTCAAATTTGGCTAAAGTGTAGAGTGCACAGAATGAGACAAGACTGGAAAAAAAAAAGGTGGTATCAGATTGTGGAGTGCCAAGCAATGTGAACAGATTTATGAGTAAGAGGTCTGGTAGTGGTTCAGTTGGTTGAGAGTAATGAAGTGAGTGGAGTTAGGAATAACTATTAGGCTACCTTCTGGGAAGCATGATGATAGTCTAATTCTGATAATGATGATAATCTAGGCTTCTAGCAATGGAAATGGGTGAGAGGAGAAGGAAATATATGGAACATTTTGAGGTATAGAATTAATGAGAGTGATTGGGAATGTGTCAAGAGAGTAAGTAGTAAAGATAAAATATAGCATCCGAGTTTTAAACATGGCAGACTGTGACACTAACAGAAATAATATCATTAACAATAGCAAATTGGAGGGGGAGTCAGAGGTCCTTTTTTCTTCTCAAATCTTGGCTCAGCTACTTATTAACTGTAGAACATTAGGTAGGGAACTTCTGTTATTGTCTCTAAATTGAAGACATAAATCAAGTTAATATCTAAGGTTCTATGATTCTAAGGCCAGATAATGTCCAAAGTTTATTATAGATCTAAATTGTATTTCATGGGCAACCTTACAATGACTCTGAGAGCCTGAAGATCATTCGTTGAAATATTCATCATGGCAGCAAATCTTTGGATTTGCTCAGAGGGAAGATCTGATTCTTAGAAAGAGCCAAAAGCTACATGGAGGAGTGTCCAGGGATCCTATTTGGGGATTAAAAAAAAAAATAAATAAATACAAAAACATGAAAACTGGTCCCCTTTTTTGGCCCAGACATACCTGGTTCTGAAGGAAATTCCCAAAGATATCTGAAGAATGGTGAAGGGGAGAGTACTGCATTTAGTCATCGTACTGCATTGAGGTCAGAAGACCTGGTCTTTAATACTAGCTCTCCTACTTAACTATATAGGCCTGTGTGACCTTGATCAAATCACTTCACTCTTCTGGGATTCAGTCTCCTTTTATGTAAAATGAAGGGGTGAGGTTAGCTGATTCTAAGTTTTCTTCCCTCTATGAGTTTCTGTCCTAATTAAGCAACAGCAATGAAATAAGTGTGTAACCTACTGCTTGGAATGGGGAGAGACATTGCTCATTTGAAGAGATAAATTACCTGTATCCATGTTTATAAAATATATAAAAAATGGTCTTCAAGTTGGAGGTCATAGGAAGTTGCATGAATTTTTTGAGGCTATTGAGTCCTGCCTCCTTGCCCTCTTTTTCAGGCAGGGATGAAGGTATAAAGATTGAAGGGCATAGGAACTAGGGGAAGAGACAAGAAGTTAGAGCCTTGTGAAACAACCTATTTGTTATTAACTTTTTCTAAGGTGAGTTTTAATCTGAAGCCAGTGTAGACTTTTTCCTGATCCTTTCCCAAGCCTATGGGCTTGTCTCTTGCCTCAGTTTTTGACTTCCTGGCTACCATAAAGTTCACCCTTTCAGCACTGAGTACTTTGTCTCAGGCACTGAGATAGGGTCACAAAAAGGGGATAATTCTGACACTTGATAGCATCTTAGATATGATACTACCTAGAGGTAGCATCCTCTCAAAGCTGAAACCCAACTGGGGGGGTAACTCTGAACTTATATCTACCTGAATAGGATGAGGGTAATTATAGGAAATAAACCTATTTTTTTCCCTGAAGAATGTAGGACAAAGCACTTTGGCCAGTAGTAGTCAATATTTCCTTTCATCTCCATTCCCTTATTCACCCCAAGGGGAAATTAACTTGCTCTTTGAAGTCAGGATAGGCTTCAGACATACTGGTCTCCCTCCTTTCTCCATTGAAGGGCAGATAGGACAGATCCAGACAATTTGGAAGGTTAGGATGGAGGATACAGAACAAAGTAAGTGGTCAGTCACTATGGCGACCATCTTTTCTCCCCTTGGCAACAACTAGATTTAGTTCTGCATTCAGATTTCTGGCAGGTGAGACAAAGACATGTTTTCCTGCACTATTTTTAAGGAGTGCCAGAGCATTTCTGCATATTCAAGGTCTAAAATGAAGGATGGAATGAATGGGGAGCAGGGAGTTTTGAAACAAGGGGTTTCAATGAAGGCCTGTGTACCAGAGGTGTCCATGATCACTGAATAAGGTATAGGACAAATCATCTCCCCACGGGAAAAGTCTTAGCATTGCCCATTAAATGAATAGACCCAGTATATGCTAAAAAAAAAAAAAAAAACATTGAAAAGCAAATCAGGAGATAGAATTATAGGATAAATTCGCGCTGGGAGATTTTAAAGAATATCTAGCTCCAAACCTTTATTTTGGGGCCTAGAGAAGTGAAATGACAACTCATTTTTGTGATGGAGGAGCTTTTCTTTATATCTCCAGTGTTTGGCATTCAGTAGGTGTTTAATAAATGCTAACTCACTGACTCATCCAAAGTTAGCCAACTAGTTAATACTAGAGGCAGATTTAAAACCCAGGTCTCTTGATTCTTGGTCCTCTACACCACCTTTTGTTTGGGTTGTTTTGTTTTGTTTTGGCAAGGCAATTGAGGTTCATATAAGGTCACACAGCAGCTAAGTACCTTGGATCATATTTGAACTCAGGGCTGACTCCAGGGCTGGTACTGTACCCACTGCACAAGTTAGCTCCATATTATCTTAAAAGAAGGAAAGCTGTTTCCCCACTGAGCTTCAGTCTCCTTGTGCACAAAATAAAAGGACAGAGCTCTTCCCTAGAAGGCAGATTAGCTTCTAACTCTAATTCTCTAAGTAAAAAGCAAAGCCAGGGGCCCCACATCATGCAAAGATCCCAGCATGGAACTGTTAGACCAGAAGTGTAATACTTTAGACCTCACCACGGGATCCTTGGTTTGGAACAAAAACACATTTTGTTTTTTTAAGAGTACAAAACTGAGTAAAGAAATCTTTACTCTGGGATTGTTGGAATAACAAGTCCAACAAGATCCCTCTACGACAACAGGAATCTAGTAGTTCCAATGTGCAAAATTATCTTTTAATAATTTTGTTCTCTTTAAATAAAAATAAAATACAATCATGAAATTATCTTTTTTTTTTCACTCCCCAACTCCTTTCCAAACATATGTGTGGAAATGATGAGGTTGTAGGAAAATCTTAAAAATTGTTGCACCAGGAAATCAGTTGCAGGAGGGAGGGGAGACATTAGCCAGTCCAATTAGCCAATATCTCCCTCCACTGCTTCTTTTTTTCCTTTCCCCCTCAATTTCCCATTTTCCCTTTCAGCTTTCGACCAAATTGGGGGTTATAACCAGTTGGAAGCAGCTTACTTACAGGCAATACCAAACAAGACCATCCCTAACACAACATGCCACCTGCCCCGGGCTGATGCCATGCACATGTTCCGAGACCCCCGCACTGGAGACCTTCCATGGACTGGGATGACCTTCGGTTTAACCATCATGGCCACATGGTATTGGTGCACTGATCAGGTAAATGTAAACATCATATCCCCTCCTCCTGCCCCGTATGTCATATGTACAACAAATGCAGTTCCCCCATCCGAGGTCCAAGCAGCATTGGTTTAAGAATACTTGCATTATCAGTCTAGTGTCAAGGGCTCCAATGAAAGGAGCAAGCAGCTCTGGGCTGAGCAGGGTGAGGGACAATGGGCTTGCTTTTTAATCCTTGTGGCTTGTGGGTCCCGGAGCCCTTCGCCGAGACTCAGCAGAGGCCCACTGGCCCCCACTTGACCTGTTCCTGAGGATTTTATTCTGGGATAATTTGGAGAGGGGGATACCAAATGGAGTCGACAACTCTTCCCGGCTCCCACTCTCAGCTGGGCTGCCCGGAGTTCTAGCAGTCCTCAGGTTCCTGCTGTCTGGGGGGCCACCTTTGGTCTGCCAATAGCGTGAGCCCACTGTTGTGGGCCCAGGTTTTTTGGTGGAGTGCTGGAAGCCATCAGCTGCATGGATGCCATCCCGTCGGTATTTGGAAAGCTCTGGGTTCTTTCCTGATTGCTGGAAGCTGCCTTTGTCTCTGGTCCCAGAAGCAGGTCGTTTATCTCCATAATGGTACAACTGATGGCCCTAGGAAGGGAATATAGGGTAAGGACAGAGAGAAAGTTTATAGGAAAATTCAGGAAAGGCTAGAAAACTACCTTCAATGTAAAAGACTGAGATCAGTGGGAAAGCACTCAGATCAGTTTTACTTCTCATACTTAAGAGCTAGCAAGTTGTGAAACTTATTGGAGTCTCAGTTTTCTTTTCCATAAAATGGAGGCAGTAATACTTGTACGACTACCTCAAAGGTTCACCTTGAAGAACATTTTATAAACTTTAAGTGTTGTTATTTTTCCTACCAGGGGAAAGTGGCTGGGCTTTTTGTTTCTATTTAAGGCTGGAGTTCTTAATATTTTTTGGGTCATGGATTTTTGGCAGGAGTTTGGTGAAGCCTGTGGATCCCTTCTCAGAATGTTACTTTTGAATGTATAAATTCAAAAAGGAAACTGATTATACTGAAATGTAGTAATTCCAAAAAAAAAAAAAATCTTAACTTGACAGTCTGCTGAAGAGTTTTTGACTTTAGGAATCTGATTCTCAGCTCCATGGCCTCAGCTAATTTACTTAACCTCCATCTCTTAAAGCTATAAAATGGAGTTGGGGTGATTGGGAGGAAGGAGATACAGGTAATATTTGCAACTCTGCCACTAAGTAGCTATGCAACTTTGGATATTTCAGTTTCTCAATAAGTAATAAGATTGAATAAAATGTATGTTGAAGTCCCTTCTTGTTCTAATATTTTGTCTCCATTTTCACAATTGGTTACTTTCATTCAGTTTTTCCTGAATATGTAACAATGACTGGATCTGGCAACAGCAATAACTAGGGGAGAAAAAGTTCCCTACATGGGGCAGAAATCAAATTGGGAGGAGTGGGAGAGGGAGCAAGAGGGAAAGTGGTTCTTGTGGTCAATGTGAGGTCTACAAAATGAAAAAATGTTGTTATGAACAATTGATGTTGAGGGATCAGCCTGATTTTTAATCTGATTCAAGATAATCCTAGAGGTCACTTGACTCATTTCACAACATGTCTCATCTTGTCATATGCCTTGAGATCCTTGCCCTCAACCTGGCCTCCCTAAGTTTAATGTCATTCAGGTGATTTTCCCATGGAGGCCAAATGAGTCAGCATTTTGACTACCTGGCCAGCTCAAGGACCAGTTCAGAGATAGATGGGCCCACCCAGTGATACACATTCTGGCTCTCTGCAAATCTGAAGGCTTTGGGGGTAGACTGACTGACTTCATCTGGGTAGGTCTAGGATAGCTCATTTATTCCTCCCAATATTGGGCTTCAGAACTGAAGGAGAGAGGAGAGGTGAGGTGTTGAAGGAGAGAAAACAGAAGATCCCAAAATTCCAGAGCTGGACAAGATCATCTAATCCAGGGACTCTTAACTTCTTTTGTGTCCTGACAGAAACCTGGTGAAACCTATGCACTACTTGTTAGAACAGTATTTTTAAATGCCAAAAATAAAATACAGAAGATTACAAAGGAAACTGATGATATTGAAATCTAGCCACCAAATTTTTTTTTTTTAAAGTTCAGACCCCAAATAAATAAACCCTGGTCTAGTCCAACTTCTTTATTGTACAAGTAAAAAAATTAAACCATCAGAAGGGGAACTGGCTTGGAGAAACTGAGTTGGAGGAAAGGTCAGTACTATATCTAGTGTGTATAGCTGAGTTGGACTTTGCAATTTTTCTTAGTTCCCTTTTCTTAGTTCCCCTTGTTAGAGGGGACAGACAGACTATAAGCCTTCACACAGCCTGATGTTATTGAACACCATGCCAACAGTTTGGCTGAAAGAGACATAAGCCAATATAGTGGCAAAGAGGCGTTGGTATCCTGGGAGGCAAGGAGAGGAGAGTAAACACCTGGATGAGACGTGTACACCCATACACCTGGGCAAATGCCTAATGTTCCAAACATTCTAATTTTTCCAAGTCAACCAGGCTGGAAACAATCATAAAACAGAAGGTGTGTTGACACTTCCTGTATATTTTCTGACAACTGGATTCTCCACCTGACCTTAGCCCCTTGGGGTAATAATAGTAATTGCTTACATTGTAACTCATGGCAGCTTACAAGCAACTTTACATATATTATCTCATTGAACTGTGTGAGATAGTGGAAAGGTCACTGAATAGTAATCACAAGAGTTTGAATTTGAATCCTCTCTCTGTGACATATAACTCTCTTCTTAGGGTATGTGTGACCTTGGGCAAGTCAACTGACCTCTCTGAATCTTGATTTCCTTATTTATAAAATGGGGAAAGATCCCTTCAAAGTCTTGCTTTATAACCCAAGGATCATGCACTACCACCAACCTTGTAGGTACATAGTTGGCTTTTACAGACAATTGGGATTTAGAAAAGTAAAGGAGTCAAGCTGGGATTTGAACTCTTTCCACTATATCGTACTGTTGAGGTAGTATTTTAACGAATGTTTTTTAAAATTTCTTCTTGCAACTCTTAGGTAAGTTCATGTGATCACATGAGAAGGTAGTGCTGCATAGTGGATGAAAGGCCAACCTTGGAGTCTCTGACTCAAATTCTACCTCAGATACTTAATTTCGGGGATTTCTTGGACAAGGCATTTAATCTTTCTCAGCCTCAAGGTTCTCAACAATGAGATGGGGATAATAACAGCACCTACCTTACAAAATTGTTGTGAGGGTCAAATGAGATCATATATAAAAAGCATTTAGTAAACCTTACTCTGTAAATGTTAGCCATTACTTATCAACTTCATTTTATTGACAAGGAAACTGAGGCTCTGGAGGAATGACGCTAAGGTTATATAACTAGCAAGTAGCATTCTAGGGATTTAAACCTAGCTTTTCTTTCTACTGCTACAGGCCTTAGACCAACAATTCTCAAAGTGTGCCTCAGGAGCCCTAGGGGTTTCCAAAATTCTTTCAGGGAGTTCATGAAGCCCAAACTATTCTCATAATAATATCAAGACATTATTTGCCTACTACTCCCCCCAACCCCTTTTTAATGCTGTATCTGTGTGAGGCCAGATTTTCTTCATAAACTTCAATTAAAATGACAGACTGCAACAGACTGAATTGCAAAAGTGGAAATAAGAGCCCAGCTGTCTTCTATTAATCTAGAGATGAAAGGGATATGTAAAAATACATAAAACAATACCACTCTTCTTACTAAATATTTTCATTTTGGAAAATATAGTTATTTTTCATAAAATATTTATTTATGTTAACATATAGCTGGTTTAATATTGTTAAAATTAATAATTTTAAATAATTATCAATTAGTGTAACATGCTAATAGGTATGACCAACAAAGACAAAATTCTATAAAATCCTTAATAATTTATAAGAGTATAAATTCTGAAGCCAAAAAATTTGAGAACCATTTCCTTAGATGTCAGCCATCACTTCTCACTTGCTTCCTTATGTACACACAGTTCTGAGATACAGTCAACAAACAATCACAATCATCCAGGACTGCATCCTTCCTTATTAGTAAATTGAAACCTGACCCTGACAAGACTTACCCCCCTAGCAACCTGGAATCCTGTCATTTTCCAAAGGCCCAGGGTATCATTTTTGGTGATTCCCTTAGTTTCCCTCAATTTCTCTAGGGTATTAATTAACCCAAAGTTGTCTTCTGAAATTGTCTCTTAGATGATTTAAGGCTATTGGGCTGGGTCTGATCTTTGGGACCAGTGTTCTTGAGGAAAAATGTGTCAGTACCTTAGTTGAAGGAGTAAGCTGGGTCTTCATGAATACTGGACCCAAAGAACTGAGCCTAAGGAAGGATGAGTGCTAAATTAGAATTGGAAAAACCTAAAGGGGCTTACAAATGATGCTCTTTCAGTTTTGCCCATCAAAAAGATGATGTTTAACAAACAGACCAAAATTTTACATCCAAATGAGCATCACCCTTCACCCCAGACTTTTGAAAAGTTTGCTCTTTTATTCTAATGTGCTGCCTTTGTTCAGAATATGAGCAAAACCAGTCTAGGGAGAGTTTTATTGGGGATATCTTCCCTGGGGATGTATTGCCTTTAGATATCCTCTAAAGAGGAATTAAGGACTGAACAAAAAGTCCTTTAGAGACCAAAGCTAGAGACTATGGTAGGTGTCTGTTATTTAAGGTAAAATAAATAAATAAAGGAATCACCATAAAGTCACAAAACTGAGTTTTTGTTGAGAAGCCTTGAAGGCTGTTGGCAAACTTAAGCTTCCTTAAGGGGCTCCTTTGGGAGAAACATCCATATGCATATTTAAGTTGTGGTCTGTTTGTGTGCCAGAAATAGTAGGTCCCAGAGCACCATTTATTCTGAGCATAGAAGTAATGGCACAGTGCTTACTCTTATGTATACTGAGGTCTCTGGGTGCCAGGAAGTTACCCTGTGGCCAATTAATCAGAGGCTGCAGTGTGCTTTTGAAAGCTTAAGGACAATGGCTTATAATGTTTATGTGAGGAAGAGGGGCTGGGGCTAAACTTCTGAATCTTAGAATAAAGCTCCATGTTCTTCCTCGATCTGGGTGAAAATTCCACAAGGATCAAGTCCTCTGTGTCATTGTTTGTCTCGAAACATCCTTTTCCCTCCCACTTTTTTCCCCAGGTCATAGTGCAGAGGTCCCTTTCTGCCAGGAACCTGAATCATGCCAAAGCAGGCTCCATCCTTGCCAGTTACCTAAAGATGCTGCCTATGATCCTCATCATTATGCCGGGCATGATTAGTCGGGCACTATACCCAGGTATGGCACCATCCCCTTTTCATACAGCAGCTCTGCTAGGAAGGTATGGAGTTGGAGGACCTAGGAGGTGGGCAGGACAAAAGACTCTGCAAATGGTTTACTGTGTGATTGTGGGTGGGTCATTTCCCTTCTCAGCCTCAGTATTCTAGCTTATCCAATGGAGATCATGAAAAAATTGGAAGCCAAAATAGCCCCTTTTAAATAGTTTTACTTAAGATAAGGCAGTTTTAATGTGTTGTGCCTTAAACATTTGGAAACATAAGAACTCCCCCAACCAGCCATTTCTTGAGGATGTGAAGAAGGAAAGGTCTGAGGAAACTGGCACTCAGATTCTGGGCACTTTGAGGGGAAGGACCCCTTCCTAATGCACTTGAAGATGCCATCCTACCTGGATTGCAGGGCTAGTATAAGCCTTGTTGCTGTCACGCTGGGGGCCCCTTCCCAACACATGTTTAATTTCCTCTTTGCCGCTGTTTTTCTTCCTGCCATACTCATTCTCTACCCCTGAGCTCTGCAGCCATTGGGAGCTCCTTAGAGGACTCATGAATGTTCCCCGGCTCATGTGGGGGTCACTCAATTTCCTGTATAGTGGTCGTGTATGACTAGCCCCATTGGGCATGTGCTCTGAGTGGCGCCTCCGGAGTTGGGCGAAGTTGTCCCTCACCTCAAAGTATTCATCTGACATAGAGGATGCTGCAGATTGTCTGTGGCGACTGTTGGTGGAGCCACCTGAAAAACTGTCCTGATCACTGATGGTCACATAGTCATCATCATCATCCTCATCCTCTTCTACACTGAGCCCATTGGGAGTCCCTGGAGAAGGTAGGTCCTGGCCCTCCTGGGGCATGGACAGCTGTCGGAGAAGCTTGCAGTGCCCAGTGGTGGGGTTTTGACCAGAGTTCTCATGAGGTCTGTAGGGAGTATCATTTGATGGCCCTTCTTGCTGGAGTGATTCCTCTTCCAGGGATGCCCCACCCTGGTAGTCTAGGCCACCATCATATGAATTGCCTTTGGTGAGAAAGTCTGTGACATGGACTGTCCTAGGCTTAGGGACTGGTGGCTTGATCTCTGTGTTCTCTTGCTCGCATCTATCCCGGAGATGGCTGTTCTCAGCCAAGGCAGCAAAGATTCCCTGGTCCCTGTCTTTTCCTGTTGGAGTGGGAACATCTTTTGGCCTGAGCTCTTCATGGGGTGAAGCAGGCAGGTCCTTTGTCTCTTCCACAGCTGCAGGAGGGTCAGGAAGTGCAGCAGCTACAGGGCTAGCAGCTACCTCCTGGCTCTGCCGCCTTTGTAACAGCTTGTATTGGGCCACAGCCTGAGAGGAAGAGTCACAGATCTTAATTCGGTTCATCTGGCTGGGCTGTGGATTCCACACATTGGGGTCAATGATGTTAATGTAGCCCAGTATGTCACTGCCAGGCTCGGGGTCTGGCTCTACCCACGTGGGCAGGTAATCAAACATGTTGGCACGCTCCATGTTCAGCAGCCCTGGGTGGATGGGTAAGGGCTGTTCTAGGAAGTCACTAGGCCGCTCTGCCAGCTGGTTCCCCAACAATACTTTCCCCTTGCCATCAAATTTCTTGCCTGCTCCACTCTCCTGCTTCTCAGAAGAGGCCTTAGCAATCTCATCTGCACTCTTGGCCTTCACCAGAGCATATTTAGGGTTAATGAGTTTCTTGGCGACAGTGCCTGATGGAGCCAATGGGATGACTGTGGGCAGGATGATAGGTTCAGGCTCAGGCTCTTTCTCCATGGGAACCGTTTTAAGGCTGACTCCTTGAGACATGAGGTACAGTTCTTGGAATTGCTTGTCAAACATTTCTACTACCTGACCTGAGAGAACAGAGATCACATTCCGGTCTGTCCTGGCTGCTGACCATGTGAAGCTAGAATGGAAAGGAAACAAAGTTAGTTATCTGGTGAAAAATATCTACATGGTTATACACTGTAATTCCTCTTTATTTCACCTCTCCCTACCTTCTCTATGTTCCAGGAGACCCCTTTGTCAGTACATAGTCCAAGCTCTTAGACATGGTAAGAAAAATCTCTTATTAGTAGGGTTACCATCTTGCAAATAAGCTATACTTTCAGGTAAAATAAGTTAATATTAGGTGAAAAATAAAGTTAAAATTTATTTTAGTATTGAGATCTTACACTATTAGAACAGAAAGCTATATTAAAAATCATCTAGTGCTGAACATTATGCTAAGTCCTGGAGATACAAAGTAAGTGCAAAAACATGGCCCTTCCTCAAAAAGCTCATGTTCTAACAAAAGTGACAATGTGCAAATAACTACATACATGCAAGATACATACAGGGCACGTGGAAGGTAATCTCAGAGGGAAGGGAAAGAAATGGAGGACCAGGATAGAGGTGAGTCTTAAAGGAAGCCAGGGAAGCTGAGAATTCAAGATAAAAAGACAGTCAGGGCAAAGACTTGGACTCAGAAAACCATGTGTGACAAAAAGCATGAAGACTATATATAGCTGAAGCTGAAGTGGAAATAGTTCAATCTCCTCATTTAGAAAATGGAGACCAAGAGAGAACATGGGGCCAAAATTTGAACCTAAGTCCTCTCATTCCAAATCTATCATGAACTGCTGATGCAACACTGGACAAGTCACTTAACTCCAATTGCCTTGATACCCTCAAACTGTTACCCACCCCCCACAAAAAAACTCAACTGTACTGTACTGAACTGTACTGAAATTCCCTCATTTAGTATCAAGAAACTAAAGTCCAGGGATGGAAAAGGTCTTGCTAGTTCATCAAAAACTACTTTTTTGGGCAGAATTGGGCAGAATCACATTGCTTATGTACTTCCTATGAGGAAAGTAAGGTCAGTAGGGTGTGGCAGAGGAGAAGTTGTCCCCCTCTATCTGCAAAATCAATGTAATAAGAACTTAAGCTTGTCTTTTTAGGAGCTCCATAAGGACTTGTGCTCCCTCACCACAGTGTTTGCTGTTGTTTATATAAAAATCCTGTCACTGGCTCATAATCATAGTTTCCTCAGTTCTTTGTAGAGGAAGATGTCAACACAAAGGCTATTTGACTAGATCTGGCAAGACTAGTGTGGGTTGATATCCTGTTTGTAAAAGTGAGTTAATAGCCCGGCTACCTCAGCTCTTCTTACTGAGCTCCAGATCATTCCAGTAAAAACTGGCTAGGGCTAATCTGACTTTAGTGGATCCCTGGCCTATGGCAGAAACACAGCTAAATGCAGTGTAGCAAAAATCCTGGAAAAGGACAATTGTATTCGAGTCCAGGAAGTCAATGTAACTTCTCTGGTCTCAGTTCCCTCATCAGACAAACAGGGACAATAAAGTTCAAATCCTGCCTCTTTCACAGGGTTGCTGAAAGAATTATCTAGCCATATAGTTGAAAGTATTTTCAAAGTATAAGTCCCTATACAAATGGGAGGCATTCCTCAAAGAGGCCAGGAAACTAAAACTACTTCTTCCTCCTTTTCCACACCTTTACTGATCTGGGAGAACTCTGAGTACATGCTTCCATACTCCATCTCCCAGACATGGAGTGCAGATGATGACAGAAGGTGGGCTCCTGAGAAGATGTGGGATCAGCACAAAATAAGAATCAATGTCTGGAGATGGTGTCAATAAGCCAGGCTTGGCTGGAGGAGCTCAGACATCAGCAACTTTGAGTAATAGGGATGCCTTAATTAAGACTTTCCCAGGATAGGAATGTCTGGAGTGTTGCAAGACCAGATTAAAAGTACAATGAAAGCATGGTGCCAGGGCTCAAGCTGAAAGAACTGGAGTAAGGGGAGGAGGAAGGAGGAGTCACTATGACATGGGAGAACTCATCTATCCCAGCCCAAGATCCTTGTCAACAGACACTCCCACCCCCAATGCTAATCTTCACATCCCCTCTCACGCTTCTATAGTTTTGAAAAACTAGCTCTGTGAGAAGCGGGCTCGAAGAATTGAAGGAATTATCACTCACCTGTAGGAACCACACATTGCTCGGTCACCATCCACAAACATGAATTTCTGAGCCAGGGCTCCCTTGAACTTGGTAGCTGAACGTGTGAAAAATTCCGTTCCTCCAATGCTCCGGACTCTGAGATTCTGTGGGGAGAAAAAAAGAGAAACTGAGATGGTGAATTAAAGGTTATCTGGTTGGTCCCAAAGGTCTTCAAGTCAATTTAAAGAATTGGTATGAAAGTGCTTTGAAAAGCAGCAAGTAACAGCATAGAAACTAGGCTGTCAATCCCTCATCCAAAAGCTCTTCTACCTGTTACTTTCTGCCTTGGCCAGGTAGTCAAAAAAGGTTTCTAGTTTTGATCAATTGGCACAATTGCTATATGAATCAAACATCATAATAGAAGAAACATAGCCCAATTCTTACCTAGACTATCTCAATGGCCTCTTAGCTGACTTCTCTGCCTCCAGGGTCTCCCTTACCAATCCAGCCTGGGTATATGGTATGTTAATTTGTTTCTGATTCCTCTTCAACAATGTTACTCCTTACTGGCATAGACTTACATCTCACACCTCACACCAAAATAAGATCAAAATGATTTGGGCATAAAGGATACTATAAACAAATCAGGGGAACAAGTAATAATTTACCTATTAGATCTTTGGTGAAGGGAGGAATTTATGACCAAAGAAGAACTAGAAAACATTTTGAAAGGTAAAATAAACAACTTTGATTACATTAAATTAAAAAGATTTTGCAAACAAAATCAACAAAAACAAGATTTAAAGGGTAGTACAAAGCCAGTATTTCTGATAAAGATCTCATTTCTAAAATAAAGAACTGTCAAATTTATAAGAATACATTCCCCAATTGATAAATGGTCAAAGGATACGAGAAGACAATTTTCAGACAATGAAATTAAAGATATTTATAGTTATATGAAAAAATGCTCTAAATCACTATTGGTTAGAGAAATGCAAATTAAAACAACTCTGAGGTAACAATACTCCTCTGGTTCCAACATAGAAAAACTCTTCAATGAACAAAATACAAATTCCTTTACTTGGCATTCAAGGCCTTCTACAAGTCTCACTTTGAATTACCTCTCTAATCATCATTTTTTTTTTTCTGGACTTGTAATTTCACTGGTGAAGTTACATGAACCAGTGAATAGAGTACTGGACTTGGAGTCAGGAAGAACTAATTACTTAATAGCTGTATGACCCTGGGCAAGTCATTTAATACTCAGTTCCTCATCTGTAAAATGGGGATGATAATAATAATAGCACCTACCTCCTAAAATTATTGTGAGGATCAAATAAGATATTTGTAAAGCACTTTGCAAACTTTAAAGCACTATATAAAAAATGATCATTATTAAAAATCCTTCCACCAATGTATCTGTCATTATATAGCTTGTCAACGCATCTGTAACTTATAGTCATAGAGAAGTGACTGGGATTCTGAGAGAACTTTTGCCCAGAATCATAGCCAGTCAGTGTCAGAGGCTAGACTCGAATCTTTATCTTCCTGTGAAAAGGCTGGGATCATCTCATTTTTGTATTTGAATTGCTTGTGCCTAATACAGGGGCTGGTACATAGGAGTGCTTAATAAATACATGCTGATTGATGACAAGATCAGCTCTCTATCAATATGCCACTCTGCCACTCTCCAATAACAATATTATTATTATTATTATAATGATGTTTACATGGTGAACTAAAGTTGGTCTATATGATTTCATTTGAATTTCATAAGAACCATGTGAGGCAGATGCTGCACAGGTATTTATCCTCACTTTAAAGATATGGTTAAATGACCTTGCTCATGGTTTCCTGTGGTACCAAAGATGGGATTTAAATCTGGGTCTTCCTGACTCTTATTCCAGTAATTTATCCCCAGAGCATGTTATCTATCAGATCTTATCTTCTGCTACCTGATGTTCACCCTCTGTTTTAGACAAGCTAAAGCATCAATGTTTATTCCCACCTCAGACCTTTTGTTATTAGTGTTCTTTCAATATAGAATGTCCTTCTATTTATCTAAAGTTTTCCCATCCTTCAAGATTCTGTTGGTATCTTCCTTCTTCATTATAGCTCATACAGATCTATCTTTTCAATTCCTGCAGTGAATTGTTTTTGTTTCCCTTGTTTTAGTTTTTGCAGCTAGAATACATCCCCAGAAAGGAAAATGTCAATTCTCAAGTTAATCAAGGATAGATTCATTCATCATTCATATGTTCATTCCTTTACTTACTCATTTAAAATTTTTATTAAGTACCTACTATATGCAATACCATGTTAGTGTAAGTGTCTCACTGGAAGCTCCCTATATTAATGTTTTCTTTTCTTTTTCTTTTTCTTTTTTTTTTTTTTTTTTTTGAGGCTGGGGTTAAGTGACTTGCCCAGGGTCACACAGCTAGGAAGTGTTAAGTGTCTGAGACCAAATTTGAACTCTGGTCCTCATGAATTCAAGGCTGGTGATCTATCCACTGCGCCACCTAGCTGCCCCTCCCTATATTAATGAAATCAGAGTTCTGATTTTAATAAAAAGATACACAATCCATTACATTACTATCACGTCCATAACTGCAATAACTTGGCAATCCTGAAGTAAAGTAAAACACTACTTTCCCGACAATATACACAAATCTACAGCATTGAGAAAGATTTTCTGTCCTCAAAGATAATCAATTAGGGAGAATAAGGCATGTGCACAGAGTAATACAATATAAATATGTAATACAATATAATACAATACAAATGAGGCTGTGATAGGTGCATAAGGTGAGAACAAAAAGCTAGGAAACGAGACAAGGAGATGGAAGGGGTAGTGGAAATTACTTCCAGCTGGGCAGATGTGAAAGAGTTGGCGTTGAGGTAGACTGAAGGATAGGTCAAGAGTAGGGTAGAATGGCATACCCTTACTGTGGGTAATAAACCCTTTGACAGTCTATTTCTCTGTTGTCTATTGGAGGGCTATTTCAGCCCTTATTAGGGTGAAGAGGAAAGAGGAGACATGCTATATAAATGAAGAGTCCTTCTGAAATCCCTGCAAATCATTACAATGTCAAGTTTGCTCATATTTGGAAGCTAAAATGAAGTTACTGGGTTCCCTGTAGATTTCAACAAATTCCTTCTAGTCCCAGGTCTTCAGGATGATGATGCATAGATATTTTCTCAGCTTGGTATGCACCCCTTCTGTATCAGTCCTCTACCATCACAGCACAGATAAATCCACTTAAATTGTCTGAGGCCTGGTTTTCCTACTGCCACTAATGGTTGAAAGCATGCAAAGAACTCTTTCAGATAACCAAATAATCTTGCCTTTTGATAACTTTTTCTCTGACTTCCTATACAATTTCTAAAAATTTATATCTAAAAAGATACAATCATGGACCTGAGTTCAAAGCCTGTCTCAGACACTTATTGGCTGTATGACACTGGACAAGTCACTTAAACTCTGTTCATTTCAGTTTCCTCATCTGTAAAGTGGAGGCAATAACAGCACAAAAGTGGGTATTAACCTCAGAAAAATAGAACATTCATGCAAAGAATTACGTATCTTTTCTTTAATCAGGCCTCTGATTTCATTAATATAGGGAGTGTCCAATGAGGAACTTACACTAATATAGTATTACATTTAAAGGGACATTTAAAATCATTTACTTTATATCCCTTGTTTTAGGGAGAAGGAAACAGTCCTAGAAAGGTGATATGACAAGGTAACAAAGATGGTAGGTACTGAAGAGAAAAGACTAGATTTCAGGTCTTGAGATTCTTTGTTCTTTCAATTCCATCATGTCACCCACATGACTTTATCTCCCCCAAGTATGGCACAAATACTTTAGGTTCCAAGATTAACAGCCTTTATCAAATCCTAGGAGTTTGAGGTGATGCTAACATGAAGCTCTGCCAATTCATATACCCAATACCATTCTGGATTTCACATCCCATAGCTAATCCCTTGCCTACTTATATTCCACGCTTTTTTGAAAAGCAGAGAATAAGATGTTGTTGTAAGGAAAACAGCACATTTTCAGTGGGAACTCTGCCCACATCCCACTCTCCCTGGACCTCCTACTTTCCAGGTATAACTGTTTATGCTATCTTCTATATATGCAAGCAGAAAGAAAGAATTGGAAACACTACGGCTGGTTCAATAGCTCCTTGGATAAGACCTTTCAAAATCATAATGATAGAAGAGCAAACATTTCTCTGATGCTTTAAAATTTGCAATGTGCCTTACATATATTATTGCATTTGATACTCAAAACAATCGTATACTGTAGGTGCTATTTAGAGAGAAGGAAACTTTGAGGCAGGCTTTGAACTCAGGTCCATGATTGTGCCATTTAAGTTAGAGAGAACTGCTAGAAGCTATGTGAGAAGCCAGAGGAATCGTTGGCAAAAGGCAAGAAAGTCACCTAAAAAAATCTTTCACATGCTATCAATCACAAAGAACAAGTAGCTGTGATTACTCCCAGCACTGGGGAGAAGCTAGCAACCTTTTATTACTGCCTAGGAAAAGAAGGTCAGCATATTGGTTCCTGTTTAGGGGAATATGACAGCAGCTAAATATAACAGAACCGAAATACAGAACCCGACTAAAACCTCCCTGTTGGGATTTGCGTGCACTCTTAATGCCCTTTTTCTATGAAGGATACCCACTGGCAAAATCAATCAATCATCAAGCATTTATTACATGCCTATGGGGCTGCAGAGACCTTGAGACACAAGTGCTATAGAAGGATTTGCTAGAGGATAGAATGGCATGGCCATTGAAGACTCCTGTGGTTTGTTTGAGACATAATATAAGCCCTTTTTTTTGGGGTTGAAAATAGCTGTTGCCAGGTTCTGGAGAGGATGCAAAAGTAACAGGATTAGTTTCAAAGCTGAAGTACCATTTCTTGATTTCCTGGGATAGTGAAAGAGAAAGAGAGTGTCATCATTGATCAATAGCTCATCCTAGGTTCCTCTAGAGATCTTCTAAACATGAAAGAGTGGGACTAGTCCTGGAGGAGGTGGGCTTTCATGTGGTGTCATTGAAGTGGAGTCTCAAAGTTAGGAAAAAAATCTTCAAAATCACTGAATCCAGTATAAGAATATCATTTATATAGCATCACCAATATATGGAAGGCCATCAAGCTCTGTTCAAATAATTCCTATGACATGGAACTTACTATTTCAGTTCAACAATTTAATTCAACAAACATGATTTAGGTGTTTACCATATACAAAGTATTATACACAATACTCAGGATGCCAAGATGAACTAGGATACGAGTCTCTGCTCTCTAAGCTTATCAATGCAAAAGGAAGGCATTTTTCATTGTCAGTCAACTCTAATCATAAAATCGACTTTCCTGTTAGTTCTACTTTTGACCCTCACTTTGTCATTGAGAACTAATTATACAAAGGTGAACAGCTAGTATGTATTCCCTAATTCTTCCCTTTTCCAAGCTAAATGTTTCAAGTTCAATCAATTAATCAATAGACATTTATTAAGCACCTACTATATAGGCTAGACATTGCATCAAGCTGTTTCAAATGATATTAAAATGACATGAATTCTGGATTCCTTCCCATCTTGATTATTCTCCTGTAGACATCATACAGAATCTCAGAGCTGGAGGGACCTCAGAGGTTGGTGATTGCAAACCATGCCTAAACAACAAATCCAAGTTGTCTGATGGTCTCAAGTAAGAAAAAATCTACTACTTTCCAAAGCAACTCATCTGACTTCTGCATTGCTCCAATTATTAGTAAATGTTCCTTATATCCTTATGCACTTCTTGCAGTTCTGCCCTTTGAAGCCAAGCAGAACAATCCTAATTCTTCTTCCCAGGCAACAAGCACTTCAAATAGTTCAAAGACTGCTGCATACCCACTTGTTAAACTGTCTTGCTGTCAAATATTTATAATGTGTTTTAACTTAACAATTATCAGTTATTTATTACATTCAAGAGAATGCGCTGTGCTAGTTGCCAAGGGGTAGTGTGGCCTAATGGACAGAACCAAGGATGGAGTGAGGAATATCAGAAAATTCTTAGAAGATCCAGGAGATCTGTCCAGGACTCTTCTCTTCAGTCCCCTCAAACACTTCCAGCACATTTCTGAGAAGATTCCATAAGGGACACTCAATGCATCATGACCTAACCCTGTAAGGGACATGGAGATAAGTGTACCCTTTATCCCTGAGCTCATATCCCTCCCTGGCATTAAGCATACAGAGTAGGAAGTTGATTTTCTCCTGAGGCAACTAGCATTTGTAACTTTGTACCAGTCATGGAACCACACTTGGGATTGGAAGTAGGAACAAAGCAGACCTGGGAAGGATTTGCCAGACGTGTGTTGTTACCACTGTTATAACCACAGAACATGTTCAGCATTTGTCTGTCACTTCTTGAATATCTGTCCTATTAAAAACCACCCAAGCTATCAGGAAGCAGGACAGTTTGGAGCTGAGCTGAGGAAGAGAAAGGAGAAAAGGAAGAAGGGAGGGAGGGAGGGGGAAAAGGAAGGAGGAAAGGGGAAAATGAAGAAAAAAGAAAGAAAGAAAGAAAAGAAAACATAGCACTTCTTTCCAGTGAGGGGACCTTATCATGGGAAAAAAAAAATGGTAGAATGATGAACTGCCAAGGGAACCAACCAAAATATATCCAAGGAAAGTATAAGAAGAAAAGTAGCTAACTCTCTCCTAAGGCTCTCCCCGCCCTCCCTCCCACCCCCACCCCCACCCCAAGAGAAAAAGAAAGAAAGAAAATAGCTCACTGGTCAACCTATGCTCTTTTTGGAACAATGAGACACTGTATTGGACAATGGAATGTGGGGGTAGGACACAGGTAGGTCTTGGTATTTTGACAGGGAAAAGCAGGAAGGAAATATAACAAGAACCACCCCCTTCCAACTATCATCAGACTGTGTGGGCTTCATCTTCCTCTGCAAGGTCTGAAGGGCAGAACTAGTAGAATCATCTCTATCTGGCTAAAGGTGGGGCTGACAGCCACATCTAATTGCACAGAGGTATATGCAAGGACCCAGATAGGCGTCTCATTAACAGAGCAGGTGGCTGGGAAGAAAAGTCCAGATTGCTTAACTCCCAAATGATGTTTTCTCCACACCTATTATGTTCATGCTACTCAGAAATAGCTTGGGGCCATTGTATCTCTGTCTACCAGAACCTTATTTAGTTCTGGTTTTAGGCAACTTAGTGCTTGCATTATGGTGACTAACTGGCTTTAAAGTCAGGCAGGTTTGGAATCTCCACTAAAAACAATTAAAAAAAAAAAAGAGAGAGAGAGAGAGAGAGAGAGAGAGAGAGAGAGAGAGAGAGAGAGAGAGAGAGAGAGAGAGAGAGAGAGAGAGAGAGAGAGAGAGAGAGAACTTGGGTAGAGCTGATCACTGGCAAAATGGGAAGGTGTTGGTCTTTCTCACTTTTTTGAGCAAGTCATTTAAACTTCTGCTCTAGGCCAAAGGTGCTAAGTCTGGACATCCCTCTAATCCAGATTAAAACATTATTGGAAAATGCTTAGCAACACAAAAAACAAAACAATATAAATAATGTTCATTCATGATTTTCTAAGCCAATAAGGGACTTTCTGGGATCCATTTCTATTTGAATTTGACTCCACTCTTATAGGCAACTTTCTAAATTTTAGATGACAAGAAATTTCCTTTCCTGGGAGTTCCATAAATCTGTAAAATCACAGATGGATTCCTTATTTCAAGGCCACCTAAGATAGTACAAGGGCAAAGAGATAGCTACACATTCCCTCAATGCAAGTTGGCCACATGCTAAATATGCTGTCTTCATTTTGGCCTGAGTCACATTTTAGAACATGTCTTCTTTGAGGGTCTAGTTCAGCATTCTAATTCACTTTGGATCAAGAGCTTGAGCCAGTTTTGCTTGACCAAACCAGAATGACTTACGCTAATTTGCCAACCTCCTAAAGTGAACCTCAATATTTTACAGAACCTGAAACAAAGTAAATCAGTATGAACAGGGACCAACTCTGGATATTTTCTAAAAGCAATAAACTATGAACCAAACATTGTTTTTGCCCAACTAATATGACGTTTTTAGTTCATTTACCTAACTATATCATAAACAGGACCTCTTAAAATATTATCTGATGTTAATAGTCCAGAGGTAAAGTGTAGATAGGCTAATTCAACAGGGGACAGACAATGTGGCTTAGCAGGAATCACAGGATTAAGCTCTAAATTTAGACATCCTTTTTAACTTCTCAGTTTACCTTGTGCCTGGTATTAATTCTCCAGTTGATATTTTAGTTTCCCCATTTATGAAGTTGGACTGTGATACCTCACTGAAAAGTTCTAAGAATCACCAGTTTAGATCTCTTAAAAGGTTTAAGGCTTCATGGGTAAAAGCCTAGGTCAATGGTTTCCTCAAGTCATAGCCAAGATTATAAAATTACCAAAAGGGTTTCACATAGATCTATACATACTGTGTAAAATATTTTCAGAAAATCTTAAAAGCTAAATTCTAATTGCTCTCCTTTAGAAAGCCAAGTTGATTCAAGGCTCTCTGTTATAAATGACTCAGATTTCTAGTCCTAGAGATGTCCAAAAAAACAGGACACACTTTTACAATGAAAGGAAGTTGAGGGGGACAGTGACAGGAATGGGGAGGCCCGATTATAATTTCTGCTGGACTTCTAGGTCCCAGCTATAAGTCTTTATTTAAAGAAACCACATCAGAGAGCAGCAAGGTGGTACAGTAGATAGACCATCAGTAGTAGAGCTAGGAGGATCTGAATTCAAATGTGGCCTCAGACACTAGCTGTGTGATCTTGGGCAAGTCACTTTACCCAAACTGTCTCCACAAATATATATATGAAATGTTAAAAAAAAAAAAAACACAAAAAAACACTTTTTTCCACTTACATAAATATTACTATATATCACAATCTCTTATCACCTCTCAGTTAAAATAGCTTTCTAATTGGTCTTCTTACCTCAAGAATATGCTCACTCCACTCCAGCCTCTACCCATCTACCAAAGTGATTCTCCTAAAGCATAAGTCTGACAATATTATCACTTTGACACCCCTCCCCCATACCCAACTCACTCCATCCTCCTATGCTTGGTAATTAAAGTTCTTTATAACTTGGCACCTTCCTATCTTTGTTTGTTTTATACATTACTTTCATCCATGAATTCTTCAGTCCTGCCACAGTCACCTTGGTGTTCCTTAAACACAACACTCCATTTTTGTGACTTAGTGCATACTGATTCCTATGCCTAGGATGTTCTTCCTCCTTATCTTTACCTTGAAAAAACTCTGGCTTTCTTCAATGATTGACATCAAATCCAGCCTTCTACCTGGGACTTTTCATAGTCCTCCAAATTGATTCTGCCTTCTGTTTAACTTTTATGTGCCTTTTTATGTAGATAGTGTCTCCCCCATAAAAATTTCAGTTTCTTGAGGGCAGAATGTTTTTTGCCTTTTATTTGTATTCCCAAAGTGTAGTACACTATCTGGCTTATAGTATGCACTTAATACAATTTATTGATTCACTGAAAAGAAACCTAGGGTGTTGTTTCTGAGGAGAAATTAGATATTTGAATATTCCTTGTGAATCTAGGAAAAATAGACAAGATGAATTAAAGTATAGGTATCAAAATTAAAAAAATAAAATCTCTCACAAAAAGAATAATGTGTTCAACTCTGGTAACCATTTCTTAAAGGAAACATTGAAAAATAGAAATACTTCTGAAAAGGATGTCTTCTCTTCAAGTTAAATTCCTACCAACATGTTTTTAGTCTGAGATTTTTTTTTTACAGTATTTTATTTTTCCAAATACATGTAAAGATAGTTTCAACATTTAACTCTGTAAAAACCTGTGTTTCAAATTTTCCTCCCTCCCTCCCCCCTCCCCCCCCAAGATAGCAAGCAATCTGCTATAGGTTCAACATATGTAATTTTTCTAAATACATTTCCATATTCATTATGCTGTGCAATAAAAATCAGATCAAAAGTGAAAAAGAAAAAGCCAAGGAAAAAACAAACAATAACAAAATAGTGGAAATACTATGCTTTGATCCACATTCATTTTCCATAGTTCTCTCTCTAGATGCAGATGGCACTTTTTATCACAAGTCTATTGAATTTAAGCTGAAAGATTTTGATTTAATACTGACTAGAGTTCTCCTGGAGCCAGTTACTTCTACCAATATTAGGCTAAAAGCTCTTTTACTCAGGATATTTATATGCAAAGCTTTGTCCATGTTTTAAAGGGCACACAGTGGGAGATATTAGGCTTACTGTCACAGAACAGAAATCAGTATGGCTTATAAAGGATGAAAAGACCACTGACAATATTGAGCAGAGACCACCCAATTCCCTTCACATGTTGCCCATGGCTCTTTATCTTCCCAGGAACCCAAATGGATGAGTCAGAAGGTAATTCTCCTTTCCTCACCTGACATCCCCCTAGGGAATACTGGGAACTTGAAATGGGGACACAACAGAAATCTGGGCTGAAAGGGTTTGGTTTTTTTGACGGGAACAACTAGACAGGAGACAGCAGATGACTAAAGCTGGAGATTTACTGTTCCCTCAGAGCAGGGTTTACAATGGCCAGACTATCAGTCATCAAAGCCTGGATGATTTTGTTTCAAGAGATGGTCTTGGCTCTGGGGAAAAGCATCTAGCCATTCATGCTGCTGTCCCCATTTCTGTTCCTTCTTCCTAGGACAGGGAGTATCCCTGGCATCATCATCACCATCGCCATCCTACAACCTGACATTGGTACAGTTTACAAAGTTTACTGTTTATAAAAAGCTGGCACATCCCTTTCTCCATTTGTTCTCACAAGATCCTTGCCAGGAAACGAGGCTAGAATTGTTAGCTCCTCTTGACAAATGGGGAAATTGAAGATTAGAAAGCTTTTCAAAGGTTGTATAGTTAATAAACAAAGCATCAACTTTCAACAATTAGACTGGGTTTGGGGGAAGTGGGGCAGCTAAGCCGCACAGTGGAAAATGCCAGGTTGAGAGTCAGAAAGACTTCTCTTCCTGAGTTCAAATATGTCCTCAGACACTTATTTAATTTGTCAACCTGGGCAAGTCACTTGACCCTGTTTGCCTCAGTTTCTTCATCTGTAAAATGAGGTGAAGAAGGAAATGACAAATCAGTCCAGTATCTTTGCCAAGAAAATCCCAAATGAGATCAGGAGAGGTACACAACTGAAAAAAGACTGAATGACAACTAAAGGAAGTGAGTCTGCATATCCTGCATGACACAATTAACCTCAGGCACAAAAGCTTTTCTAGGCCGAAGTATGGACTAGCAATAGATAAGCCAAACCCGTTAGACTCTGATTTAATGTATCCCAAACCAGCATACCATGTATATATACCCTGTGATTCAGGCTCTTATCACAGTCCTATGAGGGAAGGGACTCATTCCCGTTTATGGATAACATTTGTTTTTTAAGGATGCCAAATATAATGGTATCAAAGGGACCACATGCAGGAAATGGTGTCAAAGACAGAAAAAAGATCATTATCCAGGGGTGTTCCTTGCTGCAATGTCTATTCTTCTTGCTCTTAGCACTGTTCTTGGCACACAGTAGATATTTAATAAATATCTGTTAAATTGAGAAGAAAACCAGTGTGATGAAAGCTACCGTGCAGGCAGACTGAAGGTGAGCCAGACCTTAATTTGTTTCTGTGACTAGATTGGCCACATGGTTCCTCAAAAGTGTTCTATGTTTCAGAAATGGTCTGACAACAGCATATAGCTTTCTAGTTCCTTTGTCCTCATACATGCCTCGGCACTCAAAACCACTTGGGGCATAGTCTTATTTTCCTTTGACAGAACTCAGCAGAAGGGAGACACAAATAATAAGGTGAGATTAAAAAGTTAAAATGCTGAGATTCTAGCCCTGATACTGATTTATTGGATGGTACTCTGAATCTTGGTTTTCTCCACAATAAAGCATAAGGATTGGATTATATGTTCTCTATGAACTCTTTTGGCTCTAACATTTAAAGTCTAAGATTCTGAAGAAGATAGCTTCTTAGGGAAGGAAGCCAAGGAGAGACAAAAGCAGACCCAAAGAAACACTGAAACAGAATGTCTGGGAGAGGTGAAGACCCTGAGGCTTAGCTTACAAAGAAAGAATTTTTCTGGCTTTCTGCTTCCTCTTCTTTAAATGGGAGGTTGGGGAAAATGTTTTTTTAGATCCTAAGATAACCTCTGTTAAAATGCTAGAGGGAAAAGAGACAGTTGGGGGTATTTCAGCATGGCAACTATGGCTGAAATATTTGGTCACATTATGCTTTTGCTGGAAAAGTTCAAAGTCAGGCTAACTTTGCCTAGGGGGTTGCTACAAAGTCCAGAGAGTAGAACCAGAAGAATCCAGATGAATGCTATGCTGCAACAACAGGCCAAAGAGTCAGGAGTCTGGAAAGTAAAAGTCCTTGAGGCTGAAAAACAGACTTGAATTGACTGTACTGTCAGTCTGAATAATGAAGTGGTCTCATTGCTCTACAGGGACAAACCTGCCTTACATTCTCATTTCCTATGACTATCAAAGTAAAAAAAAAAAAAAAATCAGAACTTACTGTAGCCACAATTTGGGCTCAGAAATTTTTTCCTGAATTGGACAGTTACCAGTTTTTCTAGTTTAGCTGTAAAAGATTGACTTGGGTATTTTATTTTGTTTTATTTTAGCTAGTCAAATTAATGGCAGTTCTTGTCTCTGACGGCTGGCTCCTAGGCATCAGGGCTTCATCTGGTCTCTGACCCACTATTGGGGTCAGAAAGGCCCTTCTATAACAGAGCACATAACTATGTAGTAGAGCTTACTTATGGCAGATAAATCTGGGGAGCTCAATCAATTGAGACAGAACTCAGACAGAAAGTTGTGTGAGCCAAACTACAGAGAATTACTTGAAGGGCTACATGATAATTTAGCACCTAGATTCTAGTCCTGGTGATCCTGGACAAGTCACCTTCATCATTCGGGGTTTCAATTTCATCATTTGTGAAATAGGAATAAATCCAGCCCAGTCTATCTTCAAGAGGTATTATGAAGATTTTTTTTTAAAACAATGATAACTCACAGTTATGCAAAACTTTAAAATACTTTTCCCAAAATGACATTTTAAAGAATGCAGGGCAAGAATTTTCACATCAATTTTAAAAATAGGGAAAATAAGACTCCAAAAAAGTGAAATGATTTTCCTAAAGTCTCATAGCTAAATTCCTGAGGCAAAATTCTAACCCAGGTCTCTTCATTACAAGTCTAGCAATCTTTCCACTGTTCCTTTAAAGATGTAATAGGGATTTGGGGATTACTAAATTCTTCTAACCCTAACTTCAACAACACTGAAAATTTTGATCCAGAAATAATTTGACTCCGCTCTAAGAAACAGAAAACGTAGGAATTATCCAATAGTAAAGTAAGTCATTTTAATGCATTGGCTGTTCTTGGTTTACAAAAGGTTAGTTTCCATGGTAGTTTATTGTGGATTCTAACAAGGCAGAGTCCAAAACAAGCATAATTCCATGGTCCAGGAAGGGCCAATACTGCTACAGGCCTTCAGTGGGTATGGCTTTATACATTCTTTCTAAATATCCTCCCTTCCAACCTCACTGCCTCGGAGTCACAAACTACCTTCATTAGTAAGTAACTCTGCCTGTGACAAATCTCAGGAAGCATTTCTCATAAAAGGATTCCATCCAGGCTCTCTTGTCAACATTCTGAAATGGGCAAAGTTGACAGCAACTTTCTTGAGCCAGAACTCCAGAACTGGGAATAAGCTGGAATAGCATGTGCCTTCCCAGCTTCCCCATAGTCTAGAGGCTAAAGTCCAGATTCCTTAGTCTGAATTCTCCTGTTGTGAACCCTGAGCTCCCATCTTACTGTCCTTCACCATACATGCATCCCCTTCATGAAGTTCTCCTTACCTGGAATGTCCTCACCACCCATCTAAATGTTACTTGTCCTTTAGGTCCCAAGTCAAAACCTACTTCCTTTCGTTGCAGCACCTATTTCTACTTACTTACAGTCTCTGCTACCCTCTTGAGCACTTGATCACGTACAGCCTATTGAGTCTTTCTCCCCCCCCCATGTGTGTATCTTGTTCTTTCCCTCCCCTTCACTACTAATTAGATCAGAAGCTTGTGTGGGCCTGGCCCACCCCCTGGCTTGGATCTCCCACCACACCCAGGGGCATGATATAGACTTGCTTAATGAATGAGAATAAGGAACAGCCAAAGGATTAACAAGAGGAAATTGCAAGGAAAAGCCTCTTCAGGACAAGCTCTGGCCTATGCCCACCTGAGGGAAGGGAGGGACCCAGGAGCTGGCCAGCTCGGAGCAGGGCAGTCAGGGCAGGGCCTCAGGTAGAAGTGACAGCTCACTGGATCTGGGCCTGTAGGAGCTTGAGAAATAATGTCAGGCTGTTTGGGGAAGGGGATGAGATGTGAGGAGAAATCAACTTTTAGAAATGCCTTTGAAGCAAAGAGGCTACAATGTGGTATAGTGCAGAGCTTCTTAAACTTTTTCCACTCAACCCCTTTTTGCCTGAGAAATCTTTATGTGACCCAGGTATACAACTATATAAAATAGGTATACAAATCAAACATTTACTAATAATAAATCATAATTTCATGATCCCCACATTCAGTTAGGAGACACCGTATGGGGTCACAAACTATAGTTATAGTAGTGGACATCCCTAAAGACTGAGAGCCAGACCAGAATTCTCTTTCTAGTTCTCTCTGAGCCTGAATCTTCATGTCTTCTATTTACCCACTTAGAGCTGCAAGAGACCTTAGACACCATCTACTCCACCCTCTCTTTTAGTAGTTGAGAAAGCTGGGTCTACCACATGTGCAAAAAATGTTTGTAGCAGTTCTTTTTGTGGTAGCAAAGAGTTGAAAACGGAGTAGATGCCCATCAATTGGGGAATGGCTGGACAAATTGTGATGCATGAAGGTAATATAATATTATTGTTCTATTAAAAATGATGAGCAAGCTGATTATAGAAAGGCTTGGAAAGATTTACATGAACTGATATGAGTGAAACAAATAGAACCAAAAATACATTGTATACAATAACAGCAAGAATGTGTGATAATCAATTATGAAAGACTTGGTTCTTCTCAGCAATTCAGTGATCCAAAGTAATCCCAATAGACTTTAAACAGAAAAAGTCATCTACATCCAGAAGAAGAACAAAGGAAACTGAATATAAATCAGTACATGCTAAGTTTGCTTCTCTTTGTTTGTTTTTTTACTCTCTCACACGGTTTTTCCCTTTTGTTCTGATTTTTCTCTCCCAAATTATTCATAAAGTAATGTGTATTAAAAATAAACTTACTACAATAAAAAAAAAAGAAAAAGCTGGGTGATAGTAAGCATAAGAAATGGAATTTGAACTGAGGTCTAGGGTCTTTCAGTTGTAAATACCACACTGGAGATTCAGGTGGCAAAAGCACCAAGAGGATGATGGAGAAATGGACTGGAAAAAGATTTAGCATATGTTGTCTCCTTTTCTTCCAAGAATTTACAGGTAAAAGCTTTTCCATTCTAAAATTCTTCTGCCACCTCCACAGAGGAGAAAAAGTCACAGTGGTATTTGCCCATCGCTAGGTTTGAGTGGCCTCTTTGCTAAATGGAAGGACAAGGCCTGGACAAATTAGAGGGCCAAGACATAATGAGCACCCTGACATCACCAATATTTTTTTCCTGTTTACTTTTTCTTGAATAGATAAATCTCTCCATCACTCACCACTCTATCTCCTGAAAGCTAGCTTGATCCATCTGAAAACCCTGAAATAACTTGTAAAATTTTTTTATCCCATGTGTCTACTATTTTAAAGAAAACACTATAAGAAACACCCACAGCTCCTACCCAGATCACTAACCCATTAACACCATCAATCCTGTAGTTTCTTAGGAAAACCTTGAAGATGTTCTTGAAAAATGAAGTTCTATTAAAATGCAAAGTTCTTGAAGGCAAAGTTCTCCTGTCTCTTTGTAGGTAACTGACATGTTTTAAGTACCAGTGGAATAGAATTAATCCAAAAGCAAAGTTTTAATACTTTCTGGCTTGCTCTCATGAAGAGTACTAAGATGTTGACTTGCTCTCTTCACCCATAGCTAAAGTTCTTTCTTATAGTTAACAAGAGTCTTTTCTATATAAGAATGCTTTCTTTCTCCTACAACCTAATTTGCCCTCTCCAATTCATAGGTTTCTTTCTAGACTTGGTAAAATGGGGATAATACTTGCATTATCTAACTCACAAAATTGTTGCAAGGATTAAATGAGATAATGGGTTTGTAAACCTTAAAATATTATATACGTGATAGCCATTAGTTATGATTTTATGATAAATTATTTGTTGATTTGTGATAATATATTGATAACTTATGATAAATTATTATTAAAGTAATATAATCAATAGCAACATTTAGCTATGTAGCTTTGAGTTAATGACTTAGAATAGAATCAGAGAATTTTTTAGAGAGTTTAGTACTTTTTTGAACATCTTGATTTTTTGAGATAGAGAATCTTGTGCTCCAGGAGGAAAGAAATGACCTGAGAAGGTCATTCAATGAGTCAGTGACAGAGTCAGGACTAAATGCCAGGCCTCTCAATGCCCAGGTCACTGGTTTTCCACTATATCATAATGATTCTTCTAAAGTTAAATTTTTTTATCTGTACAATGACAAAGTTAGATTAACAGTCTCTAAATGATTGTCTTCCAACTTTGATATTATTTTCCTTTTGATAATTATATGGAGGACAGACATAAGAGTTGGAAGGAACAAAGCAAGGGAATATAAGAAGCCAGCCTACCAGTTGGTTAGATCCAAGCACAATGGAATCTGCAAACTCAGAAAAAATATCCTTTCCTGCTTCACTTAAGCCACTTGAAAGGGCTTGGGCTTGGGAGTGGGGGGAAAAAAAAATCACACTTGGAAAAAATGCACTTAAATTACAGGCGTTGGAGCTTGGTAGCTTGTTAACTAGGTATGTCTGGAGTCTCTCTTATTTCTGAAACCCTTCATGCTTTTGAGGTTATTCAGGTTAATTAATTCAAAGTTCTGGCATTTGGATTAAGGTCTAGGCCTTTCTGTGTGACTTTCTGGAAAGAATTCCTCCTTCCCTTTCCATTCCCTAGGGCTTTTCTTCCTTCTGCCAGATCCCCTAGGACTGTGTCTGGCATATACCAGGGACTCAGTGAAAATCTGACTGATTTCTCACTATTACTTAAAGGAGAAAATAACAAAACCATAAAATGTTGGGCCTGGGAAAGACCTTAAAGATAATTTAGTTCAACATGTATTTTACAAAGGAAGAAATTGAGCCTCAAAGAACAGAAGTGATCTGTTCACAGTCATGTATGCAATTAGTGGAAAAATTCCAATTAGAATCCTAGTTCTCTGATCTAATCTTTCCATTGCCTTTATATATATATATATATATATATATGTATACATATATACATATATATATATATATTTTTTTTTTTTCCTGAGGCAATTGGGATTAAGTAACTTGCCCAAGGTTACAGAGCTAGCTTTTTCTATATTTTTTAGCCTGACCTTCCACATCTGATTCCAAAGCCCTCACTCAAATAGGCTAGTAGCCTCAGTTTTCTTGAAAATTCCAGTCTTCAATACTTTTCATGCTTCTCCTGATCCTAGCAATGTTCTTTTTTTTCTCTTCCACCTCATCAAATCCTATGCATACTTCTAAGCTCAGCTCAAATCTTATCTTCTCAGGCCATCACAGCTCAGTGAGGTCTTTCTCTGAGCCCTCTAGCATTCCCTCATTCAGCATTCAGCATTCTGTCTAGATGTTGGTTATCCTTTCCACATATGGGAGCATCATGTTTGCAACTCTCCTGGAAATCCCATGAGGCTAGGGGCAATGTCTTATACTTCTTTACATCCTCCCAAGAGCCAGGCAGGGAGCTAGACAGGAGGCAATATTCTTTGACTATTATTTGCAAGATAAGACTCTTCAGGGGCAGTTAGGTGGTGCAATGGGTAGAGCACCAGCCCTTAAGTCAGGAGGACTTGAGTTCAAATCTGGTCTCAGACACTTAACACTTCCTAGCTGTGTGACCCTGGGCAAGTCACTTAACCCCAATTGCCTCAGCAAATAAATAAATAATAAAAATAAGGCTCTTCAGCTTCTGATCCAGATGCTGCATTCCTGTTGGACAGGCAGCTCACCCTTACCTTCAAGTGTCCTGTGTGCATCTGAGCTCGCTCACACATGTGCAAGAAATGCTTCACATTGGCCTCATCCACAATAATATACACAGCCACTTTCCTCTTGAAACCAGCATCCAGCAGGTCCTTGAAGATGTCAACATCTGTGAACATGTCCATGACTACAGCAATCACCTGTCAGGGGAGAGGCAACAGAGTGAGAACCCCATCCATTCGAAGCACAACAATGTGCCCAAACCGATCAGAGCTGTTGCAGTTTTGAATGTGGTCTAGGTCAAGGTTTTCTCCCTATCTTACTACTTTAACCATAGCTAGTTTCCCCAGAAGTTCCTGGTGTGGGGACAAGAATCAGAATGTCAGATCTGAAAAAGACCCTAGAAATGACTTAACATCCATTTGAAGCCCCCCGATTTTATTTATTTATTTATTTTTTGAGATTGGGTTTCCCTGGGATAGAAACACAGTGACTACTCACAAGCCCTATCCCAATAATGATCACTATGGAAACTTTAATCTCTTCCATTTTCCCACTCTGGTCTGGTTCATCTCTCCCCTAAGGCAATCTGGTGGCCCTCTGATTACAGAGGCTGATCCTATTCATGCCAGACTTAAACACGAGCCTGAAATGGCCCTAATACAGTTCAGAACTCCTATTATTAGCAGCCTCAACTTTCTCAGTAGCAGGAATTATAAGAAGACACCACCATACCTAGCTATTTTAATTTTTGCCCAACAACTTTTGTTGATGCATTATTCTGCATTATTCATTGAAATGTCTGGAAACTTTGTTGGTAACAAAGAAAAACAAGCAAAAACCAGCTGTTACATAGTGAACACATCTGACAATGTTTATATTGTTGCTGCATTCTGTTTATATCATTGTTAATTTCTGGAACCTTTTTGGGGGATACAAAGAAAAACAAGCGAAAACCAGCTGCTACACAGTGAACACATCTGACAATGTTTATATTCCACCCTCATAGTTCCCTCCTTCCTGTCACAAAAAGGGAGGCATCCTTTGCCAAACAATGTTCAGAAAGGGGGAATTCACTTGCCCGATGTCACACAGCAAGTAACAGAGCTCAAGTAGAGACTCTTGAGTATGGTGAGCCCAAATTGCGCTTGCCTCAAGATCTTAGAAGAAGACGGAAAGCCTTTTTTCTGCATCTAGAGCTGAAATTTTCTCAATAAATGGTCTTAGGAGCAAGAAAAAGATGGAAATTTGAAGTTGCACTCCTTGATTTTGATAACATACTGTAGGTTTTGAGCCTTTACTGTCATATATGCATCTTGATGCCATGGAGAATAGAATTTCTTGGGAATGCTTCTATCTTATCTCCATTACAAATAATACTTGCTGATGGTTTTAGATAGATACTAATTATCATTTTAAGGAAAACTCCATTTATTTTTTATGCTCTCTAATGTTTTTATTAGGAATAGGTACTATATTTTATCAAATGCTTTTTCTGAATCTATGGAGAAAATCATATGTTTGTTGTTAGTTTTGTTATTGACATGGTCAATTATATTGATAGCTTTCCTGATATTGAACCAACCCTACATTCTTGATATAAATCCCACTTGGTCATTATTATTATTATATAAAATTATTATTATCCTGATGACAAGTTGCTGTAATCTCTTTGCTAATATTTTATTTAAGATTTCTATATCAATATTCATTAGGAAAACTGGTCTATAATTTTCTTTCTTTGCTTTGTCCCTTCCTGGTTTAAGTATCAGCACGGTATCTGTGTCATAAAAGGAATTTGGTAAGAATTCTTCTTCCCCCCTTTTTCCCTAAATAGTATATATAGTATTGGAATTAGTTCAAGAACAGAATTTCTTGGCATTAAAAATATGTGCACTTATAAAAAGAAATAGGTACAAGAACTACTCTGGCCAAGTAATTTCACTATCTCAACACCTGTCTGGAGGAGGCTTGATCCTCTCTGGCTGGCTCAGCTCATGGATTCTTGCTCACAGCTGACTTGACCAAGGGCTGGGCAGTTCCGAACTGCTGGCTTTCCCATTCAGATTTCTGTCCTTTGAATTCCGCTGCCATCTCATCAAGGGCAGAGGCCGTGTCCTTTAGACTTATGGCAGGAAGAACAAATAACTTCTTATCTTTGACCTTATGATGAGGCTTGGCTTCCACAACACAAACTCAAAGTCTATTTGTTTCTCCATATCTCCTAGCCTAGTTTCCTCAGTTTTCATAAGAATTTAACTTACTGAGGGCTTGAAAACTTACTCTGCATCAGAGTGGTAGCATAGTTTCTTCAACCTCAGACTTGGTATATGCAATTAGATAGCTTCCAATGTTCACATTCCCCCATTTTAAGTTCAGCTAGGACCAAGAATGACTTCCCTTAAATTCCCCTTCAGAGACTCATTAGTCTATTAATTACAGCATCATGGAATATAAAAGGCTCTGTGCTTGAAGTCAGAAGACTTTTAGTACTGGCTCATTTACAAGCACACTATTAGCTCAGTAAACTCCTTTTCCTTATCTGAGCCTATACTATAATTTAAGAGGGTTTGAAAAGAATAGGTTGTTAACTTTTTTGTGTATTCCAGACCCCGCTGATGGTCTAAAGTCTATGGACCCCTTTTTAGAATAATATTCTTGAATTAAAAAATTGAATTAATTAAAAAATTGAATTAAAAAAGCAAAATACTTAATATTATAAAGGAAACCAATTCTACTGAGTTTTCAAAATATTAGAAAAAAAACAAGCTGATGGACTCCAGGTTAAGAACTTCAATCCCAATGAGAGTTTTCTGCTCTCCTATCCAGGACTGTATAGAGTGATGAATGTACAGGATCCAGAAGTTAAGAAGGCCTGAATTCAAATCTAGCCCTAGACATTCACCAGCTATCTGATCCTGGAAAAATGACTTAATCTTTGATTGGGATAATAATAGCAAGTTTATATTAAGGTTGTTATATGCATAAAATGATACAATATCTATAAAGGACCTTACAAAGTCTTAAAGGGCTATATAAATGAGAGATATTTTAAAATAGTTTTTAAAAACTATTTTTAAATTTTTTTTATTATTATCAGAGCACAGGGGCTACTAGCTTCAGTTATCCTACTGAAAAGGAGAAAAAGTCATTCTTATGCATGAAAAAGGTAGGTGGCTACTAATATGAGATGATTAGAGAAGTATAAGGAAGGCTCCCCTCCGGATAATATGATCATCATTTCTAGAATTCTATCATCAGAGATCAATTTCTCTGTATGTAAGGATTTTGGTCAAGAAGAGGCAAAGATTTTGGGAAAAATTAAAAGGGAAACCTTTTCTATAAAAAAAGGTACAGGTTTCCAACACAATCAGCTTGGGTGCAAGGACAATCATTTTTAAAGCGCTTACTAGTGGCAGGTACTGTGTTTTGGGTGGGGAGATGAGAGACAGTTCTAGATCTCATTCTCTGTTGAGGGTGGGAGAAGGTAAAACACTAAGTTTGGAATCAAGAGGATCTATTTTGTGAGTTCAAAAGTCACAACTTTTGGAGAAGTGGCTGATGTCTGCTTAGTTGAGCAAGGTAAGGCTCTGGCATTGGGTCATGGCATCATTATTACTCTGTGCCAAAAAAATAGACAATTCAAAACTAACTTCTAAGTGGTTCAGTGACTTTATGTGATAGCTACTTTTCCAGCTGACTTAAGTATTTACCATCAGCTTGGTGACAGTGTGGGTCACACCTTGGTGACAGTTAAGGAATACACCTGCTTCCTATCCCTCCCCTCCAACATACCACACAACACATCTGTGAATTATTCTTCTATCCTGCTTGTGGCAGACCCATAACTCTGGCCATTCAAGACCCACAATCTTATCTCCTCCCTCCTTTTTTCTTTCCCCCACCCCCTTCCTCACACCCAACCCAGAAAGCTGCAGCCCAACCACCCCTCCCATCCATCGCTCAGGGCCACAAAGACTGTAGCCTGCTCTTGGGCGTGTTTGCACGCTCTCTGCAATGAGCTCACCTGGGCCCCAGCAAAGGGATACATTGTCTCAGACAGCAGGCCCTTACAGGTTGGGTCTTACCCCCAATCTTGGTTGAGGGTAGCCAGTTTGGAATGGTCAGATGTTCTGACCAGCGATCTGTTGGTACATACTTAACAATCGGCTCTTATGATATAAATATATTCATAAAAAACATTTTATTTTTTTCAAGTACATGTAAAGATAGTTTTCAACATTCATTTTTATACTATTTTAAGTTCCAAATTTTTTTCCCTTCTTTCCCCATCCCAAGACAGCAAGCAATCTAATATAGGTTAAGGCATAATCATGGAAACATATTTCATATTAGTCATGTTGTTAAAGAAGAAAAAAACAAAAGGGAAAAGCCACAAAGGATAAAAAAAAAGAAGAAGTTAAAATAATATGCTTCAATCTGCATTCAGACTCCATAATTCCTTCTCTTCATTTTCCATCATGAGTCTTTTGGAATCAAGATATATATTTTTTATGTTATGCAGGACACATTTCAAAGTTTAAGCTGCATTACAAACATTTTCTCCATTACTTTCTTAAGTCTAGGCAATTAGCAAATAATTTGTAGACTCTCCAAATTACTGAGATGCTAGTCCAAATTCTTACTAGCTTCTATTTTCATGTCAAAATCATACTTGTTGGGTAGCAAAGTCCCCATCAATGAAGGGCATTAGCAGAATTCCTATGGTTGTCATAGAAAGAATTGGGAGCCCTGAGTTCAAGTCTTTTCTAGTTCTGATTATTGTATAGTTCAAAGATTCTGTCACAAACTCTCCCTCTTCTTCCTGCTTCCTAAAGCCAATAGGCCAACAAAAGACAAACAGGGTCATAAACAGACATAGGGGCACATGTTCCCAAGTCTTCCCTGAGAGGCAGCAATAGTGTAGAATAAAAGGAAAAATTAACTTGGAATCAGAGACGTGGCTTTGAGTTCTGGCTGTGTAATTCTAGTCAGTCTAGTTAGTCATACTAACCTAAGTCTCAATTTCCTCATCTGTAAAATGGAATTCTAATATTTGTACTTATTCACACACCCTGACAGGGTTGCTATGAGGAAAAGCATCATGTTACTCCAAAAGTTCTTTTTATAAATGTGAAATAAAATTCTTATGAAAACAGACTCCAAATGGGAATAGAAAAGAGAAGCAGGATATGGTTTTTCTGTGGCCCAATGCCTGAATTTCATTAGGCTCAGGCTTATTTTCTTCTTCTACATTCTGGGTATATAAGCTTGTATTCATGTTCAAGCTGGCTTAATTGATGGGTTTGGTTCTTGACAACTCTCCATATGATTAAGAATCTAAGGCCCAGAGCAAATTGATCCCTGGCAGATACCATTTTCCTCACTGACTTTCATTATAAAACTGAAGAGGTGTTTGCTGGGAAGCCTTTTTTGGACAACTCTCCATATGATTAGAAATCTAAGCCCAGAGCAAATTGATCCCTGGCAGATACCATTTTCCTCACTGACTTCCATTATAAAACTGAAAGGGTATTTGCTGGGAAGGCTTTTTAGAACTGGAAGGTAATAAAATTGATCAATTTACCTGGCTTCCTCTAACCTCCAAGCCCACCATTGTCCCCTTGTTCTCTGAGCTCCAGGACATATTCCATCCTTTAGCACAGCTTACTGTGCTCAGAGAAAGCACTCATGTTTCCAAAGCAAAGTCCCCTTGGACTCTAGAAGTGGTTTCTATCTGTAGCCTTCTTTAAGGTCAACTCTTATCTTCAAAACAAATACTAGTCAGAGACTCTCCATGTCACTTTTTGGCTTAAAGTATCTTAGTCCTTCCATGGAAAGAGGGTCATAGTGGTCATATTGGCTTAACTTTACTATCTGTCCAGGTGTATTCCCTAGTAGTAAACAGAATAAACAAAAGCAGACCCTGGAAAGGGCCTATTCTGATGCAAATTCCACTGAGGGGGGAAAAGCCCCAACATAAAGTAGGTCAGGGGCTCAATTCATTACCCCGCCCTACCCAAGACAGATGGGAACTTGTTTCATGGGGATTTGAGGCAGCTCCTCACTAGGGCCAGGGCAAGATGTGATCTAACAGGACTCACATAATCCCCAGGTACACACCCATTGCTGTGTACATGTCACCTTTCTGTATCTCCTAGATACTTGTAAGCCTATAAATTCAGAGAGTTCATCCAGCAAAGTAGAAGTAAGCAAGGGGGGCCACTCACATCTTCCCCACAAAATGAGGACTGGGCCAGATTTACTCTAGAAAAACTATCTGCAGGACACCCTATTGCCTCAAGACATTGCCCTTTTTGGGGAAGTTCGTAGGATGCTGGAGAAGTATTAGATATAATATGGAAAGCTCATAAAAATGGCATAACCAACTAAGTACTGGATTTGAAGTCAAGAAGCCCTGACTTTTAATCTGGTCTCATACCTAATAGTTCTACTATCCTGGGCAAATCACAGCTTCTGTCACTCTCAGTTTTCTCATATGTAAAATGGAAATAATAATTGCACCTAACTTCCAAGAGTTATTATGAAGACCAAATGAGATAATATTTGCAAATCATTTTGCAAACTTTAAAATGCTCTATATAAAGTGTTAGCCATTTCAGTGTTTTGTTATAATTATATCCTGAAGTTGGGTAGACATGCTATTTTCTGAAAGCAAAATTAGCTCTAGAATTCTCTTCCAAATATATCTTAACTCTTAGCCTTTCTTTCACCCCATAGCCCAGTGTCTGGAAACACTACAAAAGAAGTTCTGTAGGATTCCAGGCTAGCTTTCTACAAATAGAGCCCAATCTGCTAGATCTAACACAGTGGAGTAAGAATTAATTACAGCTGTATCTGAGAATCAGCGTGCTTTTTATCAAAGGGGGATGAGACCAGTCTTATGAGTGTGGGATGGAAGATGTCCTTGAGATTGCTTTACACAAAGAAAGGGAACAAGCTCTCATTCAGCACCTAATTGTTGTGTGTCAGGTATGGTGCTAAAAGCTTTATATATATATTATTTGATCTTTACAACCATCCTGGCATATAGGTGTTATTACTTCCCATCTTACAGTTGAGGCAACTGGAACAGAGATGAAGTGACTTGCTCAGGATTACACAGTTAAATATGTCTCTAACATCAAATTTGAATTGAGGTCTTCTTTCCTCGAGATCCAGTCCTTTAGCCACTTGGTCATCTCGCTGCTTCTAGCCTAGGGATTCCAAACCTTTATATGTGTCATGGACATCTTTGCAAGCCTGTGAAGCCTGTGGAGTCCTCCTTAGAATAATGTTTTTAAGCATTTAAAAAAAAAAAAAAAAAGCATTTAAAAATTTAAGCACTTAAAAAAATTAGATTAGAAAGGAAACAAATTATATTGAAATAGTTATCAAATTTTTTTTTTAAAGTTCAGAGATTGACACAATAATCAAGGCCTATAGTAATCTAGTATTTGATAATCCTCCAGCTTCTGGAATAAGAACTCACTATTTTACAAAAAATTGCTGGGAAAACTGGAAAATAATATATCAGAAACTTAGCATACACTACATCTCACACGCTATACCAAAATAAGGTCCAAATGGGTACATGATTTGGGCATAAAGGATGATATCATAAACAAATTAGGAGAGCAAGGATAAGTTATCTATCAGATCTTTAGAGAAGGGAGGAATTTATGACTAAAGAACTAGAAAACATTATGAAAGGCAAAATACATAACTTTGATTATATTAAATTAAAAAGGTTTTGAACAAACAAAATCAACAGAAACAAGATTAGAAGGGAAGTACAAAGCTAGGAAAAAATCTTTATAGACACTGTTTCTGATAAAGGTCTCATTTCTAAAATACATAAAGAACTATATCAAATTTATAAAAATACAAGCCATTCCCCAGTTGATAAGTGGTCAAAGTATATGAACAATTTTCAGGTGACAAAATTAAAACCATCTGTATTCATATGAAAAAATGCTCTAAATCTAAATTGATTAGAGAAATGCAAATTAAAACACCTCACACCTCTCAGATTGGATAAGATGACAGGAAAAGATAATGATAAATGTTGGAGTAGATGTGGGAAAACTAGGAGAATAATGCCTTCTGGTGAAGTTGTAAAATGATCCAATCATTCTGAAGAGCAATTTGGAACTATGTATCAGGGGCTATAAAACTCTATTTACCCTTTGACCCAGCAGTGCCATTACTTGGTCTGTATCCCAAGGAAATCAAAAAGGAGGGAAAAGGACTCACACTATAAAAATGTTTGTAGCAGTTCTTTTTGTGGTAGCAAAGAATCAGAAAATGAGTAGAAGCCCATGAATAAGAAAATGGCTGAACAAGTTGTGGTACATGAAGATAATGAAATATTATTGTTCTACAAAAAATGATGAACAAGATGATTATACAAAAGGCCTGGATTTACATGAACTAATGCTGAGCAAAACAAGCAGAACCAGGAATACATTATACACAATAACAGCAGCAAAAATGTGCGATGATCAACTATAAAAGACTTGGTTCTTCTCAGTGCAATCCCAATAGACTTTTGGGCAGAAAATGTCATCTTCATCCAGAAGAAGAACTATGGAGATTGAATGTAAATCAACACATCCTATGTTCACTTCTTTTTTTTTTTTTTTTCCCTGTTTTTATATATCTTCCCTGGTTTTTCCTTTTTGCTTTGATTTTTCTCTCCCAACATGATTCATAAAGCAATGTGTATTAAAAATAAATAAATTTAATAAGTGGAAAAAGTTCAGAGATCCCAATTTTAAGAACCTTAGAGGGAGGTGTGCAAGAGGCTAATCTTCCCTTCTCATGATTAAAAAAAGTGAATTTCCTCATCTAAGCTAGACATGGCAGTCTAGATCAGTGATGTCAAATTCAAGTAGAAATAGGGGCCCACTAAACTACATGTAAGGCTCTGTGTGGGCTGCATACTAAGAAAACTACATATTAATATTATCATGTTCTATTATATTTTTATTTATTTAAAAATATTTCCTAATTACATTTTAACCTGGTTCCTGGGTTGGCCCCATGTGATTGCCACCTCTAGATGAATGACTCACTACTTTCTCTGAGAACAGCCACAGCCTCCTCTCCTATGTCCTTTCTCTGCAGATCCTCTGCTCTCATACATCAGGACTGCTAAAAGTTCCTCAGATACACTTTTCCATCTTCCCATCTCTATACTTTTACTAGTGCCTTTTCCTCTATATGCAATGTTTTGCTCCCCATGCACTGTTGTTTTTCAGTGTCTCGCCATGACCCCATTTGGAGTTTTCTTGGCAGAGACACTGGAGAGTTTGCCATTTCCTTCTCCAGCTCATTTTTCAGATGAGAAAACTGAGACAAACACGATTAAGATGAGTCTTCTGGACTCCAATGCAGTACTCTATCCATTGCACCATTTAGCTGCCCTTCTCATTCATACCTACTATCCTTTTCTTCAAGGTCCAGCTCAGAGGGTTCCTTTTTCATTAAATCTTTCTTGATACTCTCCCCCTCCCCTGAATTCCTCTAGGCCTGTTCCATATACATAGCACTTATAGAGCTACAAGTGACCCCTAAGGTCCTTTAGTCTAACCTTTCCCTAAATCAAGAATCCATCTACAGCACCCACAATCACAACTCACTCTCCCAAAAGCAGTAACCCATTCTGATTTTGGATAGCTTTTCTACTGTTCAAAATTTTTCATTTCTTTATCCTTTTTCTCCCCCTTTCCTTTTTAGAGTCTTATATTAAATTGGTCAGGAAGGGAAAAGTCAAAATGTGACCTTCAGAGGAGGGGCTATACCTTTTTCATTAGTTCAGTAACTGATACACTTTTATGGAAGTCATATCTTAGCAGAATAACTAGCATTTATATAGTGCTTTATTTCATATGATACTTAAAATAACCCTGTGAGGAGGTGCTGTTTTTATCCCCATTTGACAGAAGAGGAAAGCAAGATTGAAAGAGATGAAATATCCATGAAACAAAGACAGTGTGTGGAACAAGATTCGAATTCAGATCTTTCTGACTTTAAATCCAGCAACTACTAACCAAATACTGTTAAACTCAAATATAGAGTTGCTAAGCTGTACCTAAGGGCCTCTGTGGGATGCATACTGACTTAGTTTTAAAAGGTAATGTTATCTATTTTTATTTATTTTATTACATATTTACCAATTACATTTTAATTTTGTTGGGACTATATGAGCTTTGTGATTGACACCTCTGCAATATACCACCTCATTGCCTTTGAAAGCAGCCTACTGTCTAGGTACCATCTAGGTACTATTGGTTTGATGTTTCAAGTGAGAATCAAGGGTTTCAGTACACACCTGCTCTTTTAAGATACTGATTAAGAATGTCTTGTCCCCACTGAACTCCAAGCTAGGGACTATGTTTTATTTCTCTTTGTATATATATATAACTTTTCACATAAGGTTTTGCAAATAGTAGGTCTTTAATAAAAGTTTGTTAGGTGAATGAACTGCTCTCAGCAGGGACACTTGTCAGGAGGGAGCAGTGCATTCCCAGAAGCAGAAGAATAAAGGTGATTCCCCTAAGCCTGAAGTCTAGAAGTGAGTAGTATGTTTTTACATACCACTATCATTCTTTCATTCACCTGGAAAGGATAGAAGTCCAAAGCTGTGAAATGGAGCAGAGTCTAATGCTAAAAAGAACAATTCAGAACTTCTGCGTTTATCCTGCAGGACCCTGGCCTTCTGAACCTAGCCAATTCAATTCACAACCCCAATTTGTTGTTGTTCAGTCATGCCTGACTCTTTGTGACCCCATTTGGGGTTTTCTTGGCAAAGATACTGGAGTAGTTTTACCATTTCTTTCTCCAGCTCATTTTACAGATAAGGAAAATGAGGCAAATAAAGTTAAGGGATGGATAGTAAGTATTTGCAGCCAGATTTAAACTCAAGAAGATGAGTCTTCCTGACTCTAGGTCTGGTACTTTATCCACTGTACCACCTAGCTGCTCCAGACAAACCTAATAGCTACCCTGATAATCTCCACTAAGAAATAAAGGGTCCTCCTCAGGTATATGATGACACAGGTCAGGTCTCACAAATCATCTAGGCTCTAAAGGAAATGATTTGGATAGCTCCAAACTCAAGCAAATGAAGTGGACCTTAACAAGTAAAGGGTAGTTTAAAAAATTAAAAGCCCATTGCAAACCTTATGTGCTATGTAAATATGAGATTTTTTTATTATAATCATCATGACTGAATTCTGCTTCAAGTCACTTACTAGCTGTGCCATATTAGTCCAGTCTAACAACCTCTCTTAATCTCAGTGCCTTCATATGAAAAATGAAGATAATAATAGCACCCCTTCCAATGTAGAAGAATAAAATGAGATTATACGGAAGGTACTTTGCAAACCTTAAATTACAATATAAATTCCAACATTTATTATTATATATAGAGATAAAGATATTTATTAAACACATTATGTGCCAGATGAGGGCAGTTAGGTGGCACAGTGAATAGAGTATGGGGCCTAAAGTCAGAAAAATTTCTCTTCCCGAGTTCAAATCTGGCCTCAGACAATTAATAGCTATGTGACCCCTGGTAAGTCACATTCCCTGTTTGCCTCACTTCCTCACCTGCAAATGAGCTGGACAATAAAATGGCAAACGACTCCAGCATCTTTGCCAAGAAATCCCCAAATGGGGTCACAAAAAGTTGGACATGATGGAATAAAAATGGGCCAGGAACATAGTTGCTAAGCAACTGGGTATAAAAATTTTAACAAGCAGGATAGTCTTCACCTTCAAGTAGTTTACATTCTACCATAGAAAGATAACACACAAAGAAGGGAAGGGAGGGGAGCACAGAATTATTGATGCCCAAGAAATGCATCGAGGCAAGAAACGGCCAAAGCTATCCGATCAAAGCCCAGGGTGGTTCTAGGGGCAGATGATATTGTTATCATTATTAATCTTCATCCCATTCAGAAAGCAGGCATGGGAAACCAGCAAGCAGTACTACTTTTTTGTTGCCATTTGAGATTTTGGGTGTAACTAAAGGCCCTCTTGATCTGAGTCAAGTACTGTCAGAACACTGAGGATAACTCTCCAAACTCAGCAAAGTAGGAGGGATTGCCAGTGCACACCCAAGGGTGTTAGCCCATAATTGGTCTCTAATGACCCAGTGAGCATCCCTGGCACCTGTCCATCTCAAAAGCCCAGTCTATAATATATGCTTTATGCACTTAGATCCTTAGGAAATGGATGGGAGAAATATTTCCATTTAAGAGATGAGAAAAAAGTGAGCTAAAATGCTAACTAAATGCAAGATAGATATTTGTAAACAGTAGGTGCTTAATAAAAAATAGAGAAATTAATTGCCTGGAGTAGGACCAGCTTCAAGGAGGAAGACAGCAGTGTAATCCCAATGGTGAGTTGTCCCTCTGCCGAAAAAATAACATTGGCACAGCAGTCCATTGCCAGAAAGGAAGGTGAGGAGATCCAAGCTTCATTTCTGGACATCGCCTGACTTCTCTCCGAGTCATATGGGTTGGGTTTTATAAACCTGTAACAACAGCTTAGTTTCCTAGTTGAAGGCCTGTTGGATCAAAATCTTTTGAAAATCCCCTAATGCTTAACTCTATCCTGCAGGCTCATTGCCATCTGAAGGTGAAAGCAAGCCAGGGTTTTATTTAAATGACAGGGCAAGGAAAAATCCACAAGGGTGGATAGCTAGATCTCAAATCCATCTTAGCCCTAAAAGACTCTAACTCAACTCACTGCACCAATCAGACAGTGAAAAGCCTTTTAAAGATGCATTTTTAAAGTGCCTACAATGACCAAGGATATAAAATTCTTTACAATTATAAGCCCTATTGCTAAATGAAGTTACCTTGTTCAAAGTTCTTTCTTAGACCCACCTACTATTTTTCTGTGTTGTTGCTGGGTTATTTTTGCTGTGTTGTTGTTCTAGTGGGTTAAGGCAAACAGAGATTGTGTAGAAAATCACAGATATCAATGAAATCGCTCTACCAAAAAAGGTATAGGACACTCAATCCTACTCTAAATCCTTTAAAAAATAATCTCCAAAGATGACTCCTCAAGGAAGAGATATGGGCATTAGCCAAAGTAATTCCCTACTTTCTGATGTTGTTTATCATAAAGGTCTAGGACTGAAGTCCTCACTCTTTAACCAGTGAGTCTGTAGACATAGAAGTTAAAGGGAGGCAGCATTTTATAGTGCAAAGAATAGTGGACTAGAAGTCACAAATGCTGAATTTGTGTCCCAGATGAGAGATTCCACAGAAGCCAGTAGTAGGCAAGATCAATAGAATCCTGGCCTAGTGTCAGCAAGACCTGATTCCCCTAATTACAGGACTTATTCCTGTAAATAACAGATATTTACTCCTTGTGTGATCCTGGGCAAAGGACTCAGCCTCTTTCCTCAACTGTAAAATGAGGATAACAAGAGCATCTACCTTATAGAGTTGCTGTGAGGATCAAATGAGATAATCATGGTAAAGTTCTTAGGAAGTGTTAAGTACCTGAAGCCAGATTTGAATTCAAGTCCTCCTGACTTCAGGGTAAAATGCTACTTAAACAAAATTTGTTATTAATGATGACTACTTTATGTAAGTATATCACACCAAAGCTATTTGCCAAGTAACCTACTTTTGTAGTAGATGCTTGGGACAAAGAATCACAGAATTTCAGACAAGATTAAAAGGCAGTCTCTGACCTCAGCAGTGCTTACAATCTAGAATAGAATACAGGTCTCATGCACAAGAAACAAGTGTCAATAATACTAAGCCATAAGTAGTACATATCAAGCATAGAATATTACAGTAATTTTGAAAAGGAAAAAAGAAATCACTGCCCTAGAGAGATCAGAGAAAACTTGAGGAGTCTTGAAGGATGGGCAGAATTTCAATAGGTAAGCTGGGTAGAAGGAACAATGGGAACATCCTGATAAGAAAAATAGACTGTAGGATCTGTTATCTCACTGATATTAGTATATATATAAAATCAATTTTTAAATGAAAGTTAGAAGGCATAGTTATGGCATCTCCAGCTTTATACATGACTCCCTTTCCTGCAGTTTATAGTTCAGCCAAAGTAGCCTTCTTGCTAGCCTTCCTCACTCAGGAGGCTTCATCTTCTATTCTTCCGCCTCTGTTTTGGCTGCCTATCATGCCTAAAATGTACTTCCTTCTCATCTTTGTCTCTGGAAATCTGAGTTTCCTGCAAAACCCTGCTCAAGTATCACCTTCTACCTAAAGCTGTTCCTGCTCATCCCTCAGATGCTAATATACTCCCTTCATAAAATTTACATGGTAATTTTATTGTATTTATTTTGAACATGTCCCCCCAATAGCAGTTTCCTGAAGACAGAAGTTATCTTTGTATCTCCCACTCCTAGCACAGTACTTTCCACATAAAAAGTAGACACAATAAAGCCTTGATTACATGAAATAATGGGGTCTGAAAAGATACTAACAAGAGAGAATAATAGAACAAATCTAAAAAAGATGGAACTTTAGTAGGAAGAAATATAAAGGCCCATACTTGGATTCAAATAAAGTCAACAACATAAGACAGGGACCGTGTTGTTAGAGAACAGCACATTTGAAAGCTTTAGAACTTCAGTGCTTTTATGTGGTATGTTGACCCACCTTCCTCCCACCCAAAGATGTAATATCCTAGGCCATATTAATAGGAGCCAAATATACCAAAGAAGAGAAGTTTCTACTCTGATTATTCCATTTCTGTATTCCATATTCTGGGTACAATATTTACATGCTAAAACACATCTAGAGGAGGATGACTAGATGAGAAACCATCATGTATGAAGATTAGTTTAAAGAAATGGGATGTTTTGCCAGAGAAAAGAGTAGAGAATACACATTAGCTGTCCTCAGATAACTAAACTGGAAAGGAACTTTTGCTGTTTTCCCCGAGCTTCTCATTTTATAGATGACGATACTGAGAGCCTCAACAATAAAGACATCATTTAGGAAGTAAATAGTAAAGGCAGGATTCAAGTCCAAGTCTTCTGAATCCAAATTCAGCACTTTTTCCACCATGAATCCACCATGGATTCAATATATTTTGCTTAGACCCAGAGATCAGAACTTTCTAAGATTCCTTCCAGCTCTAAATTCAGCACTTTTTCCACCATGAATCCACCATAGATTCAATATGTTTTGCTTAGACCCAGAGATCAGAACTTTCTAAGATTCCTTCCAGCTCTAAATCCCATGAACAATGGGAAGAAGCTGCATGGAGGCATTTTACCTTAGTTTAAAAAAGAAGAAAAAAAAAAAAAACAACTTGCTAGGAAATAAGGGACCTTGTGGGGAAGTCTGCTATACAATTAAGAGTTTGAGGTAGTAATTTCTGAGGTTCCTACCAGATCTGATTCTGGACTGATATCACTGTTACATATACATCTCTTTTATATTCATGGATGCATAGTCCTTTGATCTTGTTAAACAAACATGCTCTCCTCTTTATCCCAGCAATGAAAAGAATTTAGTTATTTTACTTTGTATGTAAAGAATCTCTCTCCCTTTTATAACACACACAAAATTCGAAGGAAATTGAACCTAGTTTAGTGATGAATAAATAAACTGTGGGAATATAGTGGACTAAGTTCTGGACTTAGAGTCAGGAATATCTAGTTTCCCACTTGACTGTGACAAGTCACTTTAACTTGAGCCTGTTTCCCCATCAATAACAAGGGATTAAGAATGCCTGTCTTACCAACTTCATAAAGTTGTGGTGGGGCTCAAATGAGTTAATGTGTGTAAAATGCTTTGAAACCCTTAAGAAGCTACAAAGATGCTATTTTTAAATTATTAAATAAAAAATTCTGGGTTTTATTCTAGTTACCTCCTCCCTTCCCCCCTTGAATTCCTGAATAAAGAGATCATATCTTTATGGACAGTGGAACAGAGAAGAAATGCCCCCAGCCCAAAACTATCAGGTCAGTGGAGACAACTAGCACAGTGAATGCATAATTGACATCTTTGTTCCTCCAGTTAGACTTCCTAGGGAGTCTTACTCCCAGAGAAAAGAAGATAGTACCACTACAGGGCTGGGACAACTTCCAGTCAGTCAAGAGACATTTGTTAAGCAATTACTGTCTGCCAGGCATTGTGCTAAGCTATTAAACTATCAGGACTTAGATCCACGCACCCTGCCTCAGTTTCCTCACCAACCTGATGCTACATTGGAATCTCTCTCCCTCTCTGTGGCGTCAGAAGGATTAACAAGACAATGTCTGGCTGGGGTTATAGAAACATACTCATTGAAGCAGCTTCTGCGATTTTTCCAGGATGAGTGACAGAAGAAGCTGGGTGTTGTGGGAGGTGCTAACAGCTCTGCTACAGTCAGCACAAAAGAAGGCTCCACTCTTCAGTCACTTCCCAAACCAGTTTACCCCACCCCCATCTTCATAAAGCAATTCATCCACCCAAGATGCACAAAACAAGAAATGCTAATCTAACAGTTAGAACAGTTGGCATGAGCCTGCAGAGAATAGGCCTGTGTTCCACCTTTCTTTTTTTTTGAGGAGGTGGGGGAGGATGCTGGAAAGTTTGCCTCCCAATAGGACTAAGTTCTTCAAAAACTAAATATATACTTTCCCTTCCACCCATTTTAAAACTGGAATCCATGATTGAGACCTTAACCAAAAAGCCCAAATTAGAATATTTCTAAAAACTTCACCTACCTTCTTGGGACTAAGATTGAATTTTCATTAAAAACTAATAATAAAAGCAGCTGCCTAATTATTGAACACCATTAGGACTATGAAGGCACTAGACAGCATAATGGAAAGAGTGCTAGACTTGGAATCCAAAAAATCTGAGTTTGAACTCTCCCTCCAACACTTTACCTGCTATGATTCTTTTAGCCTCAGTTCCTTCATCTGTAAAATGAATATAATAACAGCACCTATTCCATAGTCTGTGGTTGGATAAAATGAGGCAACATATAAAGTGCTTTGCAAACCTTAAATTGCTATATGAATATTAGCTATTAGCAGTAGTAATGATGATGACGAAAATAATAATAATGATCTGCCCAAAGATTGTACTTTGTTATTGTTAAATTCACCCTGTGGACTTGACATAACTTGTGGGATTAGACATCAGCTGACATGGGTTCTGAGCCACTTATTCAGTGGAGGAATGTAAAGGGGAAAATAAGCAAATTTTAGTCTCTGATTCTGAGATATATAGCAGTGTTCGCTCAGTATAGAATAAGAATACTAAATAATGAAAGCAACCAATCTGTGAAATGTTCTGAGTTTCTTTAAAAATAGCCAGCCACCAGATAAGGCAAGGGACAGTGATTGACAGCAGAGTTAACCTTGGGGAAAGGTCATCAGGCAAAAATGCAGAGGCAAGGAGGGGATTAGAGATCTTGGAAGGCAAGGCAACCTCTTCTGAAGGATCCCATCTGACTAGGAGTCATAAACTTGGAAGTATTTTCACTCCAACTACCATGGACAACCTTACAACAGCCAGGCTTTATGGGTGGAATGAGCTTGGAGTTACTGACACAGGCAGCAAACAGGTGTATCTCAACCTACTAGCCCCTTAAGGACTAGGTTCCACCCTCCTACAATGGAAGAATTCCTGGCTCAGGCTCTTACATCTGTTGATGTAAATGGCTGCTATAAGTGAAGCACTTACATGGAAAGGTAAAAATGGCTGCCCAAACAAGGGCAAACTGTTTAATGAAGCTGCTGCCCTGGATTGTTCTGTACAGAGACTCCTTGGTACATACTCATTATACAGTCCAAAAAGCAACCCACATCATATACATAGTTAAAATCTTGGAGGGCCTGTGGCTGGTGTATATCTTAAGTAAATGTTGACTCTTCCTCTACTCCACCCTGCCCTGAAAAGGTTGTAGCTAAATTTACATTGGTGTTAAAGGATATTATGAGCATTAAGTTATGGTACTAATAATCATAATAACTCACATTTAAGCAACTCTTCATAATAACCCAATGAAATACAGTATAAATTATTATCTCTCTTTTACATATGAGGAAACTGAGGCTGATTAAGTAACTTTCTCAGTTAGTATCTGGAACTGACAGTCAACAAACATTTATTAAGAATTTACTATGTACTAGACACACACACAAAAAAACAGATTTCTTGACCTTGAGTCCAATACTTATTCACTATATCCTACTGTCTATGTGTTAGTACCACAGAATCTCAAGGGTTGGCTATAAGCCCAAAAGTCATCTAAGCCAGTCTGTCCTTAATAGGAATCTCTCTATAGCCACCTTAATAAGTCATCATTCAACTTTTGCCTGAAGACCTCCATTCTTCTTTTGGCTAATAATTATTAGACTTCCTGTTTCCCAAGAAGGATTGGTTGTTTAAGTTAATGCAGAAATCCAGAAATCTGTCTTCTTGCTAATGGGCGAAACAGGAAGTTAACTTGTAAATAACTGACTTGAGTGGGATTTCCTATCTGGTCCTCTCTCATCTTTGCCACTGGCCTAACCGCACCCCTGAAACCCTTTCATTATCTCAGTGGGAGAGGTACCTCTCAAGTTCTATTTAACTGGAGAACCTGCATTCTGAGGTAACTCTTAAGAGCATGTTTTCTATAAAAAAGAAGGGAAATCCATCTTGTATATAGGAAACTAGAAGCTAATGGTGCAGTGGATGAGCAAAGGCTTTAGAAGCAGAGGATGTAGGTTCAAATCCCTGCCTTTCTACTTACTATCTTTGTGACTTGGGTCAAAGAGTTTCTTCATCTATAAAATAAGGGAATTGGACTAAAAGAATTCTAAGGTTTCTTCTAGCTCAAAACATTTTGATTAATGTCAGAAAAATGGAAAACTAGCCTAATTTTATTAAAACTGGTCAGGTAGGAAACTTTGTATAATGTGATCTGAGGAAGGCTAGACTGGATTTCTTGTCCCACAAATCTCCTTTTTTTTTCTGCTAGACACAGTAACCTGAAATTATTTTAGAAGGTTTTTTTAACCTGGAGAAGAGAAGACTTGAAGGGGCCAGGGGACTTAATAACTATCTTCAAAGGAGAAGCGAATTTATTCTGTATAGATATAGGGACTAGGATTGGGACCAGTATCTGAGTTATAAGAAGGCATATTTCATTTCAATATGAGGAGGAAAATGTTGTAGCAATTAGAGAGCTGCCTCAGAATAGGCTAAGTTGTCTTAGGGGACAGCAAACTCTTCAAAGTTGATTTTTAAAGCACAGACTGAATAAACTACCTGTTAGCATCATCTTAGAAGGGTTCCATATGTGTAATGGAAAGATGGACTAATCAGAACTTCTTAAATTTCTTCTACTTGCAAGCCCTTTTCATTCAAAAAATTTTCTAAGTAATCCTGGACATATAAGTATGTATACAAATCAAATATTTACTGATAATAAATCATAATTTCCAAAGCCCACATTCAGTTAAAAGATACCATATGGGATCACAACCCACAGTTTAAGAAATTTTGAACTAAAAGACCTCTTATTCACTTGTGTCTGATTCTTTGTGACCCCATGAACCACTATAGGTCAATATTGTTCAAAGAGTTTTCTTGGTAAAGATACTGGAATGCTTTACCATTTCTATCTCCAGTAGATTGAAGCAAAGAAATATTAAATAACTTGCCCATGTTCACACAGTTAGCAAATGTCTTAAGCAGAATTTGAGCTTAAATCTATCTCTATCTACTAAGCCATCTAACAGTCCCCAAATGACCTCTAAGATTCAATAATTCTAAGATTTTGAGTTTTTCAGATTTCTCTTCTTAAAATATAAATCCCCTAGCACATCTAGCATTTTCAGTCACTATCAAACAAAACCTTAAATTAATTTTTAAGATCCTTTCTAATCTGTTCAATTAGGGCAGGGACCATGAAGTAGGTAGAAATGTGTGATGTCTGAGCTAGCTTCCTGAAGGACCTCAGGATCAGCCTTTATCTTAGTGCAGGAGGCAGGAGAGCCACCAAAAGGATGGTCAAAGTTCTTATTAGCCCTTATGTACCTTAGTACAATTACATCATTACAGCATACTGAATATGTGTAAATTAGAAAACCATTACATCACCCTTTTAAGTACTAAGTATATGTGTGAACCAATTCCATTGAGTTAACACCTTGTTTCAAGTATACTTCTCCAGAGTTCCAGCCCTCTACAGAAATGTCACTATTTAGGAAAGCACAGGCTGATCTTGGAGGGGTGGAGTTCTACAATCTATATTTCCTAGTTTTCCAAATTTATATTTATTGAGTGAACCTGGAAAGATGGCTGGAAATGGAAGAAAGGCTCCAGAGAGAGGTTTACATCAAGTATTTCTTGTTGGCCTGTACACAACTGATCAGGTCGTCATGCTCTTGAATTGTGTGCCTCTCCTGGCTGCTTCCCACTTACAAGTCCTTATTGGGGAACAGTTTCTCTGTCCCCACCCCACCCCATGCCCATTCCAGCACTTGATCAGAGACACTAATACCCTGGCATCAAGGTTGGGTTGACAAGAGTTGATCAAATGAGTGCCATTCTTCTTAATTTTAAGAGCCTTAGGGACAGAGTAATAGAAAATTAGGGAAAGAGAGCTTTTGGAGTCAAGAAAAACTGGCATGGAAGGTAAATCAAATTTGCAATGTATATTAGCCCTGCGATCATGGGCAAGTCACTTAAACTTTCAACGTTCCAGGTTACTAGCTAGGATTGGACTGGAAGTAGAATTGCATCTGTAAAGTAGAACTGAATTAGCCCAAAGGAAATGCAAGATGCACAAAATTAGAAAATCTACTCCCAAATGTTTATATGGACTATTTATGTCTGACCGATGGCAGAGCATTCTGAGCTCATATTGATCTGATCAGCTACAATGGGACACACTGTAATTTGACTCTAACATAATGATGTTATTTTGCTTCTCTTCGAACAAAAGATAACAGCCAACCAAACAGGAAGTACTAAAGTGACAAAAATCACAGCATAAGACACACATGTACACACCCTCAAAGACCTAAAAGTCCTAAGGGTGTAGGACTTGTTTTTCCTACAAACAGCTGGCTTACAGACATCTTGCTTTCCCAGCTCCCCAAATGCTCTCTAGGGGGCACCAGGATCAGGGAGCAACTCATTACCAGAATAAAGTCATCAGAATTTTGGCTAGTACAATTTTCTCTCCAGGTCACAGGTTCAGAGCTGGAGGGATTCTAATTTTTACAAATTAGGAAACAGAAGCCATATAGGCAGTAAGTAGCAGAAATGGGCCCTGAATCATTTTCTGACTCCAAATCCAGTATTCTTTTCACTGTGCCACAATGCAGGGGCCTAGTTCCCTTCCATCTTAAGTAACAATAGGCTTTCTGGTGATAACCAATGTTAAAGGACCACAGACTTCAGCTATAGCTTCAGTCAGGACAAATACCACTAGGACAGGAAGCTCAGAGATCTGTTAAGGCCTGCCAATAAAACCCATCTATAATCCCAGATCAATTGTCTTTGCTTAGTTGATCTTTGTTGGGAGGGGAAGCATTAGTAAGCTAAATTGACTGTCCTCAAATGAAAGACTAGGCCTAAGCTTTTGTAGTGGCACATGCACACTCACTTTAATTAAGCAATCACACAATGAAAGCCACCATGAGGCTGAGTTCTAAGGCAGGACTAAGGGCTGCTTTGTAAAAGCCTCTGAGGTTATTCTCTTAAAGAGAAGTCAACATTCCTCTCCACAAGATTGGGAAAAGGGAAGTAATTGCCATGGGGTGGAGGAAGGAGCGGTGTGAAGATTTCAGAGTCAACATTTTGGGCCAGAGTGGGGAATCCTTTTAGAAAACTAGGCAAGACAAGAGGAAATGAGCATGTTTCTATCTGAATTTCTGTCTCTGAATCATTGCTTACTCCCCTCCTCTTCATCTGAAAAACCTTCCTTTTCTTCAAAACCTAGTCCCACCTCCTTTATCAACCTAGCCTAAAATGATCTCTTTCCTATCTAAAGTCACATGGCAATATCAGAGAGCTATAAACAGAACAAGAATCATAAAGATCCCATGCTGCAACCCTTTCATTTTACAGATCAGAAAACAAGCCCTTATGATTGACCCAAAGTCTCAGAGATAGGATTCAAACCCAGCTCCTCTCATTCCAAATGATCTCCAACAACTGCATCAGAGTCTGTACCATTCTACTTAGCATTGTTATCATATATGCCCCAATGGCATTTGTTGAGACCTTCTGACATATGCTGTGTCAGTGGGTATCAGCTGGTGGTGGACTGGTTGGAGGCTAATACAACTTACATTTTATAACATTAGAAATACAACATTCTGAAGCAAAAATTTGACTGATGAAATGGATATTATCAGGGACCCTTCCTCTGGGAGGGTCAAATGGAGAATGATTCTAAAAACCCACATAGATCTTATTTTCTCTGATTTTTTTTCCTTTACTTCCTGTTAGCTTCCTGAGGGGAGATAGTTGTTTCTTTTGTTACCCTCTGAAGCACTGGGAAAAATGCATGGCACAATAAGAACTCAAATAAAAAGGCAATCCTTAAAATAAACATAAATAAATTCCATAAATATAAACAATGTCAAGTGAAACAACGTTACAAGGGCAGTGAGCTACATGGAAACAATATTGAGTGGAACTGTATGCTTGGGGGAAACAATTACTGTGTTTGGTTAAGTATAGGGGGAGAATCAAACTTTTACTGACTGACATGTTTTAGGCAATAAGCCAAATAACCTTTCACTGTTTCAGTTATGATGTACGTCAAAAAGTATTGTGAAATGGCATTGATTGGGACGAAATGATGTTGGGCTGTGCCTGTAGGTGTTGATTGGTTAGTGGGCTAAACTGAGGATCATTCAGCTTACAGGTTTATGATGGAAGAAACTCAGATAATTGGTAGGTGGAATAATAATGAATATTGTCAGGAAACCTTTCTCTGAACAGGTCACTAGAAGCTAGAAATATCTGATCTTGTCCAAATATTCTGTAAGCTCCCAAAGGGCAGAATGTATTGTCCTCTTCATTTTTTTCTCTTTCCCCTTAAGGTAAATCTTTGTTAAGTGAGGGAATATAAGGCAATTCTTCTGCCTTCAACTTTCTCAGCTGAGTACGAATCTCTTCTGTAGCTGGTCCAGCCATCAGCCCTGTTGCTGAAATTCATTTTCAAAGTTCTTACAGCCATGAACCCACATCTACTTGAGGCTCTGAGGAAGCTGGAACTTCTCAGTAAGGCTCTGTTGTTTTCCAACATGAAATAACACGCCACTTAGTATGGGGATGTCACCCCATGCTGCTGGAATTTCCAGCTGCTGTAGGTAAAAATCCAACTGGTTTTTCCCTGATAAATCATGATTTCATAATCACAGGCTCCTAAAGGAAAGGTGGGGCAAGATGGTAGGGAAAAGTGGTGGGGAAATGAGGGGAGACTATGGTAGGAAAAAAGAGTTAAAATCTAAGACCAAATACCCTAGAACTAAGTACTGATAGCCTTCACCCAGAAGGAATAGCAGTGGCTCTGTGCCCCCATCCCAATTCCAACTCTGAGCAGACATAAAAATTCAGTCATCTAAACATTCAAAATATCCAAGGCTTCTCTCACTATGGAAAAGTCAAAGAATATTAGAACTAGACGTTATTTAGTAAAGCATCTAATCCAACCTCTTCAATGTCCAGAAGACACTGAAGTCCTGAGAGATAAAGTGATTTGTCCACAGTCACACAGTAAATTAGTGACAGAGACTTAAAGTCAAAGAATATTAGAACTAGACGTTATTTAGTAAAGCATCTAATCCAACCTCTTCAATGTCCAGAAGACACTGAAGTCCTGAGAGATAAAGTGATTTGTCCACAGTCACACAGTAAATTAGTGACAGAGACTTATGTTTCCTGATCCATGGTCTTCTATTTAAAAAAAAAACAAAAAGAAAAAAAAAAAAAACAAAATTCATTCTCCTCAGATAGCTACCAGCCTTCTTGATGGGAAAGGACCCACAGTAGTTCCTAGTGGAGTCCACTTTTCCTCCTCCTTGTTAGGGTTAGCAACGAGTCTCAGTTATATCACATCCCTATTCATAGAAGGACTAAATGGAGAAGGGAAGAAAAAGGGGAACCTAGGAGGGATGGCTTAGCTCTACTACTGATAGGGTGAAGAAGTATCAGGACACACTTGAACTACTCAGAGGCATGAATCATCACCCCTCCACTCCCTTGCCCCCCTAAGCAGCAGCAACTCATCTAGACACAGACATTGAGGGAGAAAAGTGAACCACTCACTTGAATTAGCAAGGGTGAGTAAGGTAAAGATCCACTAGAACCTGGAAACAAACATACATATGCACCGCTAGTCCCAATGATATACTAGGATCCAGAACATCGTGAGGGGACCTTCTTAACTTAGATGTACCCAGTATCCTGAGTTCTTCTGCTAATTAAGGGAATACTGGGTGTGGGGAGGAGGGTGAGGCTAAGACCTGATGATTCAGATGATGGAAACCAAACTGAGGAGAAGAGATAAGAACCAAAGAGCATGTCAGGAGGTAGGACGTCAGCTTCAGGGTTCTGGCAAATACCCAGAGCCCCATGGGAATGTACCCTGTCAGCATTCGTCAGCGTCTCTGGACCTTGCAGCACCTTTCCACTGACAATCACCAAATCCTGGGACCAGCCCTCATAGCTTGGTGGGAAAAGCAATGCACACTTCCACTTATAGATGCTTGGGGGGGGGGGGTAGTTCCTAGGAAGGGAGGATAGTGCAACATAGTTCCTAACTATCACACTACTTGCTGACCAGCAAGGTATGCTGACAAATTTTGAGCACATCTTTTCTTAGCCATATTACTGAGTGATGTACCCTTATAAGTTTCATGTTCTCGGCCAACAGACTCTTGAATGGCCTACCTGACCCCCCTCCATGTCTGGAGACAATTTTAATCTTAGTTAACTTGTCTTACCCACACAAAGGCTAGATACCAGTCACTTCTCTGGAGCCTGGTATTAATGCCAGCCAAGTTACAACTACTCTGATTAGTGGGGTGGAACAGAACTAAGTTGTCATCTGGAAAATTGGCTACCAAGATAGCCTCCCACAGGCCTCAGCTTCCTCTATCTAGCTCCATCATCCATGTGTCTGTCTGTCTGAGACAGACTAGGACTCTGAATTCAATTCCCAAAGCTGAGTTTGCAGCTTGACTTTATAGTTCTATTTTTCCTTGGCCACTGAATCACTAATAGCTGAGAGAAGAGGCCCCTAGTTTCCTAACCTGTCCTTTAAAGGATTCAGGTGTGGAATTTCCAAGTCGGATCACCCCTTGATTATTAGATTTGGTAGAAAATTATCCTGGTCATTTTGAATCTGAGTAATACCCTATAGGGGTCCTAGAAGGAAGGCAGCATAGATCATTGAAAATGCTGGATTTGAAGTCAGAGAATTTGAGCTTTGAATCCCAACTCTATTAGTAACTATAAGTATCTATTAGTAACTTTCTTATCTATAAAATTGGGGGGAGAATGGGAGTCAGACTAGATGACTTCTAGGGTCTCCTTCAGGTCCAAAACTGATTCTATAACCATCCAATTGATCACAAACCAGAAGAGGTACTAGCAGTACCTACTCCAATACCTTTTAGCCAGCTCAGAGTTTCTTCTAGATCTGGCTTTGCTATTATAAATTAGAGCTAAAAATAACAATGGAATTAGGATTGGAGACTATCAGCATAGTCCAAATGAATTCACAGAATAATGGAACTGGAAGGTTTCTTAGAAGTCATAATCAGCATGCACTTTCTCCTCTGCCTAGAGCCTAATACAACAATATTTCCCTTCCCTTCTTTAATTCAGAATTCCAAGTTAAGAGAGACAATTTCTCATTTCTTCCTTATTTTGGGGGGAGGAAGAAAAGGGAGGAAGAAAAGGGAGGAAAGGCTTTTAATATTCATAAGGAGAAGGGGGCAAAACCAAGCTTTTTTCTTTTTCTTTCTTCTTCTTCTTCTTTTTGATGGAAACCAAACTTCTTTTTTTATGGGGCTCCAAGGAGAAGAGGTTGATGTAAAACACCAAACAGGTCAGTTTTGCTGAGAGAAGCCTTTGGACTTTTAGGCTGCCCTTCAATGACAAGGGAGAGATGAATTCTTCCAGAGTCTATGCTCCAGATTCTCTATTCCTTTCTCCCAAATCAAAACAGAAAGAACTGAAAAGCCTGGGCCACAGCAAACACAAACTTGAGGCAGAGAATCCTTTTCTCATCTGCTCATGCTATTCTTCGCCCTGCCCCTCAGTCACAGGTCTATCCAGGGATTATTCCCAGTCTAACTCTCAATCAACCAAAAAAGATGCCAGCACAACAGAGTTCAGCTTTGCGCTACTCTTCCCCCAATTTTTAGACCAAAAACATACCAACTTTCACCCCTGAGTAAATTCATTGGCCCTTGACCCAAAAATGGTTTATTAGTGAATTCAGCCTAAGAGGCATTAGAGTTCTATGCTTAGGATGACACCAATCTCTAAGAAGCACCAGGATGTATGTAGATGAGAGAGAGTATTGGATTTGGAAGAAGGAAATCTGGGTTCAAAACCCCATTTTGCCACTTTGTACCTGTGTGACCATTTTTGGACCTCAGTTTGCTCATTTGTAAAAATAAAGGGAGTAGACTGAATGATCCTGAAGGGATCTGGAGGCTCTCATTCTTATGACTACATGTAAATGTGATCAAAATAGCAGCTCATTTACAGCCATCCAGGCAAGGCTGAAGCAAGACCTGTTTTAAGTGGATTGTCGTGTTTAATATCTTAAGGACAATGTTGAGCACACGAGCTAGCACACACACACACAGACACATACACAAGTGTGAGGCAGGCTCTGGAAACTACTTAATATCCTCTGAGAGAGCTAAAAATAAAACAAAAAACTCAGGGCTCAACTGAAGGAATTTGTGTTTTGAGATGGATAGTGTAAGTAAATTGAAGGGAAGCTAAATCTGGCTCATGTTTCACCTCCCTGCCTGCAGAGGTGGAGCCAAATTATCTTTGAGGTTTCTTTTAACTCTAAGCTTCTACAAAGAGTCAGCCTAACCATCTTTTGCCATCTTCCTACTTAGCAATTCACTATCTTTGTCCAGTACTCAATTCAGCAATAAAACATTAGCCTGCTCATGCCAAATCAGCACTAAATAACCTGGATCCAAAAGTAGACTCAGGTAATCTATTCCAGATCTTAAAGTTTACCCAAGCAGAAATGAAGGACCAGAGAAGTCAAGTGACTTCCTCAGATTGCACAGACAATGTGTGAACTTGAACTTTAGATCTCCCAATCCCTTAGCCCATAAATTTTTCTAAGACCACAGTATCTTTTTATCTCTTTTTTAACTGTCTTCTAGTATCTAAATCACATGCTTAGGGGCATAGTAGGGAAATTTCTGGCCCCGAATCATTATCCAAACCTTCCCATGATCTGAATCATACCCACGCCCACCCTGGTCTCATCAAACACTCATCTGCGTAGGTAGGATCTTTCTTACTATTCACTATGTCATAGAGAAAAACACACACACATACACACATGCTGCCCAAAGGCAAAATATGTCCAGCTACTGAATTCTTCCCTCAGGAAGCCTTTTTGGAAAGGAAAAGAAAGCTGATATGAATTAACAAAAATATTTGAAAAGGCATCCCAGGCATCTTAATGCAAAAGGGGAGTAGCTAACAGTCGAAAATAGTTAGTTCAAAGATAATTTGATTCTCCATCTTTTTTGTCTGATTACCAAGTATTCCCTCAGTCTAGAAGATCATTGTGTCTTTCCTTCTTTCAGTGTCCTAAAGCTTAAGGGGATGTCCTGCTGTCTTCTGACCTCTATGGGAAACATTTTCTCATTGACATACAATAAACTAAAAATAAAAAAAAATAAAAAAAAAACAACCAAACAAACAAACAAACAAATAAATAAATCCAGGATTCCTATCTTTTCTGAAAGGCAGCTAGGTGGCAAAGTGAATAGTCCTAGGACAAGAGTCAGAAACTTCAAGTAGTTGTGTGGTCCTGGGCAAGTCATTTTATTGCTATGTGCCTTAATTTCCTCACCTGTAAAATGGGGCAAAATAGCACCTATCCCCCACAGTTATAAAGATCAAATGAGATATCTGTAAAGCCCTTTGTAAACTTCAAAGCCTACATACATGTTAGCTATTATTCTCTCTCTCACCCTCAGGATTCCCCATCCCTTTTCACCTTCTGTGCCTGGTTGATCATCTTCCGGACCACCTCCTTGATGTGGGCTTGTCCATCAATGGGAGGTTGCATATACACACTGGCACGGGTCACCCCACGATAGGCAATGGTATCAGGCCAGCCAAGGTCCAGCTGTGGGATAGAACGGTCTGATTTCTGTGGCCAGTACTCCAAGGAAGGAACCAGATCAGCATCAGCATCACCACCTCCCTCTCCATCCTCTTCTTTATCATTAGGCCCAGAGCCCTCACTGAGACCTCTTTGTTCCCGGGGATCCTCAGACCCCGGGTCATATACTTCAATCGTCTCCAGGATTTTCTTGAGCTCCAGCTCCGACAAGAAGTCCCGAATATTCTCCTTCTTGAGAACTTCATAGAAGGCATCGGGGCCCTCAGCCACCAGGGCTTCCAGGGCCAACCTCTGCCCCTCACTATAGAAGAATTCGGGTTTAGATTCGCTAGAACGCCAATTCACGTGGCTGTCGTCCAAGCACTGCACCTGAGAATACGCCATGGCTGTGCCAGGGGCACACACACTGGTCAAGTGAGGACAGGAGGAAGGGGCGGCTGGTGTGGGAGCAGATTTAAACTAGGGGAAGGAGGGGGAACTTCCCAGAGGCCGAAGACGATCTTCTCTCCCCCTCCTCCTTTCCTGCTCCTCGGACCCGGAGCTCAGATGCCCGACTCCCCAGCGATGAGCCAGCAGGACAAGTTGGCACGCACAGGCTTCACATACATTCTGCCCATAGGGAACCTGTGTGGGGAAAGAGGAGGAGAGTGTGAATAAGGGATTGTGGACAGGAGAACCCAGGACAGAAGGGTTAGCTTGGGGATCAAATGACTCAGAAATCTGGGGGGCTTCCAGGTGCCGGTGGCCGGAAGCTGCTCTTCTCCCTTCCTCCGGCCTCCTCTCTCCTCCCTTCCCCCAACATCAATAAAACCCCCCACAGCGCACCCGGGAGCCAGCATGGCTGCGCTCGGATCTCCAAGCACTCCCGAGTGCTGGGAAATCGTGGAAGCAGTGAGTGGCCAAGTTGGCTGAGAAGGCCGGCTCGGGCGCCCCGGGATGGATAAGCGAATGGGTGGGTGGGGGGTTTCCTTTTTACCCCAGCTCTCTTCAGCAACCTGGGACCCAGCGTCTGGTCGGGCAGGCGGGCGACCGGGAGGCAGAGCGGAGCTGCCCAGGTAAAGCGGCGCAAATGACAAGCGGGAGAGAACGAGTCGGAAGCAGCCGAGAGGGGAGGGGCGGGCGGCGGGAGCCGCCTGAGTCATAGCCCCGCCCGGCCCCACCTGCGGAGGGGGGGTGGGTCACGTGCGACCACGGCCCCGCCCCCTGGGGCTGGGATCCGAGCGCTCAGGTGCGTGTCTGTCCTACTCAGTGCTGGGACGCAGGAAGCTGATTCATCCCCGGTGTCTCCCGCCGGGTCTGGGCTCTCAAGCGCCCCCATTCCCGAAACCCGCGGGGATTAGTTCACCTAACACCTCCCAGCTTCCTTCTCAGCTCCTCCACTGTCCCTTCCGGGCACCAATCCTTAAGGATCTCTCCTCCCCCTACGCCCCTACCCCCGGGGAGGAAGTCTGATGGGCTGCTGGGAATTTAGCAGATCCCACCTCCCCCTAAAAGCCTTTCCAGACAAGACCAGCCCACTTCACTTGTTCTCCGCCACACTCCATCTGGGGCTGGTTTATAGACCGTAGTACCTTCCACTAACGAATCTCTCTGGGCCTCAGTTTCCTCATTTGAAAATTCCAACGACCTGGAATTTTATAGGTGAAGAGATGGGCTCAGAGAGAGAGGAAGTGACAACAAAATTATAGTTTGGCAGTAACAAGCAAAACCAAGATTAGATCTCTGATTAGACCTCGAAGTCCCCCTCCAGGACTTTCCACGACTCCACTGATGTTTTGGTTTGTGTTATTTCCACCAGATCATATATTTATTTTCTTTTTTTAAATTAATTTTATAATTTTTTGACAGTACATATGCATGGGTAATTTTTTTTTTTTTTTACAACATTATCCCTTGTATTCACTTCTTTTCCAAATTTCCCCTCCCTCCCTCTACTTCCTCCCCTAGATGACAGGTAATCCCATACATGTTAAATGTGTTATAGCTTATCCTAGATACAATATATGTGTGCAGAACCGAATTTCTTGTTGCACGATAAGAATTGGATTCCGAAGGTAAAAGTAACCTGGGAAGAAAGACAAAAGTGCAAACAGTTTACACTCATTTCCCAGTGTTCCTTTTCTGGTTATAGCTGATTCTGTCCATCATTGATCAATTGGAATTGGATTAGCTCTTCTCTTTGTTGAAGATATCCACTTCCATCAGAATACATCTTCACACAGTATCGTTGTTGAAGTGTATAATGCAGATCATAAATTTCTTAAGGGCTTCCACTTTTGGCATTCCCACAGAACCAAACACAGCACCAGATGCAGAGCCACAAGAAAGATTTACTGTGCTGTTTTCATTCATTCCCAAAGATGATCTATGATACGATTTCTCAATGGCAGTTAGAATAGTATAGTTGAAAGAGCAGTGGTCTTCAAATTGGGAAACCTGGTTCTGAATCTGGTTCTGAACTTGGTTCCGTGTGGTAGGGAAGACTGGTCACCCTTCTCAGTTTCTTTATCTCTAAAATGGAAGCTGGATTGTTGGATTGGATGATGTTTAAGAATCCTTTCAGCTCCAAAGTTTTATGATTGTATCACTTTAGATGCTGATACTAGATGCCTAGTTCTTTCTTTTATTATTATTATTATTGTTTTTTATATACAAAACATATGCATGGATAATTTTTCAGTATTGACAATTGCAAAATCTTTTGTTCCAACTTTTCCTCTCCTTCCCCCCACCACCTCCCCCAGAGGGGAGGTAGACCAATACATGTTAAATATGGATGCCTAGTTCTTTCAAAGGATCCTTATCAAGCTTATCAAGGTACTAGTGAGGCACCAAGACTGGCACCAAGATTGAAATGCTCGAGACTCAGTTTAGTGTACTGGTCTTTTAGGAATGTGCTTGGCCTGCACTAGTCAAAACCCATGCTTCTATTCCAACCTTAGGACCAAGCAAGCCTCCTCCTCCCCTTCCCTTGATTGGATCCTATACTGGAAGTTTCCATGTTTGGATTTGTTGTTTATAGGTGGTAAGGTGCTGAGCCTGGAATCAGAAAAACCTGAGTTCAAATGTGGCCTCAGATCTTTTAAAGCTATGTGACCTTAGGATAGTCACTTACCTCTGCTTCAATTTCCTCATCTCTAAAATGAGCTGGAGAAGAAAATTATCTTTGTTTAAAAAAAAATAAACAAACAAACAAAGAGTCAGACATAACTGGAAAAAACTAAAAAGACTAAACATTGGGATCAGTTCCCCAATCCCAAGGTGGTCCACATTTTTCTCAATCTTGCTATCTCAATACATTTACACAAGGGAAGCTAAGTCCTTTATGGAGGACTCAGAAGGCCATCACTTTAGGGGGAGCACATCCTTAGGGTGGGTCCCCTAAGGGCAGGCTTTCCTCAGCTTCAGAACAAGCTCAGCTACTTGAACAGAGGACTTGGCGTCTCTGGAGCTTGAGGGCTCTGGGTTATGGGGTGGTGCAGCTGCCACATCTGATGGCTAGAGCCTCCTTTAAACAGCTGCCTGGGCAGGGAGGGGTTTAATTGGCCAGAGCCTTAGAAAAGCCCATTAAAAATGGACCTGCTTTTTTGGGCTGTCCCTCCTCAACCTAATGACAAAGCTAGTTTGGAAGAAGACATTGAACTACAGGTGGTGAGCTTCAAGAGGTCAGGGACCCATGTTACCTCCTTCTAGCTCCTCCTGATATGGAAGCAGCTCCAGAGACTTAAGAATTGATGATGGGTTTGGAAGTTAGGTGAATAAGCAGTATATTGTGAGGAAAAATAAAGCACTAGACTAGTCTAAGAGTCTTGGATGCTGTATGTGTGTATGTGTATGTGTGTGCACCCCCTATTACCATTTTCCCAAGAATCTGTACTATCCTGAAAGAAGGAGCAAAAAGTGAAGGATATAATGAAAAATAAAAAAGGAAGAAATAAGTGGAGTTTATTCCCTGTTATTTGGCTTCCTATAAGTCCCTGTTAAAATCTCACCTCCTGTAGGAAGCCTTTTTTAATGTTTGCTAATTAACAAGTTCCTTCCCTCTATTGATTACATCCAATTTATCCTGTATATAACTTGTTTGCATGGATTTGTTTGCTTGGAACCTCTCCTATTTGTGAGCTCCTTGAGAGCAGGAACTGCTTTCACCTTTCCTTTTATATATATATATATATATATATATATATATATATATATATATATATATATATATATATATATATATATATATATATATATATATATATATATATGAATATACAAGGAATATACAAATATACAAGAAAAGGCTTAGTACAGTGCTTAGTATATAGTAGGTGTTTAATAAATGTTTATTGACCAACTTACTGCCTGAAATGAACAGTGCTTTGGATTGGGATTCTAAGATTAAAAAGACTTGGGATCTCATCCCTACAATAATACTAAGTGACTACAATCTTGAGTAGTCTCTTACTCTCTCTAAGCAAATAATCTATAAAAATAAAGATTTGAATTGGATATTGAAGATTCTATATGTTGCAATTTCTCCTAGCCTTAAAATATTATGAATATTTTATACTGAGTCCTCCCTCCTGAAATCATTGAAAGGGAATATTAGAAATTAAAATTTGGCATCAGAAGCAAAAGTCCTGGGTTTCAATTCTATCTATGTATTCATAGACAAGTTATTTCACCTTGCTGTGCCTCAATTTCCTTAACTGTATAATGTGGAAGTCAGACTAAATGATCTCTAAAGTTCCTTTCAACTCCAAATTTGTGATTCAAAATCAAGATTGGTCAGCTAAATGAGGCAAGGAGTAGATAGAATGCTGGGCTTGGAGTCAGGGAGACCGGAATTTAAATTTGGCCTGAGACAGTTAGAGCAAGTTGCTTAAGTCTGTCTTCCTCAGTTTCCTCTTCTGTAAATTGAACTGGAGAAGGAGATAGCAAACCAATCCAGTCTCTCTGCCAAGAAAAATCCAGAAATGGGTTACAAAGAATCAGACACAACTAAACAACAAAATTAGGTTTGAAGATGCCAGGTGGGGGTGCTGTCTCTAATATTGGAATATATGATAAGTGAAGTGATCCAATGGGATCTTTGCCATATGTAATAGTTATGATATTTATGTATTAGGGTCATTCTCTAGCTATGTTACTAGAATTTCCATGTTTAAGTTTCAAAGCTTCTTTTATCCAAAAAGGAAACTTGCTCACAAATGGGATTGTAACCAGGATCCTTAGAAGTCATACAGAGGAAATATTCAAGTTCAAACCCTAGGTTTGCTATTTTGTGCCTGTGTGATTTTGGGCAAGTCTTTTGACCACTCATGCATTGATTTCCTCACTATAAAATTAGGAGTTACCATAAATGATCTCCAAAGTCTCTTTTTGTTCAAAATCTAAGATCATTTATGATCCTAATTATCTGGGTCATTCATGGAGGGGGAAATCAAATGGATAGAGTAAGGTCAAGATCACAGCTAACCCAACTAGTCCAATTTATATCAGAAAGGAATCCCTCTTATAACACACCTGATAAGTGGCTATCCAGTTCATTGAAGACCTCCAATGGTAGGAAACCTATCATCTCTCAAGGTAGATTCTTTCAGTTTGGGGCTGCTTTAATTATTAAAGGTTTTCCTAAAGTCGAGACTAAATTTGCCGGTTTGTGTTTACCTGTTGTCTCTGGTTTTGTTCTCAGAGGACAGAACAAACACACCTAATCCCTTTTCCAATCGACAGACTTTCAACTAAACAAAGCAGTAATGCCCACTCTTAGTTTTCTCTTTTCCTGATTAAACATTCCTAGTTCTTTCAAATGATCCTTATATGGCATGGTCTCAAAGCCCTTCCCCATCTTGGTTAATCTCTAGTTTATCAATGTACTTAATTGCACTAAGACCTGTCCCAATCTGAAATGCTGGAGACTCAGTTTAGTATCCTGCCTTTTAGGCCTACCCTAGTCAAAGCCCATTCTTCTCTATTCTAACCTTAGGACCAAGCAAGTCTCCTCCTTCCCTTCCCCTCCATTGGATCCTGCACTGGGAGTTTCTGTGTGTGGATGTATCTGTTTATTATTGTTATTTGAAAATGTATTTTTTTTTCATTGTTCAGCAATAAATGCCCAGCACAGGAATAAAGGAGGCAGTGTTTTGTGCCAGGCACATTTTAATTGGTTGAATAAATAAATTAAAAAAATTTAATGACTCTGTGATTCTAAGCCAGATGCCCAATGACTCTGCTCCCTCTGAGGGAGGGTTGGGCCCAGTGAACACCATGAAACTGAGCCCGGCCCAGGGGGTTGGTTGTGTCCCAGTTAGGAGCTGTAATCAGCTGCCTCCACCCACTGAGCTAAGCTCAGACACCTGGAACATGAAGGCTTGCTAGGTGATACACAGTTCGGTTCTTGTTTACTGTTTCCCTAACAATTCCCTACTTGGCTTCCTTACTTCTGTTCCTTCTTTTCCCAGTACATTCCCCCCCCTTTTCTCTCCCTTTTTTCTCTCCTACTCCTCCCCACTTCTACTTCCCTGTCTCTTACCTCTCCTCTATCCCATTTTCTCTCTGCCCTATCTCAAAAGGGAGAGGTGAATGAATAGTGATTGCTGATTTGTGCCTATTTCTTCTTTAACACACAATTTTTGTCCCTTAATCACATCCCAGTCTCTATTATACTTTCCTAAATCCCAAATCAAACTTTTAGCTCCAATAAGGCAGAAAGCATTTTCTTTTCTTCTCTTGTCTATTCCAAGTGCATTGTCCAAGGCTGGGGTCACAGATAGTATATAGGGAGATGGAATAGAGTGTTGCGTCTAAGTAAGGAAGATTCAGCTTCATGATTCAAATCTGGCTTCAGACACTTACTAAACATGTAACCCTGAGCAAATCATTTACCTGTTTTACTCAGTTTTCTCAATTGTAAAATAAAGAGAAGGAAATGGGAAACCACTTTGCCAAGAAAATCTCAAATGGGAGTTAAACATGATGGAGCAACCCCACAAAAAGTACCTACCAGTGACAAACAAATATGATCTTATTTGATCCCAACTACCTTTTCAATAGATATTATTGTTATCCCAATTTTACATTTGAATAAACTAAGGCAAACAAAGGTTAAATGACTTGCTCAGATAGCGACACTTGACTGTAACTCACTTCAAACCTAGTGCTTTATTCACTATACCATCACCTATTATCAATAGAGTCCCTGATTGATTTTTTAAAAAATAACTTTTAATGATATCTTTTGTTTTTAGTTACATAAATATCTCTTCTGCCTCATGGAAAGTTATTTCATATAACAAAGATTTTTTTTTTAAAGAAAAAAATAAAAAGAGGAAGAAAAAAAACACAATCAACAAAACCAACAAATACATTTCTAAAATAAAAAATAGAAACAATGTCTCATATCCAGACTCATTTGGTTAAAAGCTTCAGTCCAAGTTCTAGCTCTAAAAAAAAAAAAAAAAAAAAAAAAAAAAAAAAAAGATGGTGATGATTCCAGAAGTCATTTCTCTTTAATTGAATCTGGGTCTTTTTTCTTGATCGTTAGTCTTATCACTTACTATCTGTAATTTCCTTTCCCCATGGTTACCTACTTCCCCTATTCTATGGAAAGCAGAGTGTTCCTGGAGTCAGGATCTACCCTTCCTTGCCTTATTTAGTCTTTGGGGATCGAGGAGGGCAGGGGAGGAAAGCTCAGACATTCTACTCAGCCTGTTTACTTTTCATACAGCCAGGTGGATATAATGAGAGACAGACCAGGAAGTTTAAGTAGTCCACAAACAGATAGTTGCTCAGAAGTATCATCTTTCCCGAAGGAGGACTCACTAGCAGGATTTGTTTTGAGTTTGATGTCACATAATGGAGACATCTTGAACAGAGATATTCTCCAAATAATCCTCAAGGCAACACAAAGATATTGAACACCTGATGTATGTGATGCTTTTTGTCATTTATTGTGAGTTGTCAGTTGAATTGTGGGTGAATAATAATAGGAGACTGTCTAGCTAAACCCTCTCATTTTACAAACTAGGAAACTGAGACCCAGAGAGATTTGCCTAGGATCATACAGTTAACATACAAATAAGAGACAGATTTGAATTTATGTTCCCTTATTTAATCAATATTCTTCCTCTTGTACCACACTACCTACTAATGAGTCAAATGTACTCTCTAACCTCATTGGGTAAATATTCTTTCGGAGGGTGCAAGACTCTGCCAAAATCTGAAACAATTAAAGAATAATGCAAAGTTGGATATGACTGAATATGAAAATGAGTAACATGAACAATCAGTGTTAAAAGAATTCAAAAGAAAGACCACTCTCAATGGACATCATCAGCGCTTCATACAAAAAGGAGTACTTGACTTTTGGCCTTAAAGATCCAGTAGGCTTTGGATAGATAAAGGAGATGGAAGAGAGGTATCTCAGTCTGAGATCTGCAAGAGTGAAGGAGAAAAAGTGCAAGAAAAGCAATACAAATTGAAGTCTGAGCCTAAAAGTCACCTTTTAAAGAAAGATGCCAGAGAATCTGACTTGAGTATTAATAAATTTTGAATTGAATTTTGAATTGGATACTTCTAGTTTTAACCAAAAGGAATTGAGTTTCAAGAGTGAAATTTTGGGCACCGTGGCAAACTGGCAGGTGAAGTATTCTGGAGTGTTCCTTGAGTCCGTAAAGGAGGAGACAGCCTGATCTGATTCATCTCTTTGTACCCCATGTCCACTCTGTGCCTAACTGTGGTAGGGATCAATCAGTGGGCAGAGGATATAGTGAAGATTCTAGTGCTATGAGGACCAGAAGATGGGTGCTGAGAGGGAAGTAAATTTATTATTAGTTGGTGGTTTAGATAAGAAGAGTTAGATGCACACAACTTTATCCAATGGATGGCATGGGACAGGTCATTCATTGGATTTAGATTTCTCTTTCCTTATATAAATAATACCAAACTTAGAGAGATGCTAAGAGAGTTGACTAATACCGTGTTTCCCCGATAATAAGACCTATCCTGAAAATAAGACACCCACATACTCTTTAATATTCCGCTAAAATAAGCCCTCCCCCGAAAATAAGCCCTATCGAACTTACTATGAAAACGGTCATCATGGTGATCCCCTGCGCTATATGCTGCGTAGCGGTACCTTCAGTAAGCAGCGCCGCCCTCCCCTCCCGGGTGAAACGCACGTCGCGCTCCGAGCTGCATCCAATCAGAGCTGCAGCAGTGAGCGCGTCATCCTCTTCTTCCCTGGTGATTTGCTTGCTGGCGCAAGACATCCAGGCTGGAATTCAGGGTATGGATACTTATGACGATGTTGTTGAAGAAGATGACATGATCATTATTGAATAAAGGTAAAAAAATTTTTGTTCACATTTACCTGTTTATTAAAATTGCTGTCAATGTTCATTAAAATAAGCCCTCCCCTGAAAATAAGCCCTCTGGTGTTTTTTAGTCCCAAAAAAATAATAAGACAGTGTCTTATTATCGGGGAAACACGGTAATGACTTCAAAGCACTTTGCAGATAGAAAATGCAACCTAAGAGGAGAGAGAATTTAGAACTCAACATTTAAAAAGAAAATAATGTTTTAAAAGAAATAAATAATAAATTATTTTTTTTTTTTTTAAAAAAGGTTTGATTGAAGTAGAAGAAATTAAAGGAAGATAGAGAAATGTGGACGAATTAAATCGGGACCATTTTATTTTTGTTTCTAACATCTAGTGTTGTGTCCTACACCATAGGGGTTCTTAATAATGTTGCTGAATTATATTAAAGATGATTACTCCTGTAACATATGAAAAATAAAAGCATATTACAAGCTCATTAAAAATGCAGCGTAAGCAGAAATTCATGACAAGGGAAGATCTTTCCTTCTGAGACATGTTATCAGTGAGGACCTCATTTGCAGCTAATGATCTGGAGCACTCTGAAGTCTCTGGATTGAATTGTCTTTACCCTCGGGTTGCAGATCTTTATAGGGCCTGGGGCTAATTCTTTCTTTTTCTATCCTCATTTTATCCTTTTGCTAAATAGGTAGCATTCCTCTCTTCCTAGCAGAAAAGATTGTCTAACCTCCCCCATCCACCTTTATGCTTATTTACACTGGAATGTTTGCCTCACTTTTGAACCCCAAGGTTATTGCATGGACAATGGGTTTTTGCTAAGCTGCATGCCTAGACCACAAGAATCTCCACAAAGCTTTACCAATTGTGGAGCCTCAAACAATCCCCGCTTTACGAGGGATTTCTCTTGTCCCTTGTAATCCTTTTCAGTTTGCATTATTGGTTGACATTTATAATACTTTGATGATGGCACAAGACTAGAAGCTTGATTTTTATGAGTGATATTTTAGGACAGCATTGGGAAAACTTAGCATTATCCTTTTTTTTTTTTTTTTTTTTTTTTACCAGCTTCATAAGACACAACCATGACAGGGGCAAAATTAGGGTCTGTGACCTTTACCTTTTAGAAGTATAATTTATCTACTCTCTCACCCACCCCAATTTGGAACATTGGGATCAGATTTTTCAAGCTGGCCATTGCCTATCTGTTATTTCTAAGATGAGATCGAACCAACAGCAGTATCCTGAACCTGGAAGTTTTGCCATATTGCTTAAAAAGAATTCTGACCCAGTCTTTCATGCTGGTCTTCTGCTACTGATGCATCATGTATCTCCCACAAATGGATATCAATGCTATAGCTTCAGTTGGCTACACATGACTATGCCCATGTCATTTTTCTAAATTGGGCTAGTCCATCTTAACCTACCAAGAGCTTAGATATAAGGGAGAGGATACAATAATTGTTTTTCTTGCGCAGCAAGATAATTGTATAAACATGTACGCTTATATTTGATTTACATATATTTTTACCATGTTTAACATATATTGGATTACTAGCTATCATGGGGAAGAGGTGGGGGAAAGGAGGGGAAAATTGGAACACAAGGTTTTGCAAGGGTCAGTGTTAAATTGTCCTTGCATATATTTTGAAAATAAAAAGCTTCAATTAAAAAAAAAACTATCTGAAGAGAGATAATAAGTAGAATTGAAAGTTAGAAGCAGGTGGAATTCCTACATACTAAGATGAAAATGGCTACTCTAAAAATAAGAATAAATTCAAGGACAGTCACTGAACAGAAATAATAATTCTTGGGAACAGAACCTTGCCATGGGATAATCTCTCCTTTTTATTTTTACTTTTCTCTAATTCTCTATTACCTTATTTTTCAGATGATGTGGGCTGTGTAGTGACGTCTGAGTGCCTGAGGGCCTGTGGGGCCGAAGTAGGCTGCTCCAACATTGCCTACCCCAAACTAGTGATGGAGTTGATGCCCGTGGGTAAGGCGGCCAGAGGTGGAGGCAGCAGAGCTTGCCAGGCCAGTCAGCTCAGCACCTAATTGTTTTGTGGCCTGGGTGGAGCTGAGGCTATGCTTCCCCTGTGTAGGAGTCTCACCCACTGGGACTGTCCCAACAATCCAACATAGCCATTTGCAGGTATCCTAAATGGCCCTAGTTTAGAAGATTCTAGCTGGCCAGAAAATTGGTATTTATTCTCCAAATAATAAAGCTTGCTGAGAAGAGGAGAGGCTAACTGTTCATGGTCTTAGTCCCAGCTTATTTATTTGGGGTTTCAGTTGGGAAGAGTTGCTCAGCAGTTGCTACTGTCTGGCCATGGTCTCCTTAGGTTCTCCACAATACCTAGTTGGTCCTTCAGGATTGACTTGGAAATACAAAGTTTGGACAGTTAGCCAAATGGAAGGGAAAAGACTGGGGATTCTGGCTCAGAATAGACTGTGAAGTCACTCATTCAGTCAACAAGCATTTATTAAGTACTTACCATGTGTCAGACGCTGTGCTAAGTGCAAAGGATGCAAAGAAAAGCAAAAAAAAATGGTCTTAAAAAGTCAATTCTACTGTTGAAGGTGGGGAGTGCCCTTTCCTGACCTGATCAGCATCATTCTCAAGCTAGCTCAGCCATCAGCCAAAGAGTTCAGTGGCTCAGATTTCTATTGTTTTCCTCTTACAACTTACACATCCCCCTGTTGATACTAAGAAGTTAAAAGAAAGAAGAGGAAAATTTCAACTTTATATAAAGAAGAACTTTCTTAATAATCAGGGTTATTCAACAATGAGACAGGTTATCTCTTGATGGTATTGAACCTATTGATCAGTGACAATATTCAAGCACAACCTTGCTGGTCACCCATCAGGGATGCTGCAGAGGGGGTTTAGACTAAATGAGTTCTAAGAACCCCTTAGAGCTAACACTCTATGCTTCCATATTCTGAGATTTTATATTCTAGGCATCAGTATGGGGAGGCAGGATGGGTAGTAGGTAGAAGACTGGAATGGGAATGGCTTCTGCTTCTGACACACACTAGCTATGTGTCTATGAAAAAGTCATATAGTCCTCAGTGTCTCAGGCAGCTCCCTGAGTCCATATTTATGTTAGTTATATATGGTTAAATCTAAGTTACATGTCACATATTAAGATCTCAGATTTAGAAGTTAGAAGGGATCTTAAAAGCCATCTAGTCCAAATTCTTCATTTTATAGATAAAATCCCAGGAAGTGAGTAATTTGCTCAAGTCTCCAATTTGCATGAGTGAAAAAGTTTCTTCATGAATTCCCCATATTAATGAAATCACAAGTCACAGGTCACAGACCAAAAAAAGGAGTGGGGGAGATGGGGAGGGGAGAATCTATGTTATAAAAGATCTAACTCTGGTCAGTAGGCCATGTCAATTCCAGCCAGTTTCTAGTTTCTAGGTAGGGTCCAGGACATTTTAATCATGGCCTCAGGGTTTTTTCCTTTATAAATCAACACATTTTCCTGATCTTTTTACTCCAACTGGAACTACCAACTTCCTTAGTCCCAGAATGCTTGGATCATGCCTGATTCCTTGGATTTGAAAATCTGCCATATTAAACCCTAATTACCATTTTTCTTTCTTCTACCACTCTTACTGTAATTAGATGTCCAATTTTCTTCCCTTTTCCCCTTCTATTGTATTCCTGCACATACTTCGGACACCAAAAGCAAGTTTGTGGGATTTATTGGGACTTAAGATACACTAGGTTCTGGGTAAACAAAGGCAAAAAGGAAGCAGTTCCTGAGTTCAAGAATCTTACATTCTGTTATGGGTTGAGGAAAACAACAAATGCATAGAGAAGTAGATACAAAAGTGATTGGTGAGGGAAGTGGGGGGAGAACACAAAAAGAATGACTAATTCCACATTTGGAGGTTACCTAACTTTTAACGTAATCATTAGTTGAAATTCCCTAGTCCTCTTGGCCTTCATCATTCTTTCTAAGTGAGAAATAGCATTCCTTAGCACTAGAAGAATTGTGAATCTTTCCTAGAATATGCCTGATTTGGTGTTTGTCCACATGAGTGCTCTGACTCAAACTCCTTCACTAGTTTGTTAACCCAAGTTTACTATAGAATGAATAGACCTCCATATTGCTGATGGACTTGGAGAGCTCAGATCATACTCTCAGATCTAATCATTTCCTAAGAAGATAGTTCTAATTTCTTTAATAAAGTTAGGAAGGGGATAAATAAACCAGCACATATTATTACAGATTTTCTACCTAATACTTTAAAAAATATAATAAGCCACAGAAAACACAAAGGCAAAGTAGTCTGTCACATTTGTTTTTTCATGTTCTGTGATTTTAACTCCATAATCTCCCACCCATAATACCAGGGATTTTCTGGGGTTTCCTTGTAGTAGAGAAAATTTGACCTTCTTCAGAATACTGAGGGGCAGAGGAGGGTGTTTTCATATCTTTGAAATCTCTTCCTTTCTCTACAACTTGGGAGCTCATAACCTCTCACTGAGGTATTGCATTGATCTCCTAATTGATCTCCCTATTTGCATTTACTTCCCTCCTCAATCCATCCTCCATATAGTTGCCAAATTGATATTCCTAGAGCACAGATCTGAACACATCAAATACCTTGCCCAGGGAAGTTAAAATAAAATACAATCTCCTCTATTTGTCATTTTAAACCCTTAATAACCTCATTGCATTTTAGCTTTCCAGGCACATTAGGTTTCCTCTCCCCTCCACATGCACATACTCTCACTGGTCCAGACAAACTGTCCTTCTTGATGTACTCTGTACATGACATCCCATCTTTGGTCTCTCTGCCATTCCTGACATATACCCGTTCCTTATCACCCCTTCTTAGAATCCTTGATTTCCTTCAAAATTCAGCTCAGGTGCTGCTGCTATTATTCATCCTTTGTTCTGAAAGAATACTAAAGACACCTTCTACCTAGGACCTTTCCTGATCCCTTTGTGGTTAATCTTCTGCCCTTTCTCCCCTGCCCTGAATATTGCTTTGCCTATATTTCATATTTATTTATTTTTATGTATATTTTCACCAATCCCTTGAGAATATATATAAATAAAAATTAAATTAAAATTAAAATTAATCTGATGTATAGCATATTTCATTTATAGACCTGAAAATATGGGAAACTAAATTCAGTTTACTTAAGCCTGGAAAATATGAAAAGTACTATAGGCTGCCCCAGCACCCCTAGATCTTGAGAAGACTTAGATTCTAATTCTACCAGTACTTGACATTTGACTGTGAACAGGTTATTTCCTTTCTTTGGGCCTCAAAAAATCTGAGGTCCAGATCTGTAGCATCTGTAGCAAGATGAGGTTAAGTCCAGTGGTCCTTAGGTCTCTGAAGACATTTATTGGCTTTGGCATTCTAAGAATCTATGGTTCTTCCCAAATTTTAGGGTTTCCATCTTCTGCCTCTCATTGCCTATCTTGTCCCAATCCTTTCTTGTAGTTTTTAGGGGTTTTTTGTATTACAAACTTAATAAATATGAATATTTTAATAAGTAAAAGGTCATTTAAGAATTAAATAGATTATATTTAGAATAAAGATTATATATGAAATTGTGAACAGCTAGTAATCCAGCTTATTTTCTTAAGTATACATTAAATTTAACATAATACTAACACTCATGTATATGTGTCCCCTTAATTTGTATATTTTAAAAAATGTTCATGGATTTTTTTTCCTTAACTTTTTTTTTTTTCATCACTAGCTCAATTCTGGTACTTTCCCTGTCATCCAAGATAAAAGCCTCCTCTTGCAACAAATATATATAGTCAAGCAAAACAAATTCAAATTCATCCTCAGTATATTTGAAAAATCTTCTCATTTGCATCTTTAATTCATCTCCCTGCCTAGAGTGGGGAAGCATGCTTCATCATCATTCTGTTAGAGTCATTATGATTGGTCATTACTTTAATCAGAGTTCTTAAATCTTTGAAAATTCTTTTCCTTTATGTTATTTGCTTTGTTTTCCTTCACATTATAGATGTATAAATTTTGTTGTACTAGATATGTTCACTTCATTCCATGTCAGTTCAGTTGATTTTTCCTACGTTCCTTTTAATTTAGTAATTTTTGTTATATATATATATATATATATGTGTGTATATATATATACACACATATATATATATATATATCCATTTCCCAACTGATATGTGTGCCCCTTAGTTTCCAGCTTTTTGCTTCCACAAAAGTACTACTACACACATTTTTGTATATATGGGTTCTTTACCTCTATTTTTGAACTCTATTGGGGAATACAGTAGTAGCAGCAGCAACAACAATAATAATACTAGGCCAAAGGGTATGAACAATTAAGTGATTTTGGGGGAATAGGGTTCCAAATTGCTTTTTCAGCATAATTGGACCAATGCACAACTATATTAATAGTGCATTAGTATTTCTGTCTTCCCATAGTTTCCTCCAATAATTGCCATCTTTTTTGTGTCATCAGAATTTTTTAATTTACACTTCCAATTATTGGTTTGGATTATTGATGGTTTGCCTTTTTCTTTTGAGAACTGCTTGTTCATATCCTTTAACCATTTATATATTGGAGGATGATTTAAATTTTTCTATGCTTTCCATTCTTTTTTTTTTTTTTTTCCTTTTTTTTTTTTTTTTTTTTTTTTTTGAGGCTGGGGTTAAGTGAATTGCCCAGGGTCACACAGCTAGGAAGTGTTAAGTGTCTGAGACCAGACTTGAACTTGGGTCCTCCTGAATTCAAGGCTGGTGCTCTATCCACTGCACCACCTAGCTGCCCTGCTTTCCATTCTTTATATGTCCAAAATATCAGATCTTTATGAAAAAAATCTGTTACAGATATTTTCCTTCCAATTGCCCTTCCAATTCTAACTGTATTGATTTTGTATGTGTGTAAACTTTCTAATTTTATGTAATAAAAATTGTCCATTTGCTTTCTTTTTAATTCTTCCTTTATGATCTCCTCTTTAAAGATGAAGTTCACTTTGTTTTACATGGGACTGTTCCTTCTCTAACTCTATCTTCTCTCATAAACCTTCCTTTCTCTTCTCTCCTTTCCCTGTCATGATTCACTGTTTAATTTATTTCTACATCAAATTCTCTGTGTGTGTGTATATATATATATATATATATATATATATATATATATATATATATATATATATGTGTGTGTGTGTGTGTGTGTGTGTGTGTGTGTGTGTGTGTTCAATCCTCTCTTCTCCAGTTCTGATAAGAGTAAAGTTCATGAAATATCTGCTGCCATCAAGTGCCACACTGTCCAAGTGGCTAACATTTTAGGACCAGAATCCCATTGACTTCAGGTCCCATTTACCAGAAATTGATCTATCTTCATGTTCTCCTGGTGAATCCAGACTCAGAATGCCTGCATGCTCCTGGTCCTCTTCTTGTGTACTCTGTACTACATAAAAAAGTTTACTGGTGTTTCTCTTTGGTGTTCTTGATCATTGTTTCATCTGGTATCTTATAAACCATTATTGGAGTATTTATTAGGAGAACTGAATTCTTCTAGAACCCTCATTATTTCCCATCTTACCTGGAATTTCTCTTTTCTTCATTCTTCTTCAATTTCACTCTTTCCCTGTTAATTTTCTTCTTTCCTTGAGGCTTTGGTCTGGTAGCTTACATCTTACTTCCTCCTCCTCCTTTTTCTCACAGGTCCTGGCCTGTCATGTCACCAATTCTGTTTGGACCTGGCTCACTCCATTGTCTCTTTTTCTTAGAAGATCTTTTCTTCAGGTTTTTTTGATAGAATTACAACACTCCCTCACTCCCAACCCCCAATCAGCTCAGTGGGGGGCTCCTATTTCCTACTAGATAAAGTTCAACAAAATTCATTAGCTGACATTCCACCCTCCACAGGCCCAAACTTTCTCTCCTTACCTTATTTCCTAACTTCACCCCAATTGTTCTTCCCTAAAGTAATGAATACAAAATTAAGACCCAGAAATGAAACACTATGGAGGCAAAAATCCAGACCTGGAGATGAATCTGAACTGTGGTCCTAATCTTTATTTACCAATGCCTGACTTTTAATGAATCTCAAATCCTCTCTAAAGTTTCTGGTTGCCTTTTATAAAATGATCCTATTATGCCTGCCTCATAAGAAAAGAAGATATATAATAAGAGAACATCAGAACTGGAAGGTACCTTAGAGATTATTTCATTGTCTGTTAAAAAGGCAGATGATACAGGGAAAATGAATGACTTGTTGATGGTCCTACAGTAAGTCACTAGGAAATCTAGGACTAGACTCAGAGTCTCTTGTTCTCTCTAAGGTCTAGATGGATCCAATTATGTTTGACAGTAAGGGTAAGGGGAGGGGGGGAGTTTGTTTAATCTGCCTGATCACCATGACCTTTATTTCTCAATGTTATCAGGACTTCGGGGACTGATGATTGCTGTCATGATGGCTGCCTTGATGTCCTCCTTGACTTCCATCTTCAATAGTAGCAGCACACTTTTCACTATGGACATCTGGAGGAAGCTGAGACCTCAAGCAGGAGAGAAGGAGCTTCTGTTAGTGGGCAGGTATGGGTATGAAGTTAATGTAGGTTTGCTGATTCTCATAATGGGCACACACAGTGGAAGTATATGTGATTTAGAACACTTTTTCATATAGTTGTTGATAGTTTGCCTTTCTTCTTTTGAAAACTATCTGCTTATAACCATTTATCATTTATTTATTGTTGGGTTATTCCTGATCCTATATCTTTATATAAATTTTTTTATAGATCTTGATGAATAATAGAACAAGAAAAAAAATCTGTACAAAATTTTTCCCCCAATTAATAGTTTTCTTTCTAACTTCTTTGGTTTTGTTTGTGCAAAAACATTTTACATACTCAAAATTGTCCTTTTTTTTCTCTTGTGATTTTCATCATGTCTTATTTGGTCAAGAACTATTCCACTATTCATAGCCATGAAAGGCATTTCTTTCTCTTCTTCTCTAATTTGCTTATTTAATTTATGTGCCCTTTTGGAGTTCATTGTAACATATAGTATGAGACATTTGTCTATATCTAATCAGATAAGATGGGGAAAAGATTGATATTTTCCCAGTAACACCTGAGTAACTGCTATTGTGGGTGCCCAGTTAACAATTAGATTATAACTTCCCTCAGGGGTTGTCAATGGCAGAAGAGGGAGGACGGGAATTTGAAGAATGGTAGGAGAGGATGGAATAAGGGAGTGTTGGGCTGTAATGGATGAAGAATAGCTGTGATTATGTTGGAGACAAACAACCGAGAAGATTGACTCTTGTGGGGTGAGAAGGAACTTATCTTCCCACTCATTTTTGGTGGATCATATAGTTTTTGGAGCCATTCCACAGACCCTGAGGAGGTTTGTCAACTTTTCCCCCATGAAGACACTTTGAAAACTTCTACTTTAGAGAATAATAGAGGGAATTGGGAGAGGGGGAGACATGTATTCTAATAATTGCAATAAGAATCCAACAGAATCCAACAAAAATATGATATGAGTCAATGATAAGATAACAAATTATATGCTAGAGGTGGGAGGTGAGGAAGGATCAGGAAGAGGTCACACTTCCAGATGGAATGAAGGAAGATCTTCCTGAGGAGCTGACATTAGGCACTGAAGGACAGGTAGGAATTGATAGGCAGAGATGGATGGGAGAGCATTACAAATAGAGGAAACTTATTGCATGAATAGTGGTAGTCCTGTTTGGCTAGAGTTTGGGATGTATGGAAATAGGGTATGGAAAGAAAGTCTGGGACCAGAAGTTGTGGAAGGCCTGAGATGCCAGGCTAATGAGTTTTGTTGGACTTTATCTAGTAGGAAATAGTCATTAAAGTTTTTGATGGAAAGTGATGTGATTAGGAAGATTAAACTGGCACTATGTGTAGAAAGGAAAGGAGGGAGACAGGGATACCAATGATGAGACTGTTGAATGGAGGATTAGGGGCCTGAGTATCTAAACACTTTTACTGATGTTCCAGATTGCCCAGAAGAAGAAATATTCCCTTACTGCCCCCTTCCCCAATTGCTCACCAGAAGTCAAATTACCAGAAGGTTGGCACTTTGATCTAGGGGTTAGTAATTAATCAGAAATCGGATGAGCCCGTGCCTCCACCCCTTTTCCCAGTGTTTCAGAATATGTAAAGCAAGAGCTTCTTCCAGTTCCACAGGGCCTGTTGGAACATGTTGTATGGCTGGTAGGCTGAGACCATGGAATCATCTCCTGTAAGCCCACAGCCTTGTTTCCGTCCAACTTAATTAACTTTACAACAGATCCAGCAGATGCTGATCACAGGGAGCAAATGCTGGGGAGTTAGGGTGGGAGGAGGGGCGGCACAGGGGATTTTCAGGAATGACCTTCACTTACTCTCACCTGGATGCTTCCTACTATAGTCAGATCTTGCTGTTACCAAAAGCAAAAACAATAAAAACCAACCTCAAAATACAGTTTCGGTACAAGGCAGCCTCTGAATCACAGATTTCTCGTCCAAAACCGTGCCTCTTGGAATCATAACCTTTCCACCTTTCCCACTTTCTTGGGCTCCACATCTCTTACCTGGTCTCCTGTAGAGCAGTACCTATACTCCATTGCTTTACTGAAAAATAGCCTGCACAGGGAAACTAAGGGCACAAACTCTGTACAGAGTAAGAGCAGTGTTATAGGTTCATGGGCATGACTTGGCTGAAAGACTTGTTAAGCATCTTCCAGGTGTTTTTTGTTTTTTTTTTCCTCTTAGCCCTTCTGGCTCAGCTCATTTACCTGTCCTTTGAATCACCTTTTCCTTCCTGGCTAGCTCACTCTAACCCTTTCAATGATATTATTTCTTTCAGTTCATTTGTTCATTGGAGGAGTAGAGTCTCTTTTTACCTAGGCCCAAGGTGTCTCCCTTCCCTACTGAAATTTCTCTCCTCACAGCCAATGAAAAGCCAGCTCAATAGAATGCCCTGGACTCTATTTGAAAATTTTTCTTGAGTTTGTCTCTGTTCGGGCAAAACAGAATCCTGATAAGCTCAAATCAAATATTTATTAAGATTTACTATGTGCCAAATATTATGCTAAATGTTGATTTTACAAGGAAATACAAAAATATAGTTTCTACCCCTCAAGGAGATTACATTCTAATGGAAAAGAACATATATACAACTAGGAATGCATAAATGTATGCATACACACACACACACACACACACACACACACACACACACATATATATATATCTTGTAAATAATATTTATAGAAAAACAAATGGAAACTTCTCAGAGAGGAAGATATTAAGAGCCAGAGAACTGGAAAGACCTTGAATAGGTGAGATCTGAACTGAGATATGAAGGAACCCACCAGAAACTAAGAAACAGAAGCAAGGGGAATTTCTGTGTGTTGCTGGAAAAGAGTAAGGTGTAAGAAAACTGGAAAGGTAGGAAGGGGGCAGGTTATGAAGAACTCAATCCAATTCAAAACTTATTACACAACAAATATATAAAATAATAGAGGAATTGGTCATATAAAAATAAAAAACTGAAAGAATATCTGTCTTCTGAGAGTTTATAGTCTATCATCCTTAAATCCTAATTCAATCAACTAAAGCATTTATATTTTAAAGATTTTTAAATAACATTTTTTTCTAATTACATGTAAAGATAATTTTCAACACTCATTTTTTATAAGATTATAAGTTCTATTTTTTTTTTCTTCTTCTCTCCCTCTCCTTTCCTATCCCCACAATGGCAAGCAAACTAATAATCAATTATATATGTACAATCATGCAAACTTATTTCCATATTAGTGATGCTGTGAAAGAAGAAACAGAACAAAGGGGAAAAGACATAAAGGAGTAAAAAAAACTGAAAATAATATGCTTCAATTTCCACTCAGATGTCATAGTTCTTTCCAATTTTGGAATTGTTTTAAATTAATATATTGTGGAGAATAGCTGTCATTCACAGCTGATCATTGTAAAATATTGTTGTTACTGTGTACATGTTCATCTCGATCTGCTCACTTCACTCAGCATCAGTTCATGTAAGTCTTTCCAGGCTTTTCTGAAATCTGTCTGCTCATTATTTCTTTTTTTTTCCTTTTTTAATTATAGCTTTCTATTTACAAAACATATGCATGGGTAATTTTTCATCATTGACCCTTGAGAAACCTTCTGTTCTAACTTTTCCCCTCTTTCCCCTCCTCCCCCTCCCCTAGATAACAAGCTGTCCAACACATGTTAAATGTGTTAAAGTATATGTTAAATACAATATATGTATACATAGTTATACAGTTATCTTGCTACACAAGAAAAATCGGATTTAGAAAGAATGTAAAAATAACCTGGGAAGAAAAACAAAAATGCAAGCAAACAATAACAGATAGAGTGAAAATGCTATATTGTGGTCCACACTCATTTCCCATAGTTCTTTTGCTGGGTGTAGCTGGTGCTCTTCATTACCTAACAATTGGAACTGATTTGGATCATCTCATTATTGAAGAGCTGCTAGTTATTTCTTATAGTACAATGTATTCCATTACATTCATATACCACAACTTGTTCAGCCATTCCCCAAATGATAGGTATTCCCTTAATTTACAATTCTTTGCCACCACACAAAAAAAGAGCTGCTATAAATATTTTTTGTACTGGGAGATCCTTTTCCCTTTTTTATGATCTCTTTGGGATATGGACCTAGTGGTGGTATTGCTTGATCAAAATGTACAATTTGATTATCTTCTGGATATGGTTCCAAATTGTTCTCCAGAATGTTGGATCAGTTCCCAACTCCACCAACAATGCATTAGTGTCCCAATTTTTCCACATCATTTCCAACATTTATTATTTTCTTTTTCTTTCACATGAGCTAATCTCATGAAGAGATACCTCAGAGTTGCTTTAATGTGCACTTCTCTTCTCAGTAGTGATTTAGAACATTTTTTCATATGGCTACAGAAAACTTTCATCTAAAAACTACCTGTTCTTATCATTTAACTATTTATCAATTAAGAAATGACATGTGTTCTTATAAATTTGACTCAATTCTCTATTTATCTGAGAAACACTTTGTCAGAAACACTTGCTATAAAAATTATATCCCAGATCTCTACTTCTTTCTAATTTTGGTTGAATCATTGGTTGTGTTTGTGCAAAACATTTTTAATTTAATGTAATCAAAATTATCCATTTTGTATTTCATAATATTCTCTCTCACTTGATCAATTCTTTCCTTCTCCATTGATCTGACAAGTAAACTATTCCTCTAACAAACATTTATTAAATGCCTATTTGCTAGAGCTACAGAGACAAAAGTGAAATATTTTCTGTTCCCCAGGAGTTAACATTCTAACTGAGAAAACAACAATACATACAAAAGACAACATAAAGTTATATATACAAAAGACATACAAAGCTGGTTCAAGATAATTTTGAAAAGGAAAGGTACTAACAGTTAGGGAGACAAGGAAATGTTTCATATAGAGGATGGTGCATCAGTTGAATCTTGAAGGAAACTGGAGGTTCCAAGAGGTCAATGAGGAAGGCAAATCTTCCAGACAAGCCCATGCAAAGTCATGGAGTTGAAAAATGGAAAATTATATGCCAGGAAAAGCAAGAAGGTCTATATGAAGAAAATAATGTGTATTAAGGTTGTACAGGAAAGATGGAGCCAGGTTGTCAAGAGCTTTAAATGATAAACAGAAGGATTTTATATTTGATTCTAAAGGTAATAAAGATTCACTAAGAGTTTACTGAATGTCGAGATGACATGATCAAACTTGTACTCTACAGTCACTTTGGTAGTTTTGTGGAAGATCTTTTGAAATGTGGAAATCTGAAGCAGGAAGGCCAATTATGAAGAGATAACAGGTAATCTAGGCAAAGGGGGATGAGGGCATAAACTACAGTGATGGTCTTGTCAGTAGAGAGAAAAGGTCAGAGGCAAGAGATGTTATGGAGGTAGAAGTGACAGAGTAGGATATGGTAAGAGTTGTGAGTCTAGTATAACATAGAGGTTGCAGATCTGAATACTCTCAACAGAATTAGGTCACTAGAAGAGGAAAGGTATTTTGGGAGGGGAGGGGAGAAATAATGAGTTCTGTTTTGAGTTTGAATTTCCTAAAGGACTTCCAGCTTGAAATGTCCAATAGGCAGCTGGTGATGGTTGAACTGGAACTCAGGAGAGAAAAACCAGAACTGAATGTATAACCCTGGAGTCATCTGCATAGAGCTGTTCATTGAACACAAAAGAGCTAATGATATCGCCAAATGAGAGACCAAAAAACAGAAACAGAAAGAGAACAACATAGAGAGATAGAAGGAGTAAGGGTCCAGGACAGAAACAGAGAAAGTGATTGTCTAGTGCAACAAAGCCTTGAAGTATACCTACAGTTCAAGACATCATAAGGAGGGAGAGAAGGCTGTGTGTCCCCCAAAAGGTCTGTCCCCTAAAACTATATGTGGATTTGGGAGTAACTCCAGTTTGATGGTACTAGAACAAATTCAGTGAAATGTGATTATTTTATAGAATCTCAAATGGTTGCCCCAATAATGACCATGGAAAGAAATAGAGTAAAGACTAAGTAGGAGGTGAGGCAGTGATTACATCACTCACTGAGAAGGAGAGAAAGAGAGAAACCTAAGTTAGGAAGATGATAGCACAGCTGGAGAATTTAGGATTAATGTTCCGAAATACTTTAATGCTTAGAAAAGCCCTATAACTTCCTGAAAATAGTCATGGGGACTAGATAATGTGGGTCTCCTGATTATCAGTTTTTCACTAGAATATCTTGCTTCTTCCTCCTCTATCTCACCAAAATGCACTTATTAAATCCTTATTTATATATGGACTTTTGTAAAAGGAGCTGGAAACAATCTCTGACTTCAAAGAGTTTGACTTCTAGGGCTGCCACTTATACTGTATATACTCTTGGGCATATAATCCTTATGGGTCCACACCTAGGCTGGGCTCCTGTCAGTGGGGGGATTCACTCTTGGAAGTGACCTGGAGGTAGGTTTTCCCAGCAAGATATCTTTGTTCTTCCATTGTTGACTGATGGATGGTTTGTCTTCCAAAGCTTCAAACATAGTTCTCCCTATGACAATCTCAGTCCAATTTGGGCACTTGAGGGACAAAGGGAATTCCAATGAATGAATCAGGGAATCTCAAATTAGAAGGATGATCTTGACCTTGCTGGAGCCAGAAGCTTGGTTTTCCAGTGGTTCAAAGAAAAGTAGTTGGTGAGTTGTAGGTAGGATTCTATGGCAAGTTTCTTTTTTCTTTAAGAAATGCATTCCATTCCAAATGAGATTTAATTGTAAATGTTTAACAACAGTCTCTCAAAAAAAAAGTATGTAGGTAATACTTTTAAGTTTAATCTTCATTCTTCACATTCCTCCATTCCTTTCTTAAATCTAGACAATCCAGTAAAACAACAAATCAAGTGGCACTTGCCACTTTTTGAGATGTAAAAGGCACAGATTGAAAATTTAACAACTGGCTCTCATGAACCAGTGTGAGCTGGCTCCGGCACACCCCTCAATTTAGACAAAATAATGAACATGATGGCCTACTTCCCTCCCCATCCCTCTTAACAATCATTCTCTCCTTGTATTTTGAGCCTATTCTATTTCAGAGAGAATTCCATTCATGTTCTGTGCTGTGTTGGAAAGAGAATAGGTCAGAAGATCTGAATGCCAGATCCACAAAAATATAATCTCTTGGAAGGCAGAAAAAATACTATTTTCCTTTTTTGTCCTTGAATTTCCAGAGAAGTACAATGCTTTTATACAATAGGAGCTTAATAAGTGTTTGTTGAACTGAATTGCTTCAGTTGAACTAAATAGTTCAGGGAAGTTTAATGACAAAAACACTGAGTTATGAGACCTGGATTATGACCCATGATCTGTCCTTTAACCAGCTGTATGACTTTGATCAAATTGTAAAATGGGAACAAAAATTCCTAAACCCCCAAAATGTCATGAGGCTCACAAGAATATATGTGAAAATACTTTAAATACAATTTAAGTAGAAAATGATGACCAGGTTGGTGTTAGCATTCATTTTCTATGTGCTCTTGGATGAATCATTAATCCTTTCTCCATCTGTAAAGTAAGAAGGTTAGAATAAGGTATCAAACTTAAGGTGGCCAGAAAAACTTCCCAGTGCACTCCAAATCAAAATGTATTAAGAAAATGTTTAATAAGATAAAAATATATATAATGCAACCTATATAATATTAATTTGTAGTTTTCTAAATCCATTTGACATCAGGGGACTAGATGGCAAAAGTAATTAGAGCACTGGCCCTGAAGACAAGAAGACCTGAGTTCAAAACCAGCCTCAGACACTTAATACTTAATACTTGCTAGGTATATGACCCTGAGCAAAGGCTCAATTGCCTCGGGAAAAAAATGAACTAGATGATATTTTGTGATTAGAAGTCTGATTCTGTGCACTTCTAAGACAAAACTCTAGGACTAGCCTCCTCAGGTAAAATAGGCAACCATCTTTGGGTGGGATTTTAGAAGCCAAGGTGCTCTCTTCTTGATAGGATGCTAGGGGATGAAATGGACACTCTGATGGAATTAGGAAAAGCCGAGTTCAAATCCAATTTCAGATGCTAGCTAGTGACACCTGGGCACATCACTTAACATTTGTTTAAGTCAGTTTTCTCAACTGTAAAATGGGGGTGCTAACAAGGCAGGGCAGAGAGTAGGTCCTATATAAATGGAACTCTCTCCCTTCCTGCCTCCACCAAAATCCCCTCCTATTTTGTTTCTTGTTTTGAAGGGAGCAGCATTTTCTAGGGGAAAAGGTACTGGAACTATAGTCAGAAGACCAAGAATCTCCACATTACACATGGACCACAAACAAATTCCTTAATTTTTTTCTGGGCCTGTTTCCTCCTCTGTAAAATGAGGAGACTGAGCAAATATCTTGTAAAAATGCCTGCGAATAAGGGTATTGGATTAGAGTCATTGATGATCTATCTCTAAGGTTCTTTTTAGCTCCAGATTCAATACCAGGCTCCTGGGAAGGCAACAAACTGAGTGATTTTTAGTCATTTGTACCTTCTTTTAATGAGTTATTAGTTGACCTTCGGTTGAACGAGGGTTCACAGATGGGGATGGGGAGGCAAACCTCGCCATTTTGCCAAGGATTCTATGAGAGTGGACTTTCTGTGATCCATCTTCAGGGCTAAGGGAGGGTAGAATTGCTCTTTTTATCCTCAGGTCACCCACCCAGGCCTCAGGGCTCAAGGGAGCTCTTTTCTACTGGCTGCTTTATAATGATTGTCCGTCAGAACTAGCAATCAACCCACAGGTTTCAGCTTCAAAGTCAGTAAACAGCAAACAGCCTCTACTTAACTGGCACAGGGAGGAAGGTAAAGATTATTGACCTTGGCTTGAGGTGAATCAGCACACCATCCTTAGTCTGGTTCTGATAAAAGGTTTCCCGGCTTAGCCTCCATGAAGTTGGTCAGTGTGAGCCTATGAACATAGCCTCTGAGGGCAGCTGTTTGGTCTTTTCTGGATAGAATATCTTTTCTGAGCCAGACCTCCCAGAAAGTGAGAAAAACTGCAGAAAGTTGGCCTTCACACCTTGCATTGCTGGATTGTAGGGCTGCCCCTTTCCCCAAGTTCCTTTTATCATATATGGCTTTCAACAATCTGGAACTGGGATATCCTTCCATTCTTCCATCCCATAATTATTCTCAGGATCCTGAGATCTCTTCTTCTCTATCCCTGGCCTTTCTTGCCCCATAAAATAGAAATCTAAAAAGAAGTGAGGTTAGCAGCAGCTGAGAACTTCCAGCTCCTCACTACTCCATCCCAGGCCAGTCATAACCATCCAACCTTCCTCTTGCCTTCTCTCTTCCTTTCCTCCTTCCTCTTCTATTTCTTCCCTTCCTTCCTCCCTTTGCCTTTTTCCTTGCCTCTGTTTCTTTCTTCCCCTCTTCCTCCTTCTCCTTCCCTCTCTTTTTTCTCCCCTTAACCTTAAAGTGTGATTCCAGGGATTAGAGTTGGCTATTCAAACTACCCTAGCGCAGGATAATGCTGGGAATTCAGGGACTGCCATAAGGTTGACTTCCTAGTCATTTTAGAAGCCTGGCTTGCTTGTGAGTGGGAGATAATAATAACTTACATTTATGTGGTACATCAAGTTTTGCAAAGTATTTTTTAGATCTCATCTAATTCTCACCACAACTTTATAAGATAAGTGGTTAAGTGACTAGAGTAGTTGGACAAAGTCAGGAAGGCCTGTCTTCAAATTCTGTCTCAGACACTTACTTCCTAGCTATATGATACTAGGCAAAGCATTTCTTCTCTGTCTGCCTCAGTTTCCTCATCTGAGTTATAATAATAACACCTACTTTGCAGAAATGTGAAGATAAGAGGGGCTATATAAATTAAACAACTCAACATCAATAAACAACAACAAAGATGTAAACACAATTTATTATTTAGATAGTACAAGTGTTATTATCCCAAATTTACGAACAAGACTCAGGGAGATTGTACAAAATCATTGATTCTCAGCATTTGAAAAAACCCTCAAGCACTGTTGTGATTTATTTCACCCCTAATCAAGTGCTATTGAACAGAGCTGGAGGAAATAACAAAATCTTGCTGAATGGGGTCCACAACAAATTTATGTTATTTTGTCTCAATTGGACAAAGCAATCTTTCTGTTCCTCCCTAATCAGTTTTCTATTAAAGCAGCCTTTGCAAACCTTTCCTTCTTTCCTTAAATCTCCCTTGGTACCTCCTTTCAGTTGAGGATTTCCCCCTTATGTTTCACTAAAAAAATTCAGACCATCCACCAAAAGCTCTCTCCTCTCCTCTTCTTATCATAAGCTCCTTTGACATCATCCTCTGCTATCTCTTCCTTTACTCAATCTGTAATGAAGAGATGGTGCTTCTTGTTAAGACCATCTCCTCATCCTTGAGTTCATCCTCTCTGATTTTTTCCCAACAAATTAACCCTATTATACTACTACCACTACCACTTTCTTTAATTTTTAAATTCTCTCTCTCCCTCTTCCCTAAACATTGAGAAGGCAAGAAATATAATACCCATAGTACAAATATGAAGTCATGCAAAATATATTTCAGGGTCTAGTCCTTACTTACTGGTTCCTTTCTTACTGACTAAAAAAAATGTCCAAGTCTCTCCTTTCTTCCTCTGGTCACCACCCTATCTCAAGTTGTCATCACTAAGGACTGGATTTTTATAATGGCTTCCTAAATGACCTCCCTGCCTCATCTCTCCAGACTCCAATTCATTCTCCACCCATCTGCCAGAGTAATTTTCCCAAAGTATAGGTCTGATTCTATCACCCCCTCCCCTCCACCAATAAATTCCAGTGGTACTCCATTAACTTATAGAATCAAATATAAGTTATTTTAGCATTTAAAACTCTTTATAACCTTGTTCCTTCCTATCTTAACAGTGTTTTTACATAATTATTTGCCCTTCTCTAAAATTCGACTCTACATTTCTGCTACATTCAACTACTTGCTTTTCCTTGGAAGCACTCTACCTACCTTCTCTGCACTTTTGCAATAGACATCTCTCATGGCTGGAATGCTCTTCTTCTTCACCACTTTTTAGAAATTTATTTAGAAATAATATTAAAAGTTAGCATTTATTTAGTGCTTTGAGATTATCTAAGCATCATACAAATATTACCTCATTTGATTCTCATAACAACCCTCAGAGGTTAGTGTTATTGTTATTCTCAATTTACAGATGAGGAAACTGAGGTAGGCAGCAGTTAAGTGACTTGATTGAATTCACACTGTTAGTAATAGTCAGAAACCTGATTTGACTTCAAATACCCCTGACTCCAGACCTAGGACCTATCTAGTTCTGTCAAAGATTTTATATTTTCCTGGGTCTAAAACTTAGTCCCTGTGATCTGCTTTCGTGTTCCCCTTCCACCATAGCAAAGAACATAAATAAAATTCTCTGAAATAAGAGAATCCAGAGTAAAAGAAGATAGTAATTGTGATGGGATGGGGAGAGGAAGTAGGTCATTCTGTTCATTATTCCATGCAAATCCAGGGGTATGCTGGAGCCAGCTTGTACAGGCTCATGAGATGTAGTTGCTAAATTTTCATTGTTAACTTAACATTTACATCATAAATTTTCAAATTTACAAATCGAGGCTCAATTGATTATTTTGTGGTTTGTCTTATAAGTCATAGAAAATTATAAGAAAGTGATGGGGGAAATTTTAAAAATTCAAATTAAACTTAAAAATGGGTCAAGCAAACAGATTGTTAACCATTTATCAGTATACTTCTGAGGTAAGAGATTTTTATTCTGATCCTGATTGTTGTTAACTTGCCAAGCAACATCGGGCAAGTTCTGAGCTTCTCCTCTGTGGTTCTGTGGTTTACCTGACAAATGTTGATTACAGGTTGGTTAGAAGGACCAGATGAGAGGCAAGGCTTTGCTTAAGCAAGGTATCATATAAATGAGAGGTATTATCATCATCATTTTTAAGGCTGAAAACAAAAACCATGTCACTTCAGTCAAGTCCAGAGAAATTCCTAAATGGCAGATATTTGATGGATGGAAGATGATGTGTTGAGAGATCTCTTTGGGGAAGGCCTTGAATTTCTGACGCTGACATCAGAGCACAAGCCTACCTACTCCACCCTGTCTCTTAGAACCACTGTTTAACAACCGGCTCTCCAAAAAGTTTATTCTATATTATTAACATTTTTCCATCCCTTTCTTAAGTGTGTATAATAAACAAAACAATAAATTGTAACATTGATTTGTAGCATTTGCTAATCTCTGAACTATAAATGCTCACAATGAAATTTTAACAATCAGTTTTAATGAATGTGAGCTACTGAATTTGGGCAAAATTTTAACAATCAGCTCTGTCTCCAGCCCAACTTTGCTATGGGATCCTGAAAAAAGGATCCTGAAAACTTGAGACTGGAAGATATATTAATTTGTTTTAGAGTGAGAGAAGTGTAAACCTTCTTCTCTGTTCTTATGCCATGGTGAAGTGAAAAGAGGAGTGCTAGATTTGGAGTCCAAGATTTGGAGTTCAAATCTAGCATTTGCTAGCCAAGTGACTTTGGATAAATCATTTAATTTCTATGGGTTGGTTTCCTTCTCTGAAAAATTAGAGACTAAACCTATATAGTTTGTCTACCTCTAAATCTATGATGCCATGATGAGAGGCAACAATAAGCTCTGATATAAGGTGGGTAGGTTAGTGTAGAAACTGGGCTAAAGCAGTTGTGAGTACATATTTGTTTTTTAAATTTAATTTATTTTGTTCCTTTTTAAAGTTTTGAACTATGTCCCTCCATCCTCAACCCATACTATAGAAGGCTACTATTTGACACCAATTTATAAATATATGTAAAACCATACTATGCATACTTCTGTTTATCAGTTCTTTCTCTAGAGTCCTTTCATGGGTCCTTTGTAGTTGAGTATTTATAATACTGAGAATAATTTGGTTGTTCCTAATTAGTCTTTGAACAATATTGCTATAACTGTTTGCAACATTCTCTTGGTTCCATTCATTTCACTTTTTATTATTTCATGTTTTTCAAAAATCAACCAGTACATAATTTCTGATAGCATGATAGTATTCTATTACAATCATATATAATACTTTGTTCAGCCATTTCCTAATTAATAGGTATCCCTTCAGTTTCCACTTTTTTGTCACCAATTTATAGAGTTGCTATAAATATTTTAGAATATGTAGGTTCTTTTCCTTTTTCCCTGATCACCTTGGAAAACAGACACAGTAATGGTATTATTGGATCAAAAGCTATTTTGCTTTTATAATTCTTTAGATATAATTCCAGATTGCTCTCTAAAATGGTTCACAGTTCTACCAATGCCTTATTTTTTCTACATTAGCCATTTCTCCCTTCTGTGATTTTAGTTAATCTAATAGATATGAGATAATATCTCAAAGTTGTTTTAATTTGCGTTTCTTTAGCCAATAATAATTAGAGCATCTTATATGACTATAGATAGTTTTTATTTCTTCATTAAAAAAACTGCCTGTTTATATCCTTTAACCATTTGTCGATTGGGGAATGATTAATATTCAAATACATTTGATAAAATTCTCTATTTATCTGAGATATAAAACCTTTATCTGAGGAAGTTTATAAAAATCTTTCCCAATTATTTGAGTGTATATTTATACTGATGAAGCAGAAGGAAAAGGAGTAGCCAATCTTTCCTGAATTCAGGGGACTGCTGAATCAGAAGGGATAAGAAAGCAAATTATTATTGCCATGATTCCTTCTCACTGAAGGCAAAGAAAGCATATTTGGTGGCTATAATAATCCATGTATTAGATGATAAAGGTTAAAGGCATGAGTTTAGGCTGGTCTGCTGGGAGAGAAGAAGAAAGGAGTTTGAAAGATATCACTAAGAAAGAATTGCTAAGACTTGGAAACTAAATGTGGGAGTGAGTAAGAAGTTTTGAGTCTAGATAATAGGAAGATCTTGATGTCATTGATAGAGATAGTAGGAAAGTCAGGAGAAAAGATAGGAAGTTTGCTTTAGGCCATGATGAGTTTTCAACAAGATATCCAAGAGGAGACATCCAACAGACATGGGAAATTATGGTTTATAGAGAGGTTAATGAAGGCCTGGAAAAGACTTTGAAGATTAGAAGTGTCATATCTAAGTGTTAATTAATATTAATTAGTATGTCACCTTCATTCCTTCCTTTTCCTCTGCTTTCTTCTTTACCCAAGGACTAGAAAGGACAGAATTAAGACAAAGAGCTTTAGGCCTCCTGAGCCCTACCCATTCTACAAAAGTGCTTGGGACTCTTCCTTGTGGCTTCTATTTGGGGATTTCAGGCCCCATCTTCCACTGCCACTCTTGGGAGTATTATTTATCTGTGTAATATTATGAATCTCTGTAGTAGAAATATAACGAGAGAGCCTAGGACTTTGGCCAAAGATGCTGACATGGGCACAGGTTGTTGCAGTTCCTCCTGGATGCACGTATGCTTCTCCCCTGGAATTTGCTGTTCCAGAGCTTTGTAATTCAAGATCTTTGATCAGTGGGTCTATGGGGTTTGAGGATAGGGAGAGTACCCTTCTGAGAAAGAGTATAGGATTAGGGTCTCAGACCAGCAAATGACTGGAGAAAAAGAGGAAACCTATATGATTGGATTACCATCATATGTATCAAAACTATTCCCAAATGTTTTCTAGACACATCCCTGCTAAGTAATCTTTAATTCTAGCCTAGCCCTGGTAACCAGGATTCAGTTTGTCATTCAGTCAATTCATCACACTTACTGTGCCCTCAGCCCTAGACTAGGCAATCTTGGGGGACACACATAATACAATCATGAATGGGGAATGGAACAGTTAAGGTTAGTGTGGGGAATAAGGAGTGTGTGCTATACCAAGTTTTCCTCTGCAGATCCTCATTTTCTCCAAGGCCCAGAGCAGTAGGTACAGAAACAGAGAAGATAGAGTTGTTGGAGAGTAGAGGACTATTCTCATTCTAATTTTCTCTCCCTCAAGTTCTAGTACAGAGGCTTGAGGGGGAGAAATGGACTGAAATAATGGGGATGGCATGTTCACTGCTGGGTGACAGTGACGTTTCTTCTACAGGTTGGTTATTGTGGTCCTCATTGGCATTAGTGTAGTCTGGATCCCAGTCCTCCAGGGCTCCAAAAGTGGCCAGCTCTTCATCTACATGCAGGTGGTCACCAGTTCCCTGGCACCCCCAGTCACAGCTGTCTTCATCCTAGGAGTATTTTGGAATCGGGCCAATGAACAGGTGAGTAAAGAGCCATGAGTGAGGGGCAAGGGGAAATGATCATGTGTACTTAGTTAAGAAAAAGAGAAGACAAGGATTTCTGAGTGGATTGACAAGGGAATAGCAGGGATGGATGAATGGATGAATAAGGATTCTGTTCTACCCAGTAATTGGGTAAATCCCCATGATACCAAAGTTCCCAGAGGTAAGATTGTGATGTCACCAAGGAAATCAGTGCCAACATACACCAAGAGTGGTTGGAGAGTAGTGACTACCCAGCAGATAATGAGATACTCTTTTCCTCTGGAAAGTGTCAACCTGGGTCTGAATGGGGATAGGACTGAGTGGGGAATTTAGGATTTTAGGTTCAGGCCTTTAGGTTTGATTTCAAGGATTATAAAAGCAGTCTCAGCCAGAGGAAATATAGAAGCAATGCAGCTTGGTGGAAATGGCATTGGAATTGATTTCAAGAATCCTGGCTCCAATAACTTGTTAATTGTACAACTTTAAGTAAATCCCTTAATTTCTCTGAGTCTCCGCTTCTCAATCTTGAAAATGGGGATTATAATACTTGCAATAGTTATTTCATGAGATTGTTGTGAGGAAAGCACTTTGTAAACCAGCCATATATATATATGTGAGTTTTTTTTTTAATAATCTTTTGTGTGTGTGTGTTACTTTTATTAGTATTAGTTGTAGTGCTGTATTTCTGGAGGCTCCCAAGAGTGTTTATCAGACTTCTTAGAGGAAGTGTTTCAGTTTCTCTGATAACCTACATGTTTTGCAAGACTTGATCAGTTCCTTCTCGGGAACTAGTGGGCAGCCCAGATGCCAAAGTGTGTGCCAGTTATCACTCAAGCAATATGGAGCAACCCTGGGAGGAATACACTTCTTACAGATTGTGGCTATGGCTGGTAGAGGAGGGGGAGTATGAAGAGAGAGAGGGAGTCAGAACTGGAGGGGACTCAGAGAAGAAGAGTGTTTCTACAGCTCTAAGGTCTGGGAAAGCCTCTGCTACCCCACAGGTACTACAGCCTCACAAAGAGCCGAGGAACAACCTAAAAGCTTCCCACTATCCTTTCACCAAGAGAGAGGGGCTTTCATAGTGTCACAGATTTTGAGATTTGGAAAGGTTCTCCGTTATCATAGAGTCTGAGCCCTAAATTAAGGGAATTCTCTCTATAACAGACCTAGCATGTGCTTGTCCAGTTTTTGCTCAAAGACCTCCAAAAAGGGGCAATCCACCACTTTTTGAAGCAGGTTGTTCTACTCAGGAAGATTTCCTTGATATTAAGACACAATTTCTTTTTCAATTTCCATTCATTGCTACTGATTTGGCAATCTAGTCCTTCTTCCACATCATTGTTCTTCCAAAATTGTCTTCTCTTCTCCAAACTAAACACTCTCTCTGCCCCCTCATCCTTTTATCTGGTCGTCAGATGAATCCATATTCAAGGCCTTTCACCATCTCAGTTATCTTCCTCTGGATATTCTCTAATTTATCAATGCCTTCCTAAATTGTGTTATCCAGTGTGGAACACAATAAATGATGAGGGTAGATTACAGCAAGACTTATTGTTTCCCTATTCCTGTCTGGCATATCCCAAGTAGTATAGCCCAAGATTGCATGAAATATTTTGGCTACCACATCCCATGATGCTTAGAATCTACTTAAGCCTTCAAATCTTTTTTTTTTTTAAATTTTTTTTTATTTAGAATTTTTCCCCACAGTATATATGCATGAGTAATTTTTTTTATAATATTATCCCTTGTATTCATTTTTCCCAATTATCCCCTCCCTCCCTCTACTCCCTCCCTTAGATGACAGGCAATCCCATACATCTTACATGTGTTACAATATAACCTAGATACAATATATGTGTCTAAATACCATTTTCTTGTTGCACATTAAGTATTAGATTCCGAAGGTATAAATAACCTGGGTAGATAGACAGTAGTGCTAACAATTTACATTCACTTCCCAGTGTTCCTTCTCTGGGTGTAGTTATTTCTGTCCATCATTGATACCTGGAAGTGAGTTGGATAGTCTTTATGTTGAAGATATCCACTTCCATCAGAATACATCTTCATACAGCAACCTTCAAATCTTTTTTGAAACAGTTACTATCTAACCACAACTCTCTCATCTTGAACTTGTGAGGCTGAATTTTTTTTACCCTTATGTAAGATTTTACATTGAACTTTTATTGAATTTCATCTTATTAGATTCAGCCCACTGCGCTAGTTTGTCATGAGCCTTTTGGGACTGTATCATCTAGTATATTAGCCTTGCTTCCCACCATTGGGTAGTCTTGAGGTTTGATGAGCATGCCATAAATGTCAATATCCTAGACACAGATAAAAATGTTAGATAGCACAGATAAAATCTGACACTAAACCATTAACATTCTTTGAGCACAACCATCCAATTATTTCTAAATCTAATTGTGTTGTCAACTAATCCATAATCTCCCATCGTCTCCACAAGAATATGAGATGCTTTGTCAAAAAATTAATACAATCCAAATAAACTGTGTCTACTGAATTCTATTTATCTATTCCATTTAATAATCTGGCTTTTTAAAAAAGGCAAATGAGGTTTGTCTCTTATTTTATCTTGATAAAGCCATATTGGCCCTTTGTAAAACTGCTTCCTTTTTAGATGTTCACTATCTACCCTTTTAATGTTTTTTTCCTGGAATGGAGGCCATTGAAGAAGGAATCCAATGTAGACTCACAGGTTTACAGTTTTCAGACTGTGCTCTTTAAAAAAAAATAGGACATTTCCCATTCTCCAATTTGATGGCATTTCTCTTGTTTTCCATGATCTTTAGAAATCACTGACAATGCTCAGCAATCACAGTTCTTTTAATACCTGAGTATGCAATTCCTCTGGGTCAGGTGATCTTAGTTCACTAGGGAAGCTTTCTTACTATTTCCTTACTTGGAAATTTTTTGACTTGTCATCTCCAATATAAGACATTCTCCTTGGCAGAGAAAATAGAAACAAGAAAATAATTGAGAAACTCTGTCTTTTCTCTGATGTCTTCATTGTTCTATACAGCTTGGTGGTACAGTGGTTAAAGCACTGGTCTTAAAATCAGAAAGACCTGAGTTCAAATCTCCTCTCAGATTTGTGCTAGTTGTATGATCTAGGACAAGCCCTTTAACCTCTGTTTCCTCAACTGTAAAATGGGGGTCATAAAATCACCCATTTCCCAGGGTTGTCATGAGGATGAAATGATACAGTACATAGAACAGTATCTGACACTCCCAAGACTTTGGGAATACATCAGTTCCTAGTAAAAGTTCCCTTGGAAAAATGCTAACTCTGAGCTGAAATATGGGTAGGACAAAGAAAATAAAATGATTCCTGGATCTGGACACCAGAAGGAAAAGATTACCCAGAGAGGCCAGGTCCCTTGAATGGTGGCAATTACCGTACGCCATTGTTCTGGAAAGAATGGATAGATTAGAAGTTGAACAAAAGAGAAGGGAACTGAAGAGGTCTAGTAGCCTTTTGTTAGTCTTCATCCTTTTTTTTTTGATCGCTTGTCAACATTTGACACTGCTGAACAGTCTCTCTTTTTGAATATTTCCTCCTCCATGGGTTTTTCTGATACTTTTCTCTTCTCATTCTAGCTTCTCTCTGGCTGCTTCTTCTCAGTCTTTGCTAGTTCATCACCCATGTCCCACCCCCTATGCCTAGGAGTATCTCAAGTTTGCATCCTACAATCTTGGTGATCTCAACAGCTCCCTTGAGTTCAACTATCATCCCCATGCAGAAAGCTAACATATATATATATATATATATATATATATATATATATATATATATATATATATATATATATCCAGCCTTATTCACTCTTCTGAACTATAGTCCTACTTCACCATTTGTCTCATAGAAATCTCATAGATATATCAACTCACCAATCCCCAAAGAGAACCTACTATTTTTTTTTTTCTATATCCTCTTCTCTGCTTTTAATTTTTATTGGTATTGAAAACAACATATAACCCAATAACTTCAGTTCTCAACCTTGGATTCATCTTTGACTCTCCCTGCACTTTCATGAAAGACTTTAAAGTCAAATAGAAAAGTTTATAATTATGCCAGACAAAAAAGGAGCAGTGGAAATTTCCAGGTAAGACAATGACATGATTGGACCTGGACTTGAGAATTCTCCCCTCCTTCTTAGCCTGGTGCCTGCTGGTTTAGGCTCTTATTATCTTTCATCTGGATTGTTGCAATATCTTCATCTAGGTTCATCCCTCTACAATCTATCTTCCCAAGAACTGCCAAACTAATATTCCAAAAGCCTAGATCGGACACTGTCATTCCTTTGCTTGATGAAGATGATTCTCATATCTGTTTGCCTCCAGTATAAAATATAAATTTAATTTGACTTTTAAAGTCCCTCACAATCAGACTACAGTCTAAATTTCCGGCCTTATTGCACATTGCTCTCTTTTGAACATTCTACATTCCAAATAAACTGACCTACTTACTGTTTCCTATATGTGACAATCCATCTCCTATCCCTGTGATTTTGTTGATCTCCATACCTGGAATGCAGTCCCTCTTCATCTCTGCCTTATGCAATCCATGGCTCCTTCAAAACTGACTCCGCTGCCATTTTTCTAAGGAGATCTAGTCTGATGCCTACAGTGACTAGTACACTTCTTGCAGAAAGTATTCTGTTATCTTTGATTTTTAATGATCTATAATATTGACTGCTACTTATATTTGATAAAATATAAGCACATCGAAGGCAAGGGCTGTGTTGTTTTTATCATTCATGGGTTCATAGATTTAGAGCTGGAAGAATTCTTAAAGGTCATCAAGTCCAACTCCCTTATTTTATAGATGATAAAATTGAGGCTCAGAGAAGTCAGTCAGTCAATAAGTATTTAATAAGCATCTACTATGTGCCAAGAAAGCACTAAGCTCCAGGGATTAAAAGAAAAAGAAGCAAAAACCAATCCTTGTTGTCAAGGATCTCACAGTAAAAGCCAAAAGACATCATGTAGACAGCCATGTACAAACAACATATATGTATGTATGTGTGAATTTTATACATACACACACACACACACATATATGGAGAGGGAGAGAAAGAGAATAAATTGGAGTTAATTTCATTGAGACAGTTTGGGGATTGAGGATTGGGGAAAACTTCTTACTGAAAATGGGACTTTAGCTGAAGCATAAAGGAAGCCAGGAAAGCTGGGAAGTTAAGAGGAGGTGAAAGACTATTCTACATATAGGAGACAGCCAATAAAAATGCATGGAGTCAGGAGACTTTCTTATTCAAGGAATAGCAAAGAAGGCAGTGTCTTTGAATCATAGAATCTAGGGGTGAGGGATGATGAGGGAATCAGGTATAAAAAGACTTTGGAAAAGTAGAAAGGTTATGAAAGACTTTAAAAATTAAACAAGAGGATTTTATATTTGATCTGGAAGTAATAGGGAACCTCCTGAGTTTATTGAATGGAAAGGAAGGTGAACTACTTGTGATTTGCCCATAAGGAAAATCAATTTGACAGCTAAATAGATGATGGATTGTAGAGAGGAGAAATTTGAGAGAGAGAGAGAGAGAGAGACTAGCCAGAAGGCTGTTATAACAAGTATGAATGATAAAGAGCTGTACCAGAATTGTGATAGTGTTAGAGGAGAAAAGGGGAGATAAAGATAGATAGTCATCTATTTACCTATATATACATATGTATGTATATATGTGTAAGTATATAAATATATGTGCATATATGTGGTAAGAAGGTAGAAATGACAGAATTTGATAGCAGATTGGATATGAGATGGGTAAGAGAGAGTGAACAGTCCAAAATTGTGCCTAGGTTGTGAGCGTAGGTGATTAGGAGGATGTAGATACCATTTACAATAAGAAGGAAGATAGAAGAGAAGAGAGTTTAGGGGAAAATAAAATTACTTCAATTTTAGACATGTTGAGTTGAAGATGTCTATGGGAAATCTAATTTGAGATATTTAATAGATATTTAGATATTTGAGAGTGGACATCAGGAGAGAGACAAAGAAGACCTGAGGATCATCTTTATAGAGACAATGATTGAATTAATGGAAGCTGGTAAAATCACCAAGAGAAATAGTATGGGGGAGATGAGGACAGGGTGTCAGAAGAAACCCATGGTTGGTGAGTAGGTGCAATCTGGATGAAAATCTGGGAAAGAAGAGAAAAGTTTGTCTAAAAGCTAGAAAGAGAAGTAGGAGATGGCAGTATTATGAAAACCTAGAGAAAAGGGAGTATAAAGAAGAAAATCATTGGGGTCAAAGACTGTATAAATGTCAAGAAGGATGAGAGATTTGGCAGTAAAGAGATCATTAATAACTTTGAAAAGAGCAGTTTCAATATAATAAAGTTAAAAGCCAGATTGTAGAGGGTTAAGAAAGTGAGAGGAAAGGAAGTTGAGAATATTGATCTTATCTTTCTCAAGGACTTAGTAACAAAAGAGAAGAACCTTGGATGATGGATGGATCAAGTGAGGATTTTTTTTTTTTTTGAGAATGGGGGAGGTGTTGGAGTGTTTGTAGGTAGCAGACAAGTATCCAGTAGACAGGAAGAATCTGAAGACTAGTGAGAGAGTGTGGATGATAGAAGGGGCAATATGCTAGAGAAGATGGGCTGGAATGGGATCACTTGTGCATGTAGAGGGATTTGTCTTGTCCAGGAAAAGGCCCACCTCTTCATGCAAATCAATAATAAATGAAGAGATAGTATTATATCTAAATATTGTAAGATGAGGTCAAGAGGCAAAGGAGGAATTCTAGGTAGATGATTTTAGTATTTTTTCAATAAAATATGAAACAAAGTAAGAAAGTGGAGGGAAGAGGAACTGTGGGAGGTTTGAGGAAGGATGAAAAGGTTTGGAAAAGACACTATGGTGGATGAGATAGTGAATTTATTAGGGAGGTATAAAAGGATTGTCTTGTTGCAATGAAGGCCCCATTGAGTTTATGGAAAATAAATTTATAGTGAACCTGGTCAGCAGGATTTCATGATCTTCTCCAGTTCGGTTCAGCTGCACCTGAGTAAAAGTGAAGGCAGTGGATAATGGGAATAATCCAAGATGGAAGTTTTAGCATGGCAAGATGTTTGAAAGAGTAAAGGGTCAAGAGGCCTTAGAGACGAGGACTTTGTGGAGTTGAACTGGTTCAGCAAGGGGTCAAGATGGGAAAGGCAAAAATAGTTTAGTCAGAAAAGGAGTGATAACCTGAGAAAGGATTAAAGGTAGAGAGATTAAAGGGACAGTAAGGAGGAAGAACAGGGCTTGTAGTGGCAAGGCAGACGGAGAGATGGAATAAACAATAGATTATGATCAGATAAAGGAATTTCAGACTTCATGAATATGGGAAAGAATAGCTTGGGTGATGAGAGAAAAGGCAGGAGGGAGGGGAGAGAGTATGTAACTATGGTTCCTTTTTCTATAGGGGGCCTTCTGGGGCCTGATGACAGGACTGGTAGTGGGAGCTACCCGGATGATCCTGGAATTTGTTTACCCTGAGCCACCTTGCGGCTTCCCAGATAACCGGCCAGCTGTGCTCCACAACTTTCACTATCTTCACTTCTCCATAGTGCTCTTCTCCATCACTATTGCTGTAGGTACTGCTGTTAGTCTGCTAACTCCACCTCCTGATGAATCTCAGGTGAGCTGGCCCAAGGTGTCCAGATGAGTTTTTCCCCTATCTACAAGGGGATCTAGGTGATTTAATCTCCCCTCTCAAATAATCTGGTCCTTTCCCTAGAAGAGGGAGGTAGCCTTCCATCAGAATAGGACATTGCTTAATTATATTTTCCTACCTAGATTCTACTCAAGTCATTGGTAAACTTTGAACTTTCAGCCTATAGAGGGGCCTGGATGACTCCAAGGAGCCTGTTGATGACTCACACTCTCCCATTCAGTATAGGAAAGGAGGTCACCTGGAAATGGGGTCATTTCTTGGAAAGTTTGTGTTCTGGGAGTCATCTAAACTCCACCTGTCCTATTACTGAGGGGATAGGGTGGAGCAGGAAGATGCAGGAAGACAAAATTAATCCAAAAATTCTCATTACCATTTGTCCCAGAATGGGCTAAGCATTCCTAGCATGATTCCCAAAGATTTTCTGACGGTTATTCCTTCTGGTTACTAAGTCCACAACTATCTCCCACTATACGACCCATGGCCATGGTTGTGCCTTGTAACAAAAATCCAATCTTGAGTATCTTTCCTTTCTTCCTTCCAATTCCATGGTTCCTTCTGCTACTCCTGAATTGAAGATCTTCTTCCAGAAGAAGGTCACCTGGTCACCATAAAATGTCCCACTTTTCTCTCTTCCACCAGCCTCCCTAGCAGCAGCATTCAGAGATCAGTTCTGAGTGACACAAAGCTAATGTATTACATATATAAGAACAACTAGAGACATACCCTAAGCACAAATTAGCATTTACAAGTGTACAACAAGGTTACAGAATCTAGATTTATTCCTCTTAGGAGAAAAATTATCCTAAAATATACATCCCCTCCAGCACTGACTCCATTCATCAAGTCAGTCCCTTAAGACCGGCCTTTTCCTGCTCTCAGTCTATCTCTGTTTAGTTTCCCTTCTTAGCTCTACTACTCTTTTTTGTTTCTCCTATTCCTTGCTAGAACTCTTAATAAAAATAGATTTCTCATATTTTTTGTTAGTGCCTCGGCCATCATCACATTCATATATTTATTCAGGACCCATATTCATCTCATATCCAAATTTTTCCAGAATGAGTGATAAGCTTATCATCATTTGGAGTAAAAAAAAATCTAATGTAAGTAAATTCCAGGCATAATTTATTTATAGATTAAACAACCTAATGGACAAAGAGAGAAAAAAAAGAAATTTTAATATCATCATCCAAATTATTTTATATTTGAAGAAAGAGTTCAAAGAGATTTGCCCAAGTCCAAAGAAGCAGAGCCAGGATAGGATATAGATTCTTTGACACCAAAAATAAATGACTAGTATTCAGTTTATTCACTGGACTCAGCCTGACATTCTTCTTTAAAGATTATTTCAATCTTTTTCCATTCTTCCTTCTATTCTCACAATCCTCTCACCTTGGTGAATCCTGACTGACCTTTAACATCCATCTTTGGAATTTAAGTTTTGTGTTGAGGTTTTTTGTTTGTTTGGTTTTTTTGTTTGTTTGTTTGTTTGTTTTGGTGGGGGGGATTATTTGTTGGATTTTTTTCTTTACTCCATATTCAAATTTTTTGGTAAAAGCTGGATTCCCTACAGCCATTCAAATCCTAAATTTAATAGTTCTTCTAGATTCCCTACCCAGAATCCCTTTGATCAGCTTTTTCTCTTTGTTCCCCTAAGGACATCAATAATCTGCCTTGCATTTATAGAACTATGAAATGTTACACCTGACAGGAACCTTAGAGATCATTTCTCTAAATATTATTTTTATAGAGGAAGAAACTAAAATTTAGGAAAAGGAAAAAAGATTTTCCCTAAGGTCACAACTAGCTAGTGGCTAGATTGAAATGTCCCAATTCTTAGCCCAGAGTTCATTGCACTCATCAAGCTCTCCTGGTCAGTCCTGGCATCTAGAAGAAAGCTCTGTGGTCTAAGCCTCTGGTCCCTTCCTCAGTTTTTCCCAACTCCATCACCACAGACCCTCATTGCTTGGCCAAGGAGAGAGGATCTGCCAAGGCTGCCAACATGAGGAGGAGCCTGCTTTAGGGAGCCAATTATCCACATTTCATTCTCTGTAATTAGCTAATCCACATAATTATAGAGCTTATAAAACTTTAAGCATTTTATGAAATCATTGAAAAACAGAACATAGACTCTCAGAGTAGGACAAGACATCAGAAATCATCTATTTCCACCCTACCTAATGAGGAATCCCCTTTACTGCTTCCATGGTAACCATGATTCAGCTGGGTTGAGCAGGATATTAATCAATGGAGAAAGACAACCATCTGCCCTAATCTTGAGAATTATATAATCTTGGGTCATAGGATCAGACTTCTAGGGAGGTCATCTAATTCAACCCTTTCATTTAACAGATGAGGAAACTGAGTCCCAGAGTGATTTGCTTAAAGTTTCACACAGAATAAGTGACAGAACTGGTCCAACAACTTCATTTTATAGGCAAATGAATTGAGTCTTAGAGAGGAGAAGTGATCACAGAAGGAGTTAGTAATAAAACGTGTTGGAAAAAAAAACTGGTGCTGGAACTCAAATTGTTTGCTAATGCTCCAGCAACACAGAAAATATCTCATTACACCTGATCCAGTCTACTGAGGTGGGGAAAGGATAATTGATCCTCTCTGGTAGATGGAGTTTATGGGATTCTGTGAGGAAAGGCAGAGCAGTCCTATTTGGCTAGATAGTCTTTCTCCTGGGACCTTGTGTTGGTGCAGCAGGCAGGAGCAACTCAGGCTTGACTAATATTTTCTGTATGCTAAGGGTTCTGAGGGCAGCTAAGGTGATGTTCTCAGAGGTCCTCTCTTCTTGGCATCCTCTGAACCGGTTAGGCAAAGTTGGTATAAGGGCAAAAAAATTTGACCCTGTCAAAGTTTATGTGTAGTCTGGTCCCTTTCCCATCTCTCAAATGCCCCACCGGCCAGGATCTAATAGCTTCAAACTAAAGTGTAAAAATGAGAATTTCCTCTCTTCTGAGAGACACAAAATAAGGGCAAGATAGTATAATAAATCAAAGACAGAATTTCAGGTGCTGTGGTACATGTGGTTAGGAGACATTTCTTGGTAGAGTGAGTCTAATGATCTATGGACTAGATGGGCAAGTTCTGGTTGAACCCCTCTTCCCTACCTCCTACACACAGACATTACATCAGGATGGATTGACTCTAGGACTGGGAACATTCTGAGGAAGTCTAGCCTATAGGCAGGGCTCAGCCCCCTCCTAATCCCTATCTCTCCACTCTATCCCCTGACACAATGATGACTCTCTCCCCTAATCTGGATCAGCTAACTGTCTGATTACCCTTTGGGGAGTCTTCAGTTCTCTACATCCCCATATCTTCCCTCTTTTTCTTCATCTCTCAATTCCCATGTTTTCTTGGTTCCTTTTTCTCTCATTCTTCATCCCCTGTACTCCAGGGATAGCTCTATATTCCTCATTTCCATGTGCCCCATTCCTCTGGTTTCATTGTCTTTCATATGCTCCCCCTTCTTATCCCCACACCTTTCATTCCTTATTTTCTACTCCCTGTTCAAAATTTTTCTTTGGTTCAAACAGATCAAGAATTTAACGTGGTGGACTCTTTCCAAGGACAATCTTTTAGAGGCTCTTCCTGAAGCTATTGATGTGGGACACAAAGCTGGTAAGTGGTCTCTGGGGACTCCTAGACTATTCTAAGTAGAATCAGACTCATCACACCGAACTTTTGGGTCCACCTTCTATAATCCCCTCCCTTCCCAGAGACCTCAGGGTTGGACCAGCTTCAGATTGACAGTTGGTGTGACAGAAAGGCCCTTGAGACAGAGACTGGAAGATGTCCTGGGGAACCCTAGAAAGAACTGTCCCCATCTACTCCCAAATCCTAAGGCCCACGTGTTAAACTGTTGTTTTCTTAGGTTCCTTTTCTCAGTCCATTCCTGACCCACTAACTTCCTCCTATATCCCAGCTCACTCAGAACCATGCATCTCATTCTCCCCACCTGCAGGAAAGAAGCGAACTGCCTTCTGGACCAGAGTCTGCAACTTCAATGCCATTCTGCTTTTGTGTGTCAACATATTCTTCTATGCCTATTTTGCCTGATGGTGGCCATTTTCTGGGAAGCCAGAGGCTTGTGGAAGAAGCCCTCAGGGATGTAACAGATATTTGTCCCAATTAGAATTCTAGAAAAGATCTAGACTATTAGAGCTGATAGGACCATCTAGTCCAAATCATTGAGAAGGGAAGTGACCTGTCCAGAGTTATGCAGCATGTTGCTGGAGGCCTAGGATTGAACCCCAAGGCTTCTGACTTCCAGGCCAATGCTATTTCTATTAAACTGAGTTTCTTTCTTTTCCTAGTCCAGATGCATTGGGGCTGTATGGGAAGTTCTTATAAGAACGTGTCTCCTTTAATACTGAATTCTCCCACCAGCATCACCATCACCACCAATCACCACTATGTGTTAAAATCCTTAAAAATACCTTCAGTTTAGGAATCCATTGGAATCCACTCTGTAGATTCCAGAGCCTGGAACAATCTGCCTGGGAGTCTCCAGCCCCACTCCCTGCTCCTAATCATCCTTACTTAAGGGAGGCAATGTCCGAGAGACCTAGCTCTGCTCCTAATTAGCTGTGTGATCTTGGGGAAGTCAGTTTCCTCTGGGATTCAGGTTCCTTATTTATTAAATGAGAGGACTGAACTAGGTGATTTCCAGGTTCTTTAGGGATCGAATATTCCATGAATCCTGACTATTCCTTTCTCCCCTACCCCTAGCCTATGGCTGAGTCCAAAGCACCCTTCACATGTCCAGCTTCCCCAGAACGGGCTCCTCCCTCCTTCACATTGTGAATTATAACTCATTGAATTCCTCATCTTGAGATCTGGATAGGGAGGGGGGAAGGGGAGTGTGTGGGCCTTGGGGTTCATGAGATTTGATTAAGAAGCCATGAGTTTGAGTGTAGTAGTTGGGAGGGAAAGCCAATAGGCTATCTCATCCTAATCAGTATGGCATGAGCCTTTGAATCAATAGAACCAGAGGGTAATCAAACACCCTACAAGGCTTTATAGGCCTCCCAGGGAGCATTTCCTATCTATAGTTTCTGGCCAAACACCAAGCACTTCTACAATGTCCATAACTGCAGATGCAAAGGCAAATCAGCTCAGAGTCTGGCATGTTTCCCAGGAGCCATTATGGCATGTCCATTTATGAGTCAGTCCCTCCTAAACCCACAAGTGTTCCGTAGGGCCCAGGGGACCATAGTGTTGTTACAGCACTATTTCTGTCACCCCTGATCAGGGACCCTCATCCCTTCACCAGTGGTACTCTATTTTTCCCTTTGTCTGCCCAAGGGAACCTTTACCACTGAACAACTCCAGTGTGCTCTAAGTCTCTCTGCCAGGGCTTAGAGCTTCAGGAGCAAAAGGGGAAGTGTATAGAGTTGTCAATGGGATCCGCCTTAGGGATTTAGCATAGTCAGGTGGTCCCTGAAGGATCAGATCCCCTCAGGTTATAGACTGAACTTAGAGAGAGCTGACCTGACCACGGTATTCATGCATTCCCCTTTCCTCCTCCAAAATGGAATTGCCCATACCTGGAGTATATTCAATTCTTGGACACTTCTCATTGTATTAACTTCCTTGGGTAGTGGTCCATGTCCTTATCACCTCATTCACTGCAGTAGCCTCCTAACCATTATCCTTGTCTGTATCTCTCCCTGACTCATCATTTATGTTGGCAAGTTCATCTTCCCCAAATTCTATTTTCATCATCTTCCTCCCCACTCAAAAATCATCATTGGCTTCGAGTCATTTGTAGATCAAAGCCCAAACCGTCCAAGGCCTTCCACAGTCTGGCAAGATTCAAACTCAAGTGTTCCTGACTTCAAGTCCAACACCGGTAGATTCCTTCTTTCTTCTGACACTTCCCTCCTATTGTCTCCCCTTCTCAAAATGTTTCTCCCAGGCCAAATCATTTCCATTCTTCTGGATCCAATTCCTTAGACTCGGATCTTTATGCACTGGGTACTGATTGTGTATTGCCTATTATTATCATGTCTATACATGTTATGTCTGACATTATATACATAATATGTCTGTTATGTTAGACTATATTTAAGGAGGAAGGCTGAGAGATGAATCTGAATTTCCTCCTTATTCTCTGCAGCCCAGGACCTTCTATTCAGTAGGTGTGGAATAAACATTTGCTGTTTGATTGGATGACTGATGTTTTATTGTCCCTAACCTAGGTTCAGAAGTAGGCCTGGGAAGGACCTTAAATATTATTTCCTTCAACCAACATGGGGAAGGTTTTTCGCTTGAATTTTTTTTTCTTTTTTTTGGCTGAGGTAGCTGGATTTAAGTGACTTGTCCAGGATCACACAGCTAGGAAATGTTAAGTGTTCAAGACCAAATTTGAACTCGGGTCCTCCTGACTTCAGGCCTGCGGCTCCATCCTCTGCCCCACCTAGCTTCCTCCACTTGAATTCTTTTTTTTTTTTTTTTTAATTTTTTATTTTATTTTATAATTATAACATTTTTTTGACAGTACATATGCATGGGTAATTTTTTACATTATCCCTTGCACTTACTTCTATTCAGATTTTTCCCTTCCTCCCCCAACCCCCTCCCCCCAGATGGCAAGCAGTCTTATTATATATGTTAAATATATTACAGTATATTCTAGATACAATATATTTGTGTAGAACCGAATTTTTTGTTGCACAGGAAGAATTGGATTCAGAAGGTAAAAATAACAGTTTACATTCATTTCCCAGTGTTCCTTTTCTGGATGTAGCTGGTTCTGTCCATCATTAATCAATTGGAATTGGATTAGCTCTTCTCTATGTTGAAGATATCCACTTCCATCAGCATACATCCTCGTACAGTATCATTGTTGAAGTGTATAATGATCTCCTAGTTCTGCTCATTTCACTCAGCATCAGTTGATGTAAGTCTCTCCAAGCCTCTCTGTATTTCTCCTGTTGGTCATTTCTTATAGAACAATAATATTCCATAACATTCATATACCATAGTTTACCCAACCATTCTCCAATTGATGGACATCCATTCATCTTCCAGCTTCTAGCCACTATGAAAAGGGCTGCCACAAACATTTTGGCACATACAGGTCCCTTTCCCTTCTTTAGTATTTCCTTGGGGTATAAGCCCAGTAGTAGTATGGCTGGGGCAAAGGATATGCATAGTTTGATAACTTTTTGGGCATAGTTCCAGATTGCTCTCCAGAATGGCCGGATTCTTTCACAATTCCACCAACAATGTATCAGTGTCCCAGTTTTCCCACAGCCCCTCCAACATTCATCGTTATTTGTTCCTGTCATCTTAGCCAATCTGACAGGTGTGTAATGATACCTCAGAGTTGTCTTAATTTGCATTTCTCTGATCAATAGTGATTTGGAACACTCTTTCATATGAGTGGAAATAGTTTTAATTTCATCATCTGAAAATTGTCTGTTCATATCCTTTGACCATTTATCAATTGGAGAATGGCTTGATTTCTTATAAATTAAAGTCAATTCTCTGTATCTTTTGGAGATGAGGCCTTTATCAGAACCCTTAACTGTAAAATTTTTTCCCAATTTGTTACTTCCCTTCTAATCTTGTTTGCATTAGTTTTGTTTGTGCAGAAACTTTTTAATTTGGTGTAATCAAAATGTTCTATTTTGTGATCAATAATGGTCTCTAGTTCTCCCCTGGACACAAACTCCTTCCTCCTCCACAAGTCTGAGAGGTAAACCATCCCATGTTCCTCCAATTTATTTATGATTTCGTTCTTTATGCCTAAATCTTGGACCCATTTTGATCTAATCTTAGTATGTGGTGTTAAATGTGGGTCCATGCCTAGTTTCTGCCATACTAATTTCCAGTTTTCCCAGCAGTTTTTGTCAAATAATGAATTCTTATCCCAAAATTTGGGATCTTTGGGTTTGTCAAAGATTAGATTGCTATTTTTATTCACTATCTTGTCCTGTGAACCTAACCTATGCCACTGATCAACTAGTCTATTTCTTAGCCAATACCAAATGGTTTTGGTGACTGCTGCTTTATAATATAGCTTTAAATCAGGTACACTTAGACCACCTTCCTCTGACTTTTTTTTCATTAGTTCCCTTGCAATTCTCGACCTTTTATTCTTCCATATGAATTTTGTTGTTATTTTTTCTAGGTCATTAAAATAGTTTCTTGGGAGTCTGATTGGTATAGCACTAAATAAATAGATTAGTTTGGGGAGTATTGTCATCTTTATTATATTCGCTCGGCCTATCCAAGAACACTGAATGTCTTTCCAATTATTTAAATCTGACTTTATTTTTGTGGCACTCCACTTGAATTCTTGATGGAGTCTAGACATCATTTTTTTTCTCATTTATTCCAAAGGTCCAAGCATAGGCCACACTGGAGACCTCAATACAGTGTCATTGATGTATAGATACATGGATTCCCCAGCTGCATCATAGGGTCTCTTCTATCTTAGCAAGGATTTGATCAGTGCAGAGCTCAACCATGGGCTCCCAAGTCAATATTAAGATTACTTTCAGAGAGTCCCTAATTACTTCCAGAATAGTCATAGTAACATTTAGGGGAGGAGATAGCAAAAAATTGTAAACACAGCAGATGCCTATTGAATGGGAAATGGCTAAACAGTTGTGATATATGGAGATAATGGAATATAACTTTGCCAAAAGAAACCACAGATATGTGAAAATCAGAGAAGCATGGGAAAACTGAGGCAGAAGGAAGTGGCACTTAGCAAACACTACTTTTTCATTCATTCATTCACATTCATAGTAAACCATATTTATTTATTTTTTTATTCATTCATTCAAATAAGCAGAACCAGCAAAGCAAGATACACAAGAATGCAAATGAAAAGCAACAACAACAATAAAACCTAAGTGTTGAGTAATGATAATGACCAAGTTTGGCACTAAAGAAGAGAGAGAAAATATAGCTCCCTCACTCTTTGCCCACGTGAGGGAGGGGCTTGGGTGTGGAATTGTGCACATGCAGTCACTTTTTTTTTTAATCTTTGTTTCAGGGATGGTTCACTCGGTAGGAACATGCTTTTGGAAATGCAGATGATATAAAAACAAGAGATAATAATAGCTAACATTTGTAACATGATATAAATTAATATGTGCCAGATACTATGCTAAGCACTTTACAAATATTAGCTCATTTAATCCTCAAAACAACCCTAGAAGGGAAGTGCTCATATCATCCCCATTTTATAGATGAGGAAACTGAAACAAACAGACGTTTAGTGACTTGCTAGGAAGTGTCTGAAACCAGATTTAAACGAGTTCTTTCTGACTCCAGAGCCAATGCTCTATTTATTATCCCACCTAGTTTGCCCATATTAGTAATGATAATATATAATTAATCATTATAATTATTATATAATAAATTATATACAAATTATAATACATTGCTTTATTATTATGTATAATGCATTATTTTATTATATAAGTAATTAATATATTTCAAAGAATGCTTTAAGAAAAGCAATAGGTCTACAGAAACAAGAAAAAATATCAACTTCTCTGAGTCCTTAGGAGAAGAAAAAAAGGATTGAAGTTTTAAAATTAGATGGCTGAAGCCATCTAGCCCAAATCCTTTATTTTACAAATAAAGAAACTAAGGCCTACAGAAAGCAAGTAGTTTGCCTAAGATCTCACAGATGGGATCCACAGGATTTGAACCCAGTTCCTCTGACTTCACAGCCAGTTATTTCCTACTTTACTAAATTCCTAATTCCTAAATCCCTTAATTCCCAAGAACTGTTTTTGTTTTGCCTATTTTTATTATCCCCATTGTTTAGCACAATGCCTGGCACATAGGACATACTTAATAAATGTTTATTGATTCATTTTTCAATGTATAGTCATTTGAGTGCCCATACCTTCCCCCAATAATGTACATCCTGGTTTTTCCTGGACAGTGCTGATTTAAAGAAACTTGTTAAATAATAAGGCAATGGCAGGGGAAAAGGAATATCCTTTATCAGAGCATGTGTCCTAATCCTGGGTTTGGAAAATTTAAGGCTGTACCCATATCTCTTCTAATAAATACCATCTTTCTCCCACTCCCATTTCCCATTTCTCAAGTTTTCCTCCCATCCCCATTGCATCCAAGGCCATCTCCAATCATTCAGATCTATATCTGTGGAGGGGAAAGTGGGGTAGGTGACCTAGCACAGCCCTCCCTCATTTAAAGCACTTGTATGTCACAGCATCATATCTCTGATATCTTGGTCCTCTTCAAGAACAAAGGACAAACAACAGTAACAACAATCCTTCAGTGTGGCTGCACAATAAGGACAGAGGAGCTAATTTGCTTATATTTTTCATATTTACTTTTCTATTTTTGCTCCATATCTCCCTCCTCATCCCCAGAAGATGTAAGCTTCTTAAGGGAATGAACTATTTAATTTTTTTTTCAATAATAGCATAATATCTGACACATATTAGGTACTTAATCAATGCTTGTTGAATTGAATTGAACTAGAGGACTCCATCTAGCAGATAGTGATCAAATCATTTTCACTGAGAATGAGAGCCTAGAAACACCGAGCCAAGTAAAAAGGCAATAATGTATGTTGGAGTCCCTGGTTGCATAGGGTGAGACAGATCCCTTCTGGCTCTCTGTCCCTTTGATGTCAGGGAATGAAAGAATTTCAGAGTTAGAAGAAAATCCCTCATGGGTTCCACTCTACTGAACCCAAAGAAAGCCCAAGCAGCTTTAATTCCCCTTATAACAAGCAATGTACCAAACTTCTCTGCACCAATTCTAGCAAATGTTTACCCAGCCTTCACTTTATTCTTTTAATATTTTTCTGGTTATATACGTGCATTCATTTTAAAATATGCTTTTCTTTATGAATTATGTTGGGAGAGAAAAGAGCAAAAGGGAAAAGCCATGAAAGAAAAAAATGAAGAAAAAGGAAGAAAGAAGTGAATATAACATGTGTTGATTTACATTCAGTGTCTAGTTCTCTCTCTGGCTGAAGATGGCATTTTCCATACAAAGTGTATTGGGATTGTCTTGGATCGTTAAACCGCTGAGAAAAACCATGTCTTTCATAGATGATCATTGTGTTCACTTTATTTAAAAAAAACATTTTATTTATTCCTTCTTATTTTAAAACACAGTTATTTCAAGCCCAACTCTAGCCAAATCCTTCCTTGTGACAAAGAAAAACAATTTAGCAAAAACATCCAATAACAGTGACTTTTTCTAACAATGTATATAATACTCTGTCATAGTAGTCCTCCACCCCTCCGTTAGGAGGGAAAAAGCATGTTTTATTATCTGTTCTCTGGAATCTTTACTGGTTTTTCCATTACTAGAGTTCAATTTCGTTCTAGTCAACTTTTACATTGCTGTACATTGTATGTATTGTTTTCCTGGTTCTGTTTATTTTGTTCTATATCAATTCATACAAATCTTGTGATGTTCCCCTGAATTCCTCATATATGTCATTTCTTACTGAACAAATAGTATTCCTTTACATTCCTATAACATAGTTTCTTCCATTATTTTCTAACAAATGGATATCCACTTTGTTTCAGGTTTTTGCTATCATAATATTGTGAAGCATATTATATGTTGTTTCTGTCATTGACTCCCTTGGTGGGATCATTGGGTCAAATGTCTGAACAGTTTAGTCATTTTTCTTGCATAATTCCAAATTGGCATCTAGAAAAGTCAGACCACCTCACAGCTCTATTAATAGAATACCACAGTATGCCTATTTTCCTACCGTCCCTCCAACTTGGACATTTCCCTTTTTTTTTTTTTTTTTTTTTTTTTTTTTTTTAATGGCCAATTTGCATAGTACGGAAAGAAACTCCAGAATTGTTGCTAATTTGCTATGCTCTTACTATGTGGATTTGCGGAACATATTTTCATGTGGTCATATATAGTTTGCAATTATTTTGAAAACTTTTTTTTTGTTTACATTCTTTGACCACTTAGCTACTGCTTTTTAAATACTTCCACTCTTTTTTTTTTCCCCCCTGAGGCTGGAGTTAAGTGACTTGCCCAGGGTCACACAGCTAGGAAGTGATAAGTGTCTGAGACCAGATTTGAACTCGGGTCCTCCTGAATTCAGGGCTGGTGCTCTATCCACTGTGCCACCTAGCTGCCCCCTAAATACTTCCATTGACTAGATATTCACTATTTCTCAAAATAGTCTATGATAACAATTTTGAATATTAGAAAATTTTTCCTTTCATTGAACTGAAATGACCTTCTTGTAACTTATATCTATTAGCTCTTTATGCCTTTTGGCATCACCCCCAAAAGGGATATTCCTTACTTATAATAACCTTTCAAAGGGAGGTGTCAGGCTTCCCAAAACAGGCAAATAAATACTTAGTCCCAGGGTTATCTACGTTAAATGAAAAAATGAGTGAATGATCGAATGAATCCAAGCCACATTGGAGTACATCTTGACAGAAGATGAAATACCTTCTACTTTGGCAGAAGTATGGAAAGGAAAAAGAAAAGCATTAATGACTTGCTCAAAGTCACACAGTGATTCAGGAGCACAGCTGAGATAAACTCAAGTCTGACTTCTCAGAGTAGAACCTTGTGATCCTCATTCAAACTATATACTATGTGTCTTAATCTGACAAAAAAATGAACTAGGAAAGGTGATAAGAAAAAATTAGCATCCCTTTTCAAGCACTACCCATCCCAATGACAGCATGTAGTCCATAGTCTCTGAAGAGATTTAAAGCAAGAGGATCTTGCAGAGTCACTGGCATCCTGGGATTTTATCTGAATATACCTGAGAAGGAGGGAAGAAGTTCTTCAGAGGTTTGAGTAGGAAGAGTTTGGGGAGCTGGAAGAAGAGAGACTTAGATCCATAATCCACAGAGGGGGCTAGATGCCAATATGAAAGTCTGCTCTAAAGTGTAGTTCATTATCTTTCTCCCAAACCTGCTTTCCTTCTGACTTCACTTTTTATCTCTCACATTCCATTAGTTACTAAGTCTTTGATTCTCTCTGTTCTCCCACTTGCCTCCCCCATTCCCATCACCATCAGCTAGTGTAGTCCCTCATTATCATGACTAGCTGTCAAACACAGAGCTGCATGAAGCTACAATACTCACAAGTCTGGCCCAAATCAGATTAAAATGTAATTGGAAAATATTTACCAAAATAAATAAAAATACAATAACCTGGATATTATATTTTAAAATTAAATCAATATGTATTCTGCAGGGATCTTTAAATATGGATAAAAGGCTACTTTTTCTATATAAGTTTAGCACTATTGGCCTGGACTATTGTAGTTGTCACTATAGAAATATTTCTCTCTTCTCTTGTCCATCCTCTAATTTATCTTTAGAGGATTGATCAGGAGAGTATAGTTAATTCAAAAAATATAAAGGGAAATGATTATTATTTGCAGTTTTGTTATATTTGGAGGAATCTGGTTGTGTCTCTTTGGTTCATGAACATCCTCTTGGAGTGATTAATAATATTGAGAATGATTTGATTGATTACAACCATTTTGCAGGACCTAAAAACTACTAAGGTTGTTAAGGAGGAGAGTTTGGGAGGGGATAGTATAGCTAGAATTTTTATAATGCTTTAAGGTTTACAAAATATGGTACATATATCATCATTTAATCTTCACAACAATCCTGTGAGATAGGTGCTATTATTATCCCCATTTTTATGGGGAAAATGAGGCAGAGAGAGTTTAAGTGCTTTACCTAGGATCACACAGCTAGTAAAGTTTCTGAAGGAGGATTTGAACTCAAGTCTCTTTGACTCCAGGTCTGATACTCTTACCTAGCTTACTCTGGTCAAGTAAGAGAGGAGATTAAATATACAGGAAAATACATTCCTACCTAAAGATATATATATACACATAAACATATTCACATGAGTATACATACATGTGCATTCATGTAGTATATTTTGTGTATATATGCATGTGTGTATGCATGCATTATTATCCTGAGACTAGCATCATTATTATTTTATCTGAAGCTCCCTCTCATATGTGGGACCCCTATTACTCACGAACATATCTTTTACACACATAGACATGAGTAGGACCTGGTCTAAGCATCTTTGCAGTTAGAAACATTTATGTAGGAATATAGATAAATTCCATATCTATCTTACATAATGGGAAATAAAAGCAATAATGCTTTACTAAATAAGAATCAATTATTTCTCAAGAAATCATTTAATGGAAATGCGCCACACCTAGTCCACACTTTGTTCATGCTTATAGTTAGGAGCACTCTGCCTTTTAAGTGACTTTATATAAATTTTGTATTACCTGGAATTCTCTCCTTGCACTTCTACCTTCTAGTTTCCCTGGCTTGCTTCAAGTCATTTCTAAAATCCTACCTTCTCCAAGAAGACATTCCTGATTCTGCTTAATGCTAGTGCCTTCCCTCTGAAAATATCCCAGTTTATCATGTACATGGTTAATCACATGTTGCATTTCCCAGTTAGACTATGAGATCCGTGAGAATAGGGATTATTTTTTGCCTTTTTTCTTGTATGTCCAGCCTTTAACATAATATATGCCAGATACCATGCTTAATAAATGCTTCTTGATTTGACATGACATCATGTCATGTCAGTAAAGGTTTTATCTTTTTAATAGAATGTAAGTTCTTTGAGGGAAAGGACTGTTTTTGTCTTTGCAACCACTGTGCTTTGCACATAGCATTTAATTAATATTTGCTGGATTGAATTGGTCCAGAAAATAGCCTCCTTAGGTCCAACCTGATTCAGGCCCCCCTGAATACAGCAGGAAACCTGTTCTGTATTCTTGCTATCAGAATAGTAGGGACCCCACTGGCTCCTCCCCATTGTGAGTGCTTGCTCATCCAGAAAAGTCTTGGGGGCTCTGGTCACTCAAAGCACCTCTGAAAGATGGAGGGCCCAGTAACAGTTCACATGTGCATGAGATGGACGTAGTTCCGAGGGAAGAAACCCACTCGACCGCAGAGCTGGCCTCTCCACCAGTTGGGGTCTGAATGTTCCAGCACCTCAATGATGTCACCCTGGGAGAAGCTGAGCTGGGAGGAGTTCTGGGCAGCGAAGTCAAACTGGGCTTTGGCAAACTTAGCTCTGGGTGCCTAGAAGGAGAAAGAAAAGGGATCAGAAAAAAGGGAGCCAAGAACTAAGAAGCTTCTTCTGGATACTTCTCCCTCCTCGTGGGAGGCAAATGATCTTGGGTTGGTGGGTTGAATCCCTTAATTCCTGTGTGAGTGCTAAAGTTCCCTTGACCACTTCTGCTGTTCATACTCAAGGGATGAGTCAGGGAGAAAGTTCTCCATCTTCTGCAGCCTTTAGCCTAAAGCCTTTCTAGAATGTGAGCCCCACACTCAGGCAGCAGTTTCAAGGAAGTTTTGCTCTAGTGGCAGAATTCCAGGACACAAATTCTCTTTATCAGCTAGTTACAGGTACATAGAAGAATCCAAAAAGTCACAGTCCTCTCCAGATAAGTCTTGGTTCCTTCAGTCTAGAGTCTTAATGACAATTCCTTCCCAGCTTAAATTCCTTTTCTACCTATGAGTCTCTCAAATCTGATTTCTTTTTGACCCACAGGCTAATCTAAAGCTCCTGAGAGTGACCTTAGCTCAGGGAATTTCCTGAAGGATCTGAATCTCTTAGTGTTGTCATCCAATGTAGTGGTTCTCCTAAGAGAACCACTGGAAGGCTGTCCCTTCCCATTCTCAGCTATCAGAAAAAATCTCTGAGGCTCAGGCAACACCCCCCACTACCATCCCACTTGGGATCATTGAATTAATCATCTACCCCTGGGCTTGGGCTTGGGGAGACTTAAAGCAACCCCCTCACACCTGTCTGCTGAATACCTCTGTCTAGTCCCTGGAGCCAAAGTTAAGACTGATCTCAGGCTCCCAAAGGTTAATGTTTAAGGCCTGGGAGTTCAGGGATGGACAGAACTCTGAATCATCCCAAGACATGATGGAGAACAGGACTTAAAACAGGGATGTGTATAGATATACATTTTACATATTTACACACACAAATACATATATATTTATATTTACACATTTTAATAGATAGGACCTGTACCTCATCATTCACCCAAAGCAGGGACTCTGTTTCCTCCTACTCCCTTACCCCAAGCCAGCCAGCCAGACCCCATCTTTGATAGTAACCTTACTCCAGACACTGACATTTTTTAGGAGACACCAAGGGATCACTGGACAACTCGGGCCAGGCTGGTATAACTTGGTAGAAAAGATGGATGATAACCTATCTGACCAATCCGAAGGAAGACTAATCTTCCAGACTATGGGATTTGGTTAATTGCAGTGATAGGATCGACCCGAGGGAATGACCCCACCCAGAGACGGTATAATTAACATGTTCTCTTTGGAGAGAATCAAGGACACTCCCCACTCACAGAGAAGGTGAAATAATCTTCAACATTTACCAACATGGTAGGCTGACTCAAGCCAGACTGAAGTATAAAAGTAGGATCGACTCTCTCCCTAGAAAGGACTCTGCATTCCCTTGGAAAGAGTACTGTCTCCCTATTTTCCCCACTAGTGAGCTTTATAGAAACCAATGGATTAGCTGCTCTCCCCATCCCCTCTGAACCCCAGCTCTGCCTTTCTGAGCTTCTGGGATAAAGAGAGGTACAAAGCAGAGAAGGGATTGCAGTAGGGGCTCAACAGAGCTCCATCTGACTTACTTGGCAAATCTTGACCACTTAAAAGTAGTTCTAAGATTTCTTGGATTCTTTCCTCCTGGAGATTTCAATAGCTCAGTACCATGGGTCTCCCATTCATTTATTTAATATTTATTATGTACTATTCTTATGACTGTCATATCATCAGGCGTAGACCAATGCCTAGACCAGACAATTTCAATAGCCATCTATAAGCTGAAGCTGGAGCACTATTTGGGACACCTGACTCTTGGTGTGGGGCTTTTGAGGCAGAAATGGGTCTATAGACGGTTGAATTAAAGAGAGATTTCAAAAGTCTAATTGCAGGATATCAGATCTGGAAAGGACCTCCTAGCCTAACTTTATTCACATTTTACATAAAGAAACTGAGGCCCAGAGAGAGGGTTACACAGGAAATTAATGATCAATTCAATTCTTTTCTCACTATAATATATTTTCATCATTAGGATTAGGTGGGTGCTAATGAAGCGGGGGAAAAGGTTCTAAAAAAATAAGGGTAGAAGTAAGAGTGAATGGTAGGATTCCTGAACTCAGCGCTCTTGGCCCAAATAAAGAAAATGGGATTATGAATCAATATAAAATGGGATATGAATCATTCTAAAGAAGTGGAGCAGGAGGAGGAGAATGGAGGTTCATCAAGTTAGGTAAAGTCTGGCTAAGGGATACCCACCCTTCCTTTAATGAAAGGACTCCAATTAGAGTCACCATTGAGTTAGATAATAAAATAGAGCTTAATTATTAGAAGGCCCCTATGTCAGTGCACTTCCATTTTGAAGAAAGGGAAAAGAGATCATGGAATAGTTCCTCTCCCATCCAGGACATGTACATTTGGAAGGGAGGCAAGAGATGGTGAGATGTAGATAGTAGGGGATCAACACAAAGATTGTTAGTGGCTGGAGGCAGAGCCAAGAGGATATATCCAGGGAATAGATCAGGAGACCGATGTTTTTGAGGTCTAACCTATTAATTCTTCCCAGTATGAAACCTCTCAAGTAGATAACTCCAGAATGGATGACTTCTGAGGTTACAGAAGGTTTGTGTTCCAGACTCCTCCCTCTCCATTACCTTTTAGCACCCAAATTCACAAACCCTTCTTGTGAAGGATACCATAAGTATTCATCAAGCACCTACTATATGCCCCACTGTACTATATGCTTTTACCATTATCTCATTTGATTTTTACAACATCCCTGGTGCTATGATTATCCCCATTTTATAGATGGGAAAATTGAGGCAGGCAGAGGTTAAGTGACTTGGTCAGTCACTTAACATCTGAAACTAAATTTGAACTCTTCCATTCAAGCTTCTGAGATTCACATTTCTTTTTGTATAGAGGAATTGTACATGTTTAACATATATTGGATTGCTTGCTGTCTAAGGGAAAGGGTAGGAGGAAGGAAGGGAGAAAAATTTGGAACGCAAGATTTTGCAAAGGTGAACGATCTTTGCACATATTTTGAAAATAAAAAGCTATTATTAAAAAAATTCAAATTTCTTTTATATGGCGTTATGGAGAATGTCTATTCTCCAGGGACCAGTCTATCCACAGTGTCCGAGGGCAAAGTCTAGCTTACAGAGGAAATCCTCTTTGTACTATATCTATTAGAAGCCCCTTCCAGGGACTCTATAAAATGATTAATTGCATTTTCAGCATTTTAAGAGTATTTTTTAAAAACTAGGGAATCTTCCAAAGGAGGCTGATGTGAAAAAAGAAAAGAGATGAGGGAAAATAAGATCTGTATCTAGATAATGTCAAGACTAGTACAATCCACAGAGCCTACTGGGACAGATTAGCCTACCCAATGTTGTTACAAAACCAAGAGAAGTTAACGTCAGTTTCTACAATGCTGTCTGGTTGGCTTGCCAGGATGTCAGCTAGACAGCTTCTAGGGTATTTCCCTAGCATCTTTCTACAGGCAGACTGGTGACAATCATTTGGAAATGGGCACAGAAAACATTTAATACCTTGGTCATTTCCCTGTTATTACCTAGCTCTTCTACTTCATTAAATACTTCTTGCTTTGAATTCATGTGTCATCTGGCTTGTTTTGGTATAAAAAAAAAAAAAAAAAAAAACAGAAAAAAAAAAAAAAACTCCATAGGTGAGGGCTAAGAGCTAGAGAATTTGCATAGACAACTATCACAAGAGAATTATGAATCTGGGTGGAGAAGAAAGACAAGGCCATGATGAGGGGTCTCCAGCCTACCTATTAAGTCATATCTAAGAATAAATAAATTCATAATTGAAGAAAATGTAAAATTTCAGTTAGAGATTAGTAAAAAAATAAATGTGGTTTCCCACCCATCCCCTATCCAAATGTACATATTCCTTGAAATCTATCTATGGTTCTAGCTACAAAACTTTGCTCTAATCCTTTCTGTCATCTGACCTTTCAGGATATACTTCTTTTCCCTACCCAACCACTCCAAAAATCTCCTGTAGTTTAATAAAAGTTTTAACTATTGCTATCACTAGCCCCTAATTAAGGGAGGGGTATAAATGATGATGAGATTTCCCCTAATGAAAGAGTCCAGAAGTAGACATTTCTATTATTGTGAAGAACAATAACTATTATGAAAGTCAACTACAGTTGGGAAATTATCTTTGGCAATCCCAGCATTGTGCCCAGGCAGGAAACAATAGTTGCCCCATTAATAGTGATTCTCTCATCCTATCCTGCTCCATCCCATCCTTTCCTATCCTGTCATTCTCTGGGTCATGGACTTCTAATGCTGTAGCCCAGTCAGGATTGGAATGTGCACTAAGAGTTGGACAATCTCAAACATATCATCAAATGAGGCTGGGCACATTGCTGGGTGGGCCATTTACAGCTTTCTTTTTGAGCTCTATTATTTGTAGCTGACTTTGCTACCTTAATGTTCTGAAGAAGCTTCAGTGCAAACCTCTGCAAAGCTGCTGGCCAGTAGCACTGATGTACCCAGTCTGCTGTCTTCTCTTGTTAGCAGGCTTCTCTCAGAGCAGTTTCTTAACTTTGTGTATGTTGTGGTTGCAGAACCTTTGCCAATGTGGTAAAGCCTATGGAGACCTGCTTGGAATAATGTTTCTAAATGTATAAAATAAAATACATGGGATTACAAAGGAAATCAATTAGATTGAAATACAGTTTTCAAAATGTAAAAAGAAAAAAAAAATTCATGAATCTCAGGCTAACAACCCTTGTCCCAGAGGGAGTTTTCTGAATTTTGAGAGACAACATGAAAGAATCTAGAAACAAGACTGCATTTTTGTTCCTGCTGTCTGGCTCTGCCATTGGATACTGTCACTTTTTGTAGATTAATCTCCTGATGAATTTCCAGTATAGCTTGGCTTCTCTTACCTATAGGCTTCAGGACAAAAGTGTTTAACCTGGGGGTCCACGAATTTTTTTTTTTACATTTTGATAACTGTATTTCAATATAATTGGTTTCCTTTGTAATCCCATGTATTTATTTTATGCATTTAAAAATAAAATGTATTTTGTATAATGCACTTAAAAACATTGTTATGAGAAGTGTATAAAGTTTCATCAGGCTGCCCAAGAATCCAAGTCACAAAACAAACAATTCTCACTCTGGAATGCCCATCTTCTGGGGATTGGCTCCTTAAGCATCCAGGAGACCCTGAATACCTGAAGGGTATTCAGTTACCCTTTTTATGAGGGCATCTCTCTCCAGCTCCAGTGCCTTGCCTAGATTCTAGACATAGGGGCTTACTTGGTTCCCCGGTCTCTCTAGATTTTCTGCATGCTAAGTACTTGCCTTTGAACCTAGTGACTTATTTTGACCTCTAAAAACAATATGCTCTTGGTTCCCACCTTGTTCTGACCTGTGGTGATCTTGACCTCATGACCTACTATTTGTTCTTATGGCCATTTGGGTAATTTTCTGTATCCAATACATTTCTATTCTTGGTTCTTTATTCTCAATCCCCAAGGTCTCCCAATCTCAGTTTATTGCTCTGTCTTCAAGATCCATTGCCACCCATGAATCCCTGGGGCAGGTACCTCCTAGCTGAGGGTGGCCATATTTCACAAAATCCCTCTTTCAGATGCTGTCATTCTTTCCTGGGGCAAATCCTTTAGATAGAATCAATACTTGAGCTTCTGGGAAAATTTTCCTGGAGATCTCCTCAAATCTTTCCTATAGCAAGTTCTTTGGAAGTAAGTGGAAGGTATGAAATTCTTAGAAACTGTCATTTATTTAAGGATTAAAGAATCCTTAGTCTATCCCCACCCCTCTCCCCAACCTTCCCCATGGTTTCTAGAGGCTTCTGGGACTACTATCGGTAATAGCCTTCTCCTTTCCTGGGCTCCACACCCTTGTGTGATGTCCCCACTCATCTGGAGAGTTGCTAACTAGGAGAAAAAGGACGAGGCTGGGACTGCCCCACCCTCTTAGTGCTTCTCTAATACTTATCCAAAGTCTCCTGACACAGTTCAGTGAGCATTTTTGAGTACGTATTACATGCCAGGCATTGTGCTCAGTGCTAGATCTCTTGATCCCTAAATGGGAATTTGCCTGATTTCAAATTCCTGCTTCTGCATCCTCATTCTGTGTCCTGTTCTACAGAGTATAGTATCCTTGATGGCAGTCCCACCTTTGGTTAACTATGCTAAAGAGAGCTAGAAACCATGCTCCTGAAGGGACCTTTTGATACCTTGTGTGTTGGGTCCTCATCCCTCAGGAAGATTTGCCTCTTCTTGGCTATGGTAGTTGTACGGTAGAAATCCACCAATTCATTGAGTGAGTTGAACTTCTCCTCCCAAAGAAAGTATTTCCCCATGTTCTCTCGAAGCACCTTGAAGTGTTGAACCTGATTGCCATAGCTGAGGAAGGAAAAGAATGATTATTTTAGACCAAGTGGCCAGGGAAATGCAAAGCAGAGCCTTCAAAAACCCATTAAAATACTATTTTATTGTGGGAAAGGTTGATTTTATTTTTGTCTTTGTATCCCAGGAGCCTTATTCATAGTAGGTGCTCAATAAAACCTGTTGGATTGACTTGACCAGAACAAAATGTCAAGAGAGGGAATTATATTGAAGAGCAATTAATTATATTGTAATTAATCCCTGTGGAGGAGAGACAAGCTCAGAGAAAGGAAGACATCCCTTCTTTCCTTTTTCTTCTGCAACTGATCTCAATGCTTTGTGGTTGCCTGAGATGAAAGGAAACAATTGTAGTTCTAGAGCTCAATAGGACCTTAGTCCAATCCTCTCATTTTACAGATGAGGAAACTGAGGCCCAGCAAGCTCAAGATTTGCCCAAGATCATACAGGAAGTAAAGATCTAGAAGTCTCCAGGGTCTACAGGGACAAGCACACAGTAGGTGCTTGGTGAAGGTTTATTTGTTCTCTTTCTTTAGCATCTTTCCCATACCTCATCCTCACCCATGTGCCCATCACAGAATGAGACATCTCGCTCAATAAATATTTAATACTATAATCATTTTTGTCTGTGATGTCAATGTCAGCAATAATGTACAAAGCTTGGGAAATTCTAAGGCATCTATAGAAAGTGCTGAGGTTAGAATTTTTGAAGAACATGGCCTAAAGTCACAGAATCATAACTCTAGAAAGGACCTGAGAGATTATCTAGTACAAAAGTTGCAAATTCAAATAAAAACAGGACTACTAATATATATATGGATCCCTGAGGACTATATATTGACTTAGTTTTCAAATGTAATTTTAACTATGTTTTATTATGTTTTTATTTTTGTTAAATATTTATCAATTATACTTTAATCTGGTTAGGTTGTGGATCACATGTGTGTTTGATATCTTTGATCTAATCCAATCTTTTCATTTTACAGATAAGGAAATTGAGGCACAGAGAGGCTAACTTACCAAGATCATTCAAATAATAACAAATATCAGATATCAGAGTCCAGATTTGAATCCAGATTCTACGTCTCCTATTTCATTGATTTTTTAACACAATAAATTTCTGCCTCCCAGAAATTAATATATGAGTAATGATTACCTGCCATAGGCAATCCATCATTTTCCTAGTGGTCTGCAGATATATATATATATATCAATTATTTATCTTTTTTTTAAGGGAAAAAATAGTAGTGTCTAACAAAATCCAACAGCAAGAGATACAAAGAGAAATTCCATTTAAAATAACCATTGATAGTATAAAATATTTGGGAATCTATCTGCCAAAGAAAAGTCAGGAACTATATGAGTAAAACTACAAAACACTTTCCATGCAAATAAAGTCAAATCTAAACAATTGGAAAAATATCAAGTGCTCTTGCATAGGTCGAGAGAATATAATAAAAATAACAATACTACTTAAACCAATCTATTTATTTAGTGCTATACCAATCAAACTCCCAAGAAACTATTTTACTGACTTAGAAAAAATAACAACAAAATTCATCTGGAAGAACAAAAGGTCAAGAATTTCAAGGGAACTAATGGAAAAAAAAATCAAATGAAGGTGGCCTAGCTGTATCAGATCTAAAACTATATTATAAAGCAGTGGTCATCAAAACCATTTGGTACTGGCTAAGAAATAGACTAGTTGATCAGTGGATTAGTTTAGATTCACAGGACAAAATAGCCAATAACTATAGCAAAATAGTGTTTGACAAACCCAAAGACCCCAGTTTTGGGGATAAGAATTCACTATTTGACAAAAAATTCTGGGAAAAATGGAAACTAGTATGGCAGAAACTAGGCATTGACCCACACTTAACACCGTATACCAAGGTAAGGTCAAAATGGGTTCATAATCTAGACATAAAGAATGAGATTATAAATAAATTAGAACAACATAGGATAGTTTACCTCTCAGACCTGTGGAGAAGGAAGGAATTTGTGACCAAAGAAGAACTAGAGACCATTACTGATCACAAAATAGATAATTTTGATTATATTAAGTTATAAAGTTTTTTACAAACAAAAGTAATGCAGACAAGATTAGAAGGGAAGCAATGAACTGGGAAAACATTTTTACATTCAAAGGTTCTGATAAAGGCCTCATTTTCAAAATATATAGAGAATTGACTCTAATTATAAGAAATCAAGCCACTCTCCAATTGATAAACGGTCAAAGGATATGACAATTTTCAGATGAAGAAATTGAACTATTTGTAGTCACATGAAAAGGTGCTCCAAGTCATTATTGAGCAGAGAAATGCAAATTAAGATAACTCTGAGATACCACCACACATCTATCAGACTGGCTAATATGACATTAAAGGATAATGATGAATGTTGGAAGGGATGTGGGAAAACTGGGACACTGATTCATTGTTGGTGAAACTGTGAACAAATCCAGCTATTCTGGAGAGCATTTTGGAACTTTTCTCAAAAAGTTATCAAACTGTGCATGCCCTTTGACCCAACAGTGTTACTATTGGGCTTATATCCCTTAAAAGATCTTAAAGGAGGGAAAAGGACCCACATAAGCAAAAATGTTTGTGGCAGCCTTTTTCATAATGGCTAGAAACTGGAAACTGAGTGGATGCCCATTAATTGGAGAATGGCTGAATAAGTTGTAGTATATGAATATTATAGAATATTATTGTTCTGTAAGAAATAACTAACAGGATGATTTCAGAAAGGCCTGGAGAGACTTACATGAACTGATGCTGAGTGAAATGAGCAGAACCAGGAGATCATTATACACATGAACAAGACTATATGATGATCAATTCTGATGGACATGGCTCTCTTCAAACAATGAGATGATTCAAATCAGTTCCAACTGTCCAGTAATAAAGAGAGCCATCTATACCCAGAGAGAGGACTATAGGGACGGAGTGTGGACCACAACATAGCATTTTTGTTTTCCTTCCCAGGTTTTTTTTTCTTTCTAGATCCAATGTTTCTTGTGCAGCAAGATAACTGTATAGATATGTATACATATATTGGATTTAACATATAATTGAACATATTTAACATGTATTGGACTACCTGCCATCTAGAGGAGAGGGTGGGGAGAAGAAGGGGAAATTTTGGAACAGAAGGTTTTACAAGGGTCATTGTTGAAAAAATTACCCATGCATATATTTTGTAAATAAAAAGATATAATAATTAAAAATAAAAAAGAATAGCAGTGTCCTATGCTCCTAATGGTGGGGCAATGGATAGAGTGCTAACTCCAGAGTCAGGAAAATCTGAATTCAAATATGACCTTAGATACTTACTACCTATATGACCCTGCGCAAGTTACTTAATTTTGCTTACCTTAGTTTCCTCATCTATAAAATGAGAAGGAAATGACAAACCACTTCATTTTCTGTGCTAAGAATACCCCAGATAGGGTCCCAAAAATTCAGATACAGGTGAAATGAGTGAATAACAAAGCTTCCTAGAGACTTTGTCTAACTTTATCTCTTAATTAATTGATTCTGTGAAGCTTTTGCCACTTTCACCAAGTGGCCTGATTTCCTTCAGGTTTATTTGACCTGGTTTGGGAAGGTTGTTCACCATTGGAGATCCAGAAAATTTTATCCAGAAAATTAGCCTCCTGAGAATTTTACCTCTCATGCTTTAGGGGAAGTTGTCCTATTTTGAGCTCCAGGAGTTCTGCCTACTTGTTCTATAGTCTAAAAGTTCACCTAAGTTGTGCTGAGGGGATTTTCTATTTTGCCTCTCCTTTTAGAAAGAGTTCTGTGTTGGATGGGTGAGTACTACATAACTAGTATATATGTTGGTATATAAGAACCCAACTGGGAATTCAATGAAGCAATCACTAGTTTTTGTAGTAGAGACAAGATTCTATCATGGGAAAGGACAAATCTTAAGTGACACTGGATAAATTCATTTTTTGCTCTGTATTTCTGTTTTCTGAACTGGAAAATGGCAAGAATTAAGCCACTCCCAAGGTGTTGTGAGGATAAAGGAGCTAATTCCTGTCCTCACAGTAATGTTTTATATACTATAAATACACACTGGCTTTTTATTGCCACATAAACAATACCTTGTTTCCTTTTTGGCTCTGTAAAGGATTCCTTTTCTCTATCCCTCATCTTTTTCTCTCATATACTCCTGTATTTTCCCCTCCTATCTTCCATACTTGAAATAGCCTCCTTCCCTTCATCCAATACCCATACATGCCTCTTCTACTTGACCCCCTTCTTCCTCAAAATCTACTGCTCTCTGAATCCATGTCTCCCCATGGACAATCAGTCATTCCTCAATTCTGCACTGAGCACATGCTTTGTACCCCTAATAATAAAAAGCATAAAGACTTTTGACGCATCATCTTTGTCCTCAGTGAGTTTCCAGCCCAGACAGAATTAATACCAATGGCACAAAGAGAGAACAATTCAGTGTTATTCTTGTGGTCCTGACTATCAGAATTGTATGAATGCAGAAAAGGGAGAAAGATCAGTGTGAGTTGGAGAATTCAGAGAAGCTTTTGAGGAGGAAGTGTGTAATGTTCTGGTTGGTTATCTGGAGGTCTCTGGCCCGCCTTTGTTTCAACAGAGTAATTACTAGGCAGGGATAAAGTCCAGATTCTTTATTGTCTCCTTGCCTGGGGCTTGGCTAGCTTTCTGGAGCCCTTTCAGACTGGCCTTGGTCTCAGTGGGGGAAGCAGGAGGACAGGACAGCCACCTCGAGGCTGATGAAGAGGGAATGCCTCTCCCACTCTGTTCGAGTCCTTGTTGGCTCTTTTATACTCTATTATAATTGCATCATCGTAGGGGTGAATCTTGTAGAAGGCATCACTCTTATAGAACTATAAGTACTAAGTACATGTACTGAACCAGAGAACTATTAATCACCATGCTAAACCAGAAAACCATTGTCTTATCAATTCCACTGACTTAGCACCTTGTTTAAATCAATCATACTGGGAAGGACTTAGGTAAATTTAGGATGAAAAAAAAAAGACAAGAGAGAGAGAGAGAGAGAGAGAGAGAGAGAGAGAGAGAGAGAGAGAGAGAGACAGACAGACAGAGAGAGAGAGAGAGAGAGAGAGAGAGAGAGAGAGAGAGAGAGAGAGAGAGGCTATCTGTTATCCCAAAACACCACTATTGAACAAATATTTCTAAAATGGCTTTTACAACATACAAGACATTTTGCTACCCATTGGGTATTCAAAGATAGAAATGAATCAGAGTAAGGTTTTTTGTTTTGTTTTGTTTTTGTTTTTTGTTCAGTGACAAATATGGAAATATGTTTAGAAGAATTATACACATTTAACTTATATCAGATTACTTTGGGAAGGAGGAAAGGGGAGAAGGGAAGAAGAGAGACAAAAATCTTGTCCACAAGGTTTTGTGAAGGTAAATGTTGAAGACGACTTTTGCATGATTTAAAAGAAGAAAATACTCTAATAAAGAAAAAAGGGGGGCAGGTAGGTGGCTCAGTGGATAGAGCACCCCCTGAAGTCAGGAGGACCTGAGTTCAAATCTGGTCTCAGTAGCTTAACACTTCCTAGCTGTGTGACCCTGGGCAAGTCACTTAACCCCAATTGCCTCAGCAAAAAAAGAAAAAAAGAGAAAAAGAAATGCCACCAGAGAAGCAATGGATAGAGTACTGGACCTGATATCAAGAAGTTGTGTAATTCTGGGCAAGTCACTTAAACCTCACTGTGCCTCAGTTTCCTCAACTGTAAAATGAACAATTTAGATGTAATGGCCTCTGAAGTCTCTTCTAGCTCTACATTTATGAGGCTATCAAATATTCCTTGCCTGAAAGATTGCCCAGTCTGTCCCTATACCTAAAATATTTAAGGCTCACTATCTCCTTGAAGTTTTTTAAAAAGCCTTTCAGGACCCTCACTAACATTCCCATGCATAAGATCTAGAGCTGGGAGTCATTTTAGTCAGAAGATTGGGGGTTTTTTCAACTCTTTATAACCCCATTTGAGGTTTTCTTGGTAAAGATACTGAAATGGTTTAACATTTCCTTTACCATCTCATTTTACAGATGAAAAAATGAGTCAAAGAGGGTTAAATGGCTTGCCTAGGGACCCATGCCTGAATATGAACTCAAAGAGATGAGATTTCCCGACTCCAGGTCTGGCATTGCATCACCTAACTGCCCAAGAATCTTGAGAAAGCTGGAAACAATCTTTTAAATCATTTAGGCCAATATTTTTTTCCTTTCCAAATAGAAACAGGGCCAAAAAAATGCAAGCAGAAAACTTAGAAAATTACATATTAAGATTATGTTATCTGTTCTATAATATTTGTTTTATTAAACATTTTCCAATTGCATTTTAATCTACTTCTGGCAACATTAGGGAGTATTGTGTGCCACATGTAGCCCTATAGCAATATCTGTAGCCCTTTGTTCTAGGCTATTTTCATCTTCCATTGAAAGAACATTCCTTGAAATAAAAGTAACCTTTCCACGTTACTAAGAAAGTATCAGAGCCAGGGTTAAAATTTAGGACTTTTGATCCAAGACCCAGAGAGGGTTCTTTCCACTACAGGATTCTATCTAATTTCTGGTCTAAATTTCAATGTTGCAAATATTTATTCCTCCACAATGCTCTGTATTAGGCACCATACTAACTAAGCACAGGAGGTACAAAGACAAAGGACAATCATTGCCCTCATGCAGTTTATGTTCTTCTGGGGCACAGTTCCTAACTGGAGATCTGTGAACAGATAGATAGATGATAAACAGATAGAGAGATAACTAGATTTCAATAAATTGTTTCCCTTTGTAATGCTATGTATTTTATTTTATTCATTTAAAATTATTTTGAGAGAACTATGGAGACTGAATATGGAACAAAGCATCATATTTTCACCATTTGTTGTTTGCTTTTTTTTTCTGTTTTGTGTTTTTCCCCTTCAGATATGATTTTTCTTGTGCAGCATGATAAATATGGAAATATTTTAGAATAATTTACATATTTAATCTATATCAGATTACTTTCTGTCTTGGGGGAGGAGGGAGAGTAGAAGAAAAATCTGGAACACAAAATTTTGCAAAGGTGAATGTTGAAAACTGTCTATTCATGTGTTTGGGAAAATAAAATACTTTAAACATTTTTAAAAATTATTCTGAAATTTACATGAACTGATGCTAGAGTTAAGTGAGTACAACCAAGAGAACATTGCATACAACAACAAGAATATTATACTATGATCCATTCTGATGGACACGGCTCTTTTTAACAGCGAAGTGATTCAGGCCAGTTCCAATGGCTCTTGTATGGAGAGAGTCATCTGCACCTAGAGAGAGGACTTTGGGAACTGAGTGTGGACCACAACATAATGTTTTTACTTTTTTTGTTGTTGTTTGCTTGCATTTTGTTTTCTTTTTTTTAATCTGATTTTTCCTATGCAGCATGATAATTGTGGAAATTCTGGAAGTGTGTATAGAAAAATTGCAAATGTTTAAATATATTGAATAACTTGCTGTTGATTGCCATGTTCTGTCAAAAATCTAACATTGTTGGAAAAAATATCATGATATGTATGTGTGTAAGATTCATATCAACAATGGGATAGCTCAAAAGAAAGACTGGCAGAGTTAAGGTAAAAATAGCAATCATGTTATACAAATAAGGTGCAGAGGAAGAATAGACACAGAGGCATTAGAGGAGAGAAAACAGCTCATAATCCTGAAAATCTGAAAGCCTGAACTCAGGAATGGGTTCAACAGGCAACACCACATTTAAACCATGAAGAATATAGTACCCTCCAAAATCTATGGAGAAATAAGGGGGGAAGGGATGGGCGGATGGGAAAGTAAAGGGTGAGGGAAGAAAACAGGGAGAGATCCTTGGGTGGAGGGAGATTAAGTAATAGCAACTCGAGTTATGGAGCAGAATTTTTAAAGAGGCAGCAAGGATAGGAAAGACATGTGCGTATATATGGAATGAAGTGGATGTGAATGTGTGTATGTATCTATATATGTATACATAAACATATCTTTTCTTAAATATAGCTTGCTTAGGAGTGGGGGGGAACTAAAAAGGAGGGGAAGGATAAATTAAATAAGGTGCCCAGCAGAGAACCAAAGAACAATTTACAAGGAAGTAAAGAAAACAAATGGTCATTCATGAATATAATTTCTTTTATGATATAATTTCTTCTACAAATATATATGCTTTCTTCATCTGGTAATTTGTTGTAATATATTTTGTAAACTTCCTTGATGCTCTGCTGGGCACATGACAATGTTCTCTTTTGTTTCACTTTATTTTGTTTGTATTTCTTTTCTATTTTCTTTTTTTCTTACTTTTTTTTTCAAATAAAAAATATTATTCTTTTTAAAAAATACCATGATATATGTAATCAATCTCATTTAGTTTATTCTCCATGACATTTTTCTGGTAATACATATATATTATTTTTTTTTTCTCTTACAAATCTCACCTATTTTAATTATTTCTGACTCACCAGTTTCATTTAACACTTTTACATTTGCATGTTGCAGAAAGGGTTTGCAAAGCAAAGGTGAATTTTATTTCATTTTTTTAATCCCATGTTGGGAACATAAACTCAGAATTCATTCCAAATATAGAATTTTTGTTGGGATAATTATAACTGTGCATTAAGAAGAGGCCAAATTAGAAAATATTCTGGGGTAGCAGAACCTGACACTTAGTGGGCCAATTGAGGGTACTGTAAGTTACTATTAAGTCATTTTAATCACATCCAACTTACATTTGGAGTTTTCTTGATAAAGAGATAGTCCAACTCATTTTACAGATGATGAACTGAGACAAACAGGATTAAGTGACTTGCCCAGGATCACAGAGCTAGTAAGTGACTGAAGTCACTTTGACTTCAGGACCTATACTCTATCCACTGCATTACCTAATTGTCCTACATTGGAAGTACTTTCTATGAAACAAATCTTGGAGGTAGGGCATTGAAGTTGAAAGTTTGGAGTCTGGAGACTTGCATTCGAATCTATCCCCTGCTATTTAATATTGGTGTGACCTTAAGCCACAATTTCTCTGTGCTTCAATTTCTTTATCTTTAAAAAAAAAAGCTAATTGCATCACCTATCTCAAAGACTTGTTGTAAAGATCAAAATGAGTTAATATATATATAAAGTGCTTTACAAACCTTAGAAGATAGACAAATGATAGCTAAACAGATGATAGTTGTTGTGGCTGAAAGTGCTTTGTAAGTCTTAGTCTTACAATATCAATGATTTCGTCAGAAGGAATGTCCTGTTAGGGTAATTCCCTTTCCTAGAGCAGACTGCAACCCATTTATGAGTTTTAGGGAGTTGCCCGAGTCACAGAATCACAGGGAGTTAGTGACTAAGTCAGAGATTAAGTGACTTATCCACAGTCATACAGTTAATAAAAATGTATGTAGAGTCGAAGTCAGGTAAATGTCAGAATTAGGAATTTAACATGGATCTAGCATTCTGAATTTCCTCTAAAAGGCTGTATAAATGTAATTCATAATTAGAACAAACACTGATTTGGGGAATCCAGAGACCTGGATCTGAGTCTTGGCTTTAACACTTAAGAGTCTTAAAGTAAAATATTTGCCTTGGCTAAGACATAAAATTATCTTTACCTCAGTTTCTCCACCTACAAAATAAAGTTAATAATACACACATGTTTTACCTCATGGAGCTATGAAAATTAGATGACATAATAAAGGTGGAGAATTTTGTAATCATCAAGCATTAATGTCAGCTCTCATCATCATCTTCATTTACACTGGGGTCTGAGTCCATGACCCAAGAAAATGAATCTGTCTGTGGCACTAGCTCCTCTTGGTAACCCCTCAGCAGACAAAGAACTGAGGGATGTGCTAAGGTCCTCCACACACCAACTCAAATGAGGACAAGAAGCAATTGCTCATTCGCCATACTTCATTAATCACTAATGAGAGTGCTAGCTCTTTCATGAGCCAGAACATTAGCTATGCAAAAAGTTACATAAATCAACATGGTTACACTCCTTATTTCCTTCTTTCATGCTTCATCACCTCCACTCCCCTTCTCCACTTGGAATATGCTTCCCTTCCTTTGAAACTCCTGCTTTAAACCAACTTCTTCCAAGAATCTTTCCCTGACATATTAATGTTGGGCAGCTAGGTAGCACAGTAGATTGGGTGCCAGTTCTGGAGTCAGCAAGATTCCTCTTCCTGAGTTCAAATTGACCTCAGATACTTACTAGCTATGTGATCCTGAGCAAATCATTTAACCCTGTAACCCTCAGTTTCCTCACCTGTAAAATGAGCTGAAGAAGAAAATGGCAAATCACTCCTAATGGGGCCATGAAGTCAGATATGACTAAACAATAGCACTCTAATTATCTTAACACTGAATAGGCTTCTAAATATTCCACATGGCAGGCTCCTTTTTCTTCCTTCTCAAACTATGAGTTCCTTGAGGTTAGCTATATGTTTGAGAAAAGGCTTTCCAAGCAAAGGTAAATTTCAAACTGATCCCATGTCAAGAACTATAAATTTAGGATTTGTTTCAAATGTATAAGGAGATTTAATCAGAACAAACATAACTGTGCTCTAAGAGAGGGTCAAGGACAGCTAGATGGTTTAATGGACAGAGTACTGGGCCTGAAGTCAGGAAGATAGCTTCCTAAGTTCAAATCTGGCCTTATACAAATTTATTAACAGTGTAACCTGGGCAAGTCACTTAGTTCTGTTTGCCTCAGTTTCCTCATCTGTAAAATGAACTAGAGAAGAAAATGGTAAATTACTCCCATATTTTTGTCCAAATGGAGTCATAAAGAATTGGACACAAGTAAAACAATTTACAGAGAAAGTCAAATTAGAAAATATTCTGGGATGCCACTATGTGTCATATAATGAGCCAGTTGAGGGCACGATGCAATTACTTCATGAGAAGTTGTATAGCAAAGCTGAGAGTGCTCTACTTGGAGTCCGGGGCAAGTTCAGGCATCAGGAATATGATGGAGCCAGCTCAAACTTGGATCCTACAAATTAGGGCTTGATTTGTTGTATTGATTGTCAGGTCTTAAGAAAATAATGGAGAAAATGTTAATAATGCCGATTAAACAGGAAAGTGTATCATGGGTATATATATGTGTGTGTGTGTCTGTGTCTGTGTCTGTGTTCACACATTTGTATGTATATATATATGTGTGTGTGTATGTGCATATATATATATAGGGTGGGTGACTAGAAGAGCTGATTATTAAACATTTATGAGATGCTGGGAACATGTCTTAATACACACACATGTACACATACATTCAATCCCACAAACATTTCGCAATATGTATATTCAATATTCAATTCCACAAATATTAAGTCAATCACCAAACAAGCATTTATTAAGTTTCTGTTCACTATATGCCAGGCAACATACTAAGTATAGGGAAGATAAAGAAAGGCAAAAACAAGGAGCTTATATTCAATGGAACAGACAACATACAAATAGCTATGTATATACAAAGTAAATGGAAGGTAATCTCAGAGGAAAGGGACTGGAGCAAGTAGAAATGAAACCAGGAGGTAAAAAATATTATAAAGCACCAATTATGTTCCAGGCCCTGTATGAAGCACTTTACAATTATCTCATTTGATCCTCACAATAAACCTGGGAGGGAGGTGCTAATGTTATACCCATTTTACAATCAAGGAGACTGAGACAGATGGAAGTTCAGAATCATATAACTAGTATCTGAGGCTAAATTTGAACTTAGGTCTTAGCTGCCTCTGCTTATTGCAGAAGGTATATAATCAAAATTTTGAGGGAAGCCAGAAGTGGGATGGGAAAGCATCCCAGGCAACTGATATAAATCATCTTCTCTGGGGAGGCAACATAGTAACACTTTGTTTGTTGGCCTTGGAATGGAGAAGCTATGAGTTCAGATTTCACTTCAGATACTCAATGACTGCTTGACTGCTCAATTGGCTTTAAAAAACAATTCTTCCTCAGTTTCCCCATCTGTAAAAATGAACTAATAATAATAATAATAATAGCACTTACCTCCCCAGGGTAGTGGGAGGATAATTTGAGATGATGTTTGTAAAGCACTTGAACACACTTAAAAGTATTATATAAATACCAGATATTATTATTGCAAAAATTATGCTAAGCATAGAAGCTACCAAGATAAACAAAGCAGGAATCTTGCTTTCAAAGAGCTTTCAACCTAGTAATGAAGATCTCTTAGGTAAGTAGCCTAGAATTGCAGCACCCACTGGGAAGGTTGCAGGAGGGACCCTGCCTTTTCACAGTATTATTCAGGATGTTAGTCTTTGGACAGACTTTAGAAATTACCTAATCTGGCAAATGAAGAAACTGAGGCTGAAAGGGGAGACATGATTTGTTCCGAGACAGGACTAGCACCCAGGTCTTCTGACTCACAGGCCTTGGATCTTTTCACCATATATTGAGTTCATCCCATCCTGCCAACGATTGCACAGGGGAGAGGCGCCTGACTTCACAACACCCCATGAAGCAATCTTTCCAAGCACTTTGTAGACAATGAGTCTCAAAGGGCTTTAGAGACAGCAGTAGCAACAGCAATATTCTCAGAGCCAGGAGCATTGTTCTACTCTGAGTAACCCTTCTATGGGACCAGAGTCTAGCACGTGGGCAATTGGAGGATTGTTCACTTGCTGAAGAAGAAGGGTGTGGACTGGACAACTCCCGTCCCGTCTGGTCCAGATGTTCCCTTCTCTGAATAAAGCTGAGTTACTCTAGTGCCTGCAGGGGCAGTCAGAAGATGAAAAGTTCACAGAGTGTTGGAAGGTCCAAATAGGACTGTTCTAAGAGTCCACTTGGGATGTCCACCATTGTAGGCTAAACATGTTCTTAACCTAGAGTCTAAGGGCCATGTATGATTTAAGAAATCTATATTAAAACATGGTCAGTTGAAAATATTTTCAGATATCACTAGCCTCAAGGTGAAGGCCGAACAAAAAAATACCTCCCCCATTTAGGGACATAGCAAAAACCAAGATGGAAGACAAAAAGCCCTTAAAGCTCCTTGGATCCTATCTCAGCACCTACCCATTCTTGCTTTCTGTATAAATCTAAGAAGCTTATCTGGAAAGTTATCTGGAAGCTGAGAGTGGTTCTGGGGTTCCAGATGTCGATGGTGAGCATCCCTTCTCATTCCCATCCTAGTGAAACCATCCTCAGAAAACAAATTGAGCATTCTTATCTTCTGACCTTTATTCTCATCCATACTACTTGAAATATCCTTTCTCCTCCTTTGTGGACATAATATCCAGCTCTGAAGGTCCCATTGCTCTATGAATTTCATATCCTTTATGAATTTTTCCCTGCCCACCTTCATTTACAATCATCTCTTTCCTTTTTCCTGTGTTCCTATAGCATTTACTGTCTATTCCACTCATGTGGCATTGACTGGTATTATTTGGTATCTTTTCATTCTTTCCTTAACAAGGCTGTGAGCTTCTGAGGACAGAAACAGTGTCTGTTTTCTTTCTCTCTCATGCATTGCTGAGCCTTCAGAAGTATTGATAAAGAGGCTATTGATAGTTGGATTTCTTCCCTGGTGATGGTGGATATGGATGGTGGATGAGCTCATGGTTGAGATAGGGCCAAAAGGACTTCCCCTCAAGGGCAGAAGCTGAAAGAATTGATGCTCAACAGGAAGTGCCAAGGGCATGTATCTTTGTGTGAGCTGGGGCGGACAGGCTGCTGCTGAGAGAGCCAGGGGAACGCTGAGTCCAGCAGAAAAGTTCCATTGAACTTTTCTCAGGTTGCATCAGCATTACAGCTGGCTAAGCTGGTTTTTCTGGCCAGGTACATGAATGGGTCAGGAGAAAAAAAAAAACAAGAAATTGGGTGGGCATAACCTCCCTCCTTATCACCTGCTGACCTGGACTACTGTTCTAGAATTGAGGGTCAGCACAGGTTGTTTGAGGAAGAGTTACTCTCTGTTCTCAAAGACAACCAAATTGGAGGATCAACTAAATAAGGCAAATGGTTCATCCTCACTAAACTGTCAACAGTGAGGTTGAAAGAACACTAGAATTGGAATAAGAAGACTTGGGTCTAGTAGTGACTTTGAGATTAACTTGCCATGTGATCATGTGCCTGATTGTTCTTCATATGTGATAAAGAGGTTGGATTAAATGATTTTTAAAGATTTTTCCAGTTCTGACATTGTACGTATCTTAGATTCTATGACTTAAATTTTTTTTAAAGACTAGATTCTAAGGCAATCCCAATGAATGTGTATTTTTAAAAGTTAATATAATATGTATAACCAGAAAAAATAAAGCAATTAATAAAAATTTTTAAATTAAAAAAAAAGACTAGATCCTTCAGTACTTTGGAACCTGAGTTCCAAGCCCAATTTTGCCATGAATTCACTGTGTGTCTTTGGATAAGATAGTTCCTCTCTTTGGATCTTACTTTCCTCCCTGATGAGGAGATATAATGTTCTAGGATTCAGAGAGCTGATTCAAAAATGAATACAATAAACACCAATATCTGGCCTATGACAACTAATTGCCCAGTTTCCTTTACATGCTCAGCACGAGTTGTTTCCCAGACTTCTCACCCTGGTATTTTGACAAATTATGTCAAAAATAAGGTAGACTAATTAACACATCCATGAATCAATGTTCTACTGCATTTCTATGGTAAAAAAAAAAACATAATTTGTAAATGGCTATCTTAATTTTAGCTAGTAAAAGGAGCCCTTTGGGAATGAAGTCATCCATCATTCATGAAATGAAAAAGACGAAAATATGAGAAATTCAATTACATTTTCATTTATTTATCATAAGCATTGGTCTAATAAAGGCAAAACAGCTTGCTAAGAGAAATGAATGATAATCTTAGACAACAGAAGTGTAAGTTTCTTGAATTTGCTAATTGCTATTCTTTCCTGTGGCCATCAGCCCACACGTGGCCTTTCTCTCTGATATAGATATTTATCTCACAACAGAAGCTACTGTGAAGGTAAATCAATGGCAGTTTGATTTGCATCTCTGTGTGTGCAGATATACATATATATCAACATCCTCAGCGGGAGTTTGACTAATATCCTGGAGACTAGCCCAGGGATTAGGGTGGGTGTTTTACAAGCCATTACATGTCTGTCATTTCTCCATGGAACACAAAAATCATAGACATTCTGGCCAAGTTAAATAAATTTAGTTAATGCTCTCTCAAAATGGTGGTATTAACAAATATAAGAAGGAGGAACCTCACTAAGTTCCTTGAGCTTCAAATCCTAGAATGTTTGAGCAAGGAAAGATCTAAAAGATGATCACATCCAACCTCCCTTTTTTCAGGGGAAGAAGAAACAAAGTCCAAGAAAGGATCAGGCTCTGGAACTGTATTGTCTGATGATCTTTAGACTTTAAGCTCAGTGGCCTTATTTCATGAAGTCCTACCACCTGATTTCTGTTAGAATATGTGCTCCTGGAGGACAGGGACCGAGTTTTTTCTTCTCTTTGTATCCCCAGAACTTGGCACAATGTCTGGCATATAGTAAGCACTTAATCAATGCTTGCTGACTCACTGACTGACTGATTCCTTTCTCCTCTGTGTTTGAATTCATTTAGAGCTGTGGCCCAGTTCCCTTTAGGTTTCTACACATGCTCACTCTCTCTCCCACACGTACACACCCCATATACCATTAAAAACAGCAAGTATCTTCAAAAATTTCCATAAATGACTCTTTTACACTTGACCTCCCAGACCCCTAAAGGTTCTCTTACAAATTGCACCTCTAAAGAGAACTAAGACTTAGGAGTATCCCCAACTGAAAAAGTAAAATGTGCACACAAATAAACATACTGTGATTTATGATCACAAATAACCAAGATCTGTGATTAATGTGTCTTTTTCCATTTTCAGAAACAGGCTGAGATAGGGAATTTAGGCGCTACCTACCTCACAAGGTTATTTGGAGATTCAAAAGAGATAACTGTGTGTAAAGTGCTGAATAAGATGTAAAATATCACATAAAGAAAACATAGTATTTAATCTATATTAGATTGCTTGCTTTTTTGGGGAGGGAGGGAAGGAGAAAAATCTAGAACACAAAATTTTATAAAAATGAATATTGAAAACTATCTTTACATGTATTTGGAAAAATAAAATACTATTGCACCCCTCCCCCCCTGCAATGCAGAAAGTTGATCAATGGCACATGTATACCTTATATTAGTCTTGGGGAGGGATGATTAATTTTTGAATATTTAAAAATAGTAAAAATAAAGCACCCTCCTTTATTGCACCTCCCCCACTCCTCCTGCGTCATATGCCTTAGGCTGTAGCTTACCTTATCTAACCCCAGACCTGGCTCTTCGCTGATTCCCAGGTCAGAGCTCCCTTCACTTAACCTGGCACAAGGCTTTTTTTTTTTTTTTCACAGTCTCAGCATTTAAAAACCCAATCCTCTTCTCAACTCCCCTGTTACTATCCAGGGTACCACCATCCTTCCAGTATCCCAAGGTCATGACCTCAGCCTTCACCTTATCTCCTCATTCTGTCACCCCACAAATCAGTCGTCAGCTCTTATACTCCTGCCTCCACATCTCTCACATTCAACCCCTTCCCTCTACTCACAGTTACCACCTTTGTTCAGGCTTCACCTTTGTTCATCATCTCACCAAAATTATTGCAACAATCTCCTAATTGGGCTCCCTGCTTTAAATCTCTCACTAGCCTATTCCATCCTACACACCAGTGCTGAAGTAATTGTTCCCTAAGTGCAGATCCAATCATATCACTGCTGGATCAACTCTAGTGACTCTCTATTGCCACAAGGATAAAATAGAAACTCTTCTGTTTAACTTTTAAGCCTTTGACAACTCTACCCAACCTATCTTTCCAGCTTCCTTGGACATTACCCCACTTCCCACACTCCTCAATCCAGACAAATTGGCCTCTGTGCTTCTCACAGATGACACCTCATTTTGCATAGCTGTCTCCCATGACTGAATGTGCTCTCTGCTCAATTCTGCCTCACAAGATCCCCCCCTTTTCCTTCAAGACACACCTCAGGCTCCTCTTTCTGCATGAAGCCTTTCCTGATCTATTCCCTTCCCACCAGCTACTGGTTCTCTCTCCACCAAACTACTTGTATCTAACTACTCTTTTCTTATTCATTTATTTTTATTTTCTATTTATACATATATTTGTGGGTATATATATGTATAAAAACCATATACAAATATGTGTATTTAACATCTATTTATTAACTTTTATTTTGTATATATGTTTATATAGGATATATGTATATATATATAATATTTTGTTAATTATATTTTATATTGCATGCATATATGCATACATAATATCTATGTGTACCTTCGTAAATACATATATACATACTTAAGTGTATATATGCGTAAATATGATCCAGGCATGTATATTTAACTACTTTCTATTTATTTATTTATTTTATATATACATGTGTGATCATAATATATATATTTAATGACTTTTTATTTATTTGGTTTTTATTTTGTTTATGTATCTACCTATATATTCACATACATGTGTGTTGGATTGTATGTACATACATATATACATACTCTCACATGCATTATCTTCCTTATTAGCATGTAAGTATTTTGGAAATTGTGATTGTTTATATATTCTCTGGATCTGTATCCTCAGCATTTAGAACAGAGTCTGGCACATACGTGACATTTAACAAATACTTAACTGACTGAAGCAGAAATCCCAAAGCTGGAGGATCAGAGTCAGAAATGTAAGGAGGGTAAATCAAGGATGTTCTCTGATCAATATGATGAATTTACAAGAAGTTGACCCTTTGTTTAGGATGTTTGATTGTATATTCCTAGGTAATGGACCAAAAAGGAGAGATCAGTTGTACAGTTGACTCTTTTTTGTCTTACCTCTTTATTTTTTGGGAAGATGGATCAACCCTATCATAAAAAGAAACTATGCCTTTCTTGTCAAGAGTTTAGGGGAATCCAGTCTTCTAGGGAAAAAAAAATGTTTTTGGAGACTAGTCTCAACTTTCACATTCCTTACATGATCATACTTATCTCTTCCTAAAGTCCAGCTCTGGATTATCCCTACCATCTGCTTTTTTCTCTTTTCCATGCCTGCTAAAGGATTTGGCACAACAGTCCTTACAGGATTTCCCACAAATTTATTTTATTGAAATTCAACAGAGCTTTTGAGATTGCACAGGAATCTCTTTATTCTTCCCTAATTGACCCTCTTTTGCACTGACCATAAACTTTCTTCCCTGTTTAAGGCACTTTCACCAGTCTTTTCATCGTTTCCTCCCTCTTAGGAGAGAATATAGCTTCATACTTTACAAATAAAATTGAATCCATCCATTATGATCTCCTTCTACTTCCAAATTCTATAATTCACCTCCTTTCATAATCACCCACCATTGGCTTCTGTTTTGCTTCAGATTCAGAAGAAGAGTTGGTTCTATTCCCTCTACTTAAACTCTTGATCTCATTCCTTTGTATCTCTTCTGGGAACTTATTCCTTCTTATTGTTGCTGTTGTTATTGTTGAATAATTTTTCAGTTGTTTCTGCTTTGTGATCCCGTTTAGGAGTTTCTTGGCAAAGATACTGGAGAAGTTTGTTTTTTTCTTTCTTCCACTCATTTTACAGATGAGGAAAATGAGGCAGAGTTAAGTGACTTATCACCCACCTACCCAGCCAATAAGTGTCTAAAACAAGATTTGAATTCGGGAAGTTTCTTCTAGCCCTACTTTCTTTATAATTTTCGATTTATTTTCATCCACTATTTTTATGCTACGTACCCACATGCTTAGATCTTTTCCATACTAAAAACAAACAAATAAAACCCTTTTACTTGGCTCTTCAATTCTCTTAAGGTAGTAATCTCTCCCTGAATTCACTGGCAAATACCTGGCAAAAAGTTTTCCACACTCATTCATTGCTTCCACTACCTCATACACTATTCACTTTCTCCAATCCTTACAATCTGATTTCTCTCCATGTTCCTCAACTGAAATTTATCTTCAATGTTACCAATGATCACTTAATTCCTAAATCCAATGGCCTTTTTTCAGAACTCATCTTTCTTGACTTCTGTATAACATTTGACACTTATAAGCCCCAACTCCTCGGAAACACTGTCATGAGTTTTCATGAGAGAACTCTCTGAAATATACCATTTTCTGTGGGAACTACTCAGTTTCCTTTGCTATATCACCATCCATATCCCACCCTCTTTTCAAGGTCTTTGTCCTGGGTTTTCTTCTCATTAACCTTTTAGGCTCAATTATCACCTTTATGCAGATGGCTCCCAAATCCATACATCTAGCCTTCTTATCTTTCCTGAGCTCTGGTTCCATATACCAAATGCCTACTGGGCATCTCTACCTGAGTGTGCCATAAATGTTTCAAATTTAATATGTCCAGAACAGAATTCATTGTTTTTTCCCCCAAATCCACCCTCTTCCTAATCCCTCTATTTCAGTTGAGAGCCCCACCATCACTTCAATGGAATATAAACTCCCTGAGGACAGGACCTACTTCATTTTTGTCTTTGTAGCCCTAGTATTTGACATAGTGACCTGCACAAAGTATGTGTATGTTAAATTGAATTGAATCAAATCTTTCTAATTAACCAGGTTCACAACCTGAATCGAATACAATTCTTCATTTTCCTTATCCAATTAGTTGCCAGTTTTTACAAATTCTATGTCCACAACATTTCTCCAATCTGTTTCCTTCTCTCCATTCTTATCATAATTACCCTAGTTCAGTTCACTTTTCACCCGCAAATTGGTCTCCCCACCTCAAGATTCTTGTTTCTCCAACCTATCCTCCACACAACTATTAAATTAATATTCTTGAAACATAGAAGTCTGATCATGTTTTTTTTTTCTCTGATTTTTCCTCTAATCAAGAAGTTTCAATGACTTTCTACTACCTCTACAAATTTTAAAATAAAAATTCTGGTCTTTGGCATTTAAAATTCTTTACAAAATCTGGCTCCAATTTCTTCTTTTAGACTGATTTTACATTGCTTCTTCTTATACATTCTATATTCCAGTTATTCCTCACATGTAAATGTAGATGTGACATTCCATCTTTTGATTCTGTGCCATTTCATAGCCTGTCTCTCATGCGTGGAATGTTTTTTTGTCATCATGTTTGTCTCTTCAAATCCCCAGCTTCACTCAGGATTCACTTCCAAGGCTATCTTTTACAGCTGCTTTTCCTGATTTCTCCCTCAACTCTTAACACTTGATCACCAGAATGTAGTTTTTTTAGGTTATATTTGCAAGGACAAGGGGCAGCTGACAGATAACAGGCTTTGGGGTCAAGAAGACCAAGATTCAAATCCCACTTCATATTCATACCAACCCTGTGACTACAGACAAGTTACATAGCCCACAACCAATTTTCTAAGGCCTTAAGTTGCAGGAAAATTTTGACCTGTATTCGTAGAGGAATTTTATATCTTATGGTTGTGCAGGGTAAGTAGGAAATAATCACAGAGAGAAAACATTGGAATTAAGAGGGAGTGAGGAAGGATTCCTGTAGAAGGTGAGATTTTAGTTAGGACTTAAAGAAACAGGGAATTTAGTGGTCAGAGCTGAGAAGGGGACTGTCATAAAGAGAATGCCTAGAGGCAAAGATAAAATGCTTTGTTCATGGAAACAGTTGGAAAGCTAGTGTCACTAGTTTGGGGAGTAAGGAGTCAAGGTAAAAGAGGAAGAGCATTCCAGGCACAGAGGACAATCACTTCCTTGGCAAAGAACTTGAAACAAAGGCACAGAGAACAGTCACTTCCATGGCAAAGAAGTTAAAACAAAGGGGGATGATCATCAATTGGGGAGTGGCTGAACAAATCATGGTATATGAATGTAATGGAATAAGAAATGACAAAAGGGATGGTTTCAAAGAAACCTGGGAAAATCTATATAAACTGACAACGGAGGAAGTGGATATGATCAAAAGAACAATTTATACTCAGATAACATTATAAAGAAAAATAATTTGAAAATACTTAAGGATTCTAATCAAAGAAATGACAAACCACAATTCCCAAAGACCAATGAAGAAGTGGGCTATCCATTTCCTGAGTGATGGACACAGAGTATATGAGACATATTTCTGAATATGAAAAATATGGAAAAAAATTGTTTGATTTTTTATTTGATACAAGGACTGTTTTAACTTTTTATTAGCACAAAAAGGATTTCAGAGGCAGGAACAGAGAGCTAGAAAGAGCATTACTGAGAAAAAAAAAGAAAAGAAAAAAAGGGCCATTGAAACATCATTTAAAATCCACAGAGGAGAAGAGATAGAAGTTTAGAGGGAAACAGATAAGTAAGACTACTTTGAAACTATCATTCAGAATTGATTATGTACTTTTTAAAAAAAAATTCTGAATGTATGGAGATTCATGGTTTCACATATGATTTCATATGGTTTCTCTTCTGCTTTGCATGTGGAAATGTTCTTTTTGGATATTCAGAATATAGTTGTTTTTTTAAAAAATAGACAATAAAAGCATATTACTACTTAATATGTATGCTTGAATGACATGACATCTAAATATCTGAAATAAAAAATTTGTTAAATTACAAGGAAAACTAGACACCAACTCTTACAGCTGGGGACCCTAATATGTTATCTTTCAGACTTAGACAAATCTCACAGATAGATAAATAATCAAGGAAGATCTGAATAGGGTTTTTTAAAAATTAGGTATAATAGATCTCTAATGATTACAGCATGGAAATAAAAAGAAACACACCTCTTTCTAAATTGTGCATGAAATTTTTACAAAAGACAACCATTAAAAAGTTCACAAACAAATTCAGAAAAGCAAACTTTTTACTGGCCACAATGCAATAAAAATTATAATCAACAAAGGGTCTTTGAAGAAAGTCAATCAATCACCAAGTATTTATTAAGCACCCATCATGTGCCAGAGATATATGCTAGAGATACAAAGAATGGCAAAAAAAAAAAAAAAAAAAAAAAAAAAAAAAAAAAAGGATTCAAATTTAACTTCAAGAAAACTTCAAGAAGTGACAGACAAAATAACAGATCATAGAAATTAGATGAATTCATTATAGAACCAAGACTTTTTGAATGCAGTCAAAGCAGAAAAAAAATTTTAAACTTCTAAATATTTTGATCAACAACTACAAAAAAGAAAGAATAAATCAATGAATTGGGTATGCAACTTTAAAAATTAGAAAAGAAATAACACAAGCAAAAATAGAAATTCTGAAAAGCAAAAAAAGACAAATTTGGAAGCAAAGCTCAAAAAGTCTTTGAATTAGTAAATAAAATTAATGACTAGTTCTTTATAAACTGAACAAAACAGATGCATTGTTAGCTAATCTGATTGAAAAAGAGAGAGAGAGACCGTATAGTCATTATCAAAAAATTTTAAAAGGTGGAATGAAACAGGCATTTATATCCTATTATATTTTAGGATATACAACAATCTTGAGAGATAGGTGCTATTAAAATCCCTATTTTATAGTTAAGGAAACTGAGGTAGAGAGGTTAAGTGATTTAGCCATAGTCACAGAGTTAATAAATGTCTGAAACTAGATTAGAACTCAGATCTTCCTGACTTCTAAATCCACCACTTTGAATGTCCACTTTGTTATCTAGTTGCCTAGAAAGAGTTGATAGCAAATGAAGAAATAAAAGAAATATTAGATACTTTTTTGCCAAATTATTTGCAGATAAAACTTAAAACAAATGAAGCAGTTTAATAATTGCCAAAATATGTCATTCATATTAAATGAATTCAAAAGAAAATTTAAATGACCCAATTTTGAAAAAAAGGAAACTAAACAAGCCATAAAAGAAGTACACAAAGTGGGGGGTAGGGGGAAATAGAACAAGAGATTCACAAAAGAATTCTATAAAACAGTGAAAGGACAATTAAATTAATTCTAATATTACATAAATTGATTGCAAAAATGAGCAAAGAAGAAATACTACTAAACTCCGTCTATGAGTAAAATATGATCCAATTGCATTTTAAGCATCTCAAGTTGGTTATCCTGAAGATAGGACTCAATACATTAAAAAATGGACTCTATTATCTTATAAGTATGTAGTTATTTGCCTGAGTTCTCCCCAATTAGACTGTGAACTGAGAAACCCCAATACCTAACACAATGAATGGTGCACAGTAGATGCTTAACAAATGTATACTGATTATTGAATTGAATTAGTAGCATTAGCTTGATTGGCAGCATGTCTCAAGATGTAAGAAAGTAGTAATATGGTGGAGATAGTGTTGAAATTGAAACTGGAAGATCAGATTTTACTACTTGCTGCCTGCATGAATTTAGGGAAGTCATTTGACTTCTTATGGGCCTCTCTTTCCTTACCTGTAAAATTAAGAAGTTAGACTAGATGATTTCTAAGATATCTTTTATTTTCATATATTATAATTTTCCAGTCTCCCTCTGGTTCTGAGGAAATCATATGTCATGGGGGAACCTTCAAAGGAGGGGATTGTGGCAGGATCTCACTTTTTCCAAAAACCAACTTCTTTTTTCTTGAAACAAAGTCTTCCTTGTGACTTGTGAGTGATACCACCATTTTCTCAATCTCTCAGATTCCAACCAGAAATTAACTTTGACTCAGTTTCCATGACAATCCCCTACCTCTGCAGCATCTAATTAGCTGTCCAATCCTGTCAATTATTTTTTCATTATGTCTTTCACAGGCATTCTATTCCTATTGGTACCATTGTATTGTCCTGCCACACCCATCACATAGATTGTCAGAAATAGAAGGATCTTACAAAACAAAAAGTGGCAAAGAAAAGAGAAATAAAAGGACCTAGTCCTAATTATTTAACAGACAAGGAAAGGGAGTCATAGAATATCAAAGTATCTGATCCAATGGTCATGGGTTCAAGGATTCGGAATGAGAAGGGACCAGATCATCTGATGTAACAGATGAGGAAACTGAGGCACAGAGACATTAAGGATGCTCAGGATCACAACATTAAGTAGCAGGTGTAGGATTCAAATACTGAATCCATTTCAGTTGTTTTTCTCCTATACTATAACATCTTCTAGTAGTATTACAATAGCTTCCAGCCAATCCATGAGCCCTAATCAGAGATGTGCTAGTATATGCTTAACAGATAAAAAACCAGGTAGGCAGAACACTTTAAAATTTCAATTTGAATCATTAACATTTTCTTCATTATTTTCTTAATCTCGACAATCAACAAAACAATAAATTAAGTTCTGATTTGTAAGTTTTTGTAATTTCTGAGGTGTAAACACTCACCCTGAAAATTTAATCAGTCCTTCCAAGCCAGTTAATTCCAGTACTCCTCTGGCCTTGACCCATCTCCATCTGAGCTTGAATTGGTTAGCTTTGGCATCTGTGTGCTTATGGTTGGGTAGCTATATGTGTATGTCTCTATGTGCAGATTAAGACCAAATTAGATTTTGTAGGGTATAGGAGGGGGGTCAGAATATAGTTCATAATCAATTAGAGACTAATCTCCTGTCTTCTCTTCCTTTCCTTCTCCTTCTCTCCCCTTTCCTTCCCTTCTCTTCTCTTCTCTTCTCTTCTTTTCCCTTCTCTTCCCTTCCTCCCTCCTTCCCTCTTCTCTTCTCTTCTCTTCTTTTCCCTTCCCTTCCCTTCCCTTCTCTTCCCTTCCCTTCCCTTTCTTTCTCTTCTGTTCTCTTCTCTTCTTTTCCTTTCCCTTCCCTTCCCTTCCCTTCCCTTCCCTTCCCTTCCCTTCTCTTCTCTTCCCTTCCCTTCCCTTCCCTTCCCTTCCCTTCTCTTCCCTTCTCTTCTCTTCTCTTCTCTTCTCTTCTCTTCTCTTCTCTTCTCTTCTCTTCTCTTCTCTTCTCTTCTCTTCTCTTCTCTTCTCTTCTCTTCTCTTCTCTTCTCTTCTCTTCTCTTCTCTTCTCTCTTCTCTTCTCTTCTCTTCTCTTCTCTTCTCTTCTCTTCTCTTCTCTTCTCTTCTCTTCTCTTCTCCTCCTTCCTTCCCTCTTCTTTTCCCTTCTCTTCCCTTCCTCCCTCCTTCTCTCTTCTCTTCTCTTCTCTTCTCTTCTCTTCTCTTCTCCTCTCCTCTCCTCTCCTCTCCTCTCCTCTCCTCTCCTCTCCTCTCCTCTCCTCTCCTCTCCTCTCCTCTCCTCTCCTCTCCTCTCCTCTCTCTCTCTTCTCTTCTCTTCTCTTCTCTTTCTCTTCTCTTCTCTTCTCTTCTCTTCTCTTCTCTTCTTCTCTGCTCTGCTCTTCTCTGCTCTTCTCTTCTTTTCCCTTCTCTGAACTGAAACTAGTGAACTACTCACTCTTTCTTCTATCCCTCAGGAGAAACATTGTGAGCAATGGGTGCCATCTAGTGGCTCTCAGTGATCACTACATGTTGGCTCATTGAGACCCTGCATAAGTTTAGGGAGTTTGACATTGAGCTGACCTAGTATGGACTTTTGTTCCTATGGATGGAAACTCCCTAACTCCAACCACTTGGAAAAATAATTAGTGGAGAGATATATAGCCTTAAAGCAATAACAACACGTACCAATCTTCCTCTCTTACATGGAACTTATAATCTTTTAAGTTTAGCCACTTTTGTATTATTCAATCATTGCCACTTCCAACTCTTTGTGACACCTTTTGGGGTTTTCTTAGCAAAGATACTGAAGTGCTTTGCCGTTTTTTCTCCAGCTCATTTTACAGATGAGAACACTGAGGTAAACAGAGTTAAGTGATTTTTCCAAGGTCATGAAGGTATTAAGTGTCTGAAACCAGAGTGGAGTCTTGCTGATTCCAGTTCAGGCTTCTGTCTGCTACCTCACTGCTCAAAAAGCATTTTTAAACCTCTTCATACCTGTGAGGCAATTAGTCCTGGCATTATTATCTCATTTTACCTATGAGAAAACTGAGCCCAGAAAGTTGAATTGATGTGGTTGAGGTGATGCTACAGATTAATGGATCACAATCTGGTGGAATGTAAAAAGCCCTTGTTTTTTCCAATAAGAAGGCCTATATTTGAGTCCTAACTCTTCACCCTGAAAGGCTGTTTGATCCTGGACAAGCCAATTAAATTTTTTGCACCTCAATTTCTTCATCTGTCAAATAGGAATATTTCTTGCACTATTTATTTCACTGGTTTGTCATGAGAAAAGTGAATATCAATTATTCATTATTGTAGAAAAACCTAATCTTCATAGGAGGAGAGCAAAGGAAGAATTGGTCTTCTTTCTCATTCTACAACCCAAAGTCCCTAAATAGCTTTACTTCTCCTTCCTTTCTGTCCCTCCTGCTTTTTGTCAAGGAAGCAGGGATTGGACAAAGACCTTTTTCTCCCCCCCTTAAAACTAACCACTCTCTGAACCGTCCTGATTCCAGATTTTGGGCTCTCAACCTCTAGGGACTGCAGCATGAAGGAAGGCATTCTCAGCAAGGAACTGTCATCTGACATCAATCAAAGTGGAAGCCAGATTGCTAGGCAGATAGTATAGAGAAGCCCCCAGGAACCCTAAAGCTTTGTTATTGCAGGAATGTTGGAAAGGCCACGTTCTGTATGATTCCAAACACAGGTAGCAGGGAGAGCCTGACTGACCTCAAACTTACCCAGGTCAAAAGGAATCTGCCAAGGATCTCTCTCACCACTGGCAGGACCTCAGCTAAATTACTAAAATAGCTCTGAGAAACCACCACCAAATGAATCATCAGAAAACCCTGCTTTGTATGAGGTCATGCCCCTGACCAGAAATCTTTTATGGCTCTCCATTTGGTCTCTAGATACTGTCCAGAATAATCATTTCAAGATCCTTCACTCCCACCTTTCCTGATTTACTTTCCATTGCTTCCAAACCCACACTTGCCATTCAAACCAAGACAGTCCCCTTTTTGTTCTCCATCAAATACATTAAGAATCACAGAATCTAAGTTCTGAAAGGCACTTCAGAGGTCATCTTGTCCCCCTACTTCCAAAGCCTTCTTTCATCTTTTATACTTGTCTTAGTGCTACCCATCCTTCAAAACCCTGAGCAAGAATCCCTTTTGTAAAATAACTGACAAATCATTATGTAGGCTTTCCTTGAAGCTTTCCAGTGATAAGGAACTCATTACTCCTCAGTTAGCTCATTCCATTTTTGGATAGTTCTGGTTAGGAAGGTTTTCTTTGCATCAAACATATATTTGCCTATTGAGCAAATCTGTATTTTCCTATTCCTCCTTCCTTTCCCCTTAGGAACCAAGCAATTCAAGTGTAATTCCTCTTTCGTGTGACAGTCCTTCAAAGATTTGAAGACAGGCATCATGCCCTGTTTCCCAATTCTTCTGGACACTCCAGAGTTTATCAATATCCTTCAAAAAATGTGACCTTCCAGATAAGTGAACATTGTTCTAGCAGTGAGACAATTATCTCCTACTGGATACCCTACTCCTAAGTGCAGATCTAGATCACAATAGCTTTGCTTTTGGAGGGCTGTTATATCATATTATTGATTCCTGTTGAGCTAGCAGACTACTAAGTTAACTCTTGGATATCAAGAAGATTTGTTATCTGGCCATAACTTTTCCAGCTTGTGTTTGTGAAGTTGTTTTGGGGTTTTTTTTTTAACCCCAATATGAGATTTTATCTTTATCTCTATTATGTTTCATCTTATTGTATTCAGCCCAATATTCTAGCCTGTGAATTTTGTTTTGGATTCTGACTCTGTCATAAAATGTATTAGTTTTGTGTCATCTGCAAATTTAATCAGTATATCACTTGCATCTTTATTGAAATAATTAATCAGTCAATCAGTAAACATTAATTACTTGCTATGTGCCAGGCATTGTGCAAAGTTTTGAGGATACAAGAAAAAATAAAAATATGCAATCTATATTTTCAAAAAAAACCAATCAATTTAATGAGGGAGACAACACATACATACATACATACACACACAGAGAACAAGCTAAAACCAAGATAATACTGTTATTAGTTATTAAATTAAAACCTTTGATTCCAATGTTAAAAAAGCATAGGGTCAAGCACAGTTACCTAAACACTCAACTAAATATCTTCTTCCATATTGACATGTTAATTAATTATTATTAATGGACTTAATTTTTACAAATGATTATTAATTAGATCTGGTTATCCAATCAATTCAGAATTCACCTGACTATTCTATTATCCAGCACATATCTCTCCATTTTTGTTCACAAGGAGAACATGAGATTTTGTCAAATGCTTTGTTAAAAATAAGGCAGTTCATATCTACAGCATTCCCCTCACCAATCAAGATGGTTATCCTGTCAAAAAATAAAAAATAAGAGTAGGTTGTCATGACTTGTTCCTCATGAAGCCATATTATCTCTCTATAAGCACTGTTCCCTTGTCTAGATATTCATCAAATATCCCTTCAGCAATATGTAAAGAGCAGTGTTTCCATACTTTAATGTTTTGTCATAACTTTTTTTACCCCATTCTCCCCAAATCCTTAGTAGCTGAGAAAGTAAATTAGGATTGGATGAACTAACTTGTGGACATGACACAAAATATAGGAATGAGGTATGGAGAGAGAGAAAAAGAAAGGCAGAGACAAAGAGAGAAAGACAGACAGACTGACAGAGACAGAAAGAAATAAAGAGACAGAAACAGAGCGAGCGAGAGAGAGAGAGAGAGAGAGAGAGAGAGAGAAAGAGAGAAAGAGAGAGAGAGAGAGAGAGAGAGAGAGAGAGAGAGAGAGAGAGAGAGAGAGAGGAAGAGAGAGAGAGAGAGAGAGAGAGGAAGAGAGAGAGAGAGAGAGAGAGAGAGAGAGAGAGAGAGAGAGAGGAAGAGAGAGAGAGAGAGGAAGAGAGAGAGAGAGAGAGAGAGAGAGAGAGAGAGAGAGAGAGAGAGAGAGAGAGGAAAGAGAGAGAGAGAGAGAGAGAGAGAGAGGAGAGAGAGAGAGAGAGAGAGAGAGAGAGAGAGAGAGAGAGAGAGAGAGACAGAGAGAGAGAGAGACAGAGACAGAGACAGAGACAGAGACAGAGACAGAGACAGAGAGACAGAGAGAGAGACAGAGAGAGAGACAGAGAGACAGAGAGAGAGAGAACGAACACACAGGAGAACAGTCATGGAAATATGGTGGCCATAAAGAAATGTTCTATTTCTAAGCAAACAGAGTTGGGTTGAGGAATGTCCTTCTCCAATAGCCTGCAGAGTCATAAAGACATTGATACAAGCAATAGAAACTGGTGATCTATCCAGGAAATGCCTGGGAGATGAGCCTGGAAGAGAACAATGTGCTTTGGGATGCTTGCCTTATTGTGACCAATTTATTGTCATCCTGCCTGGCAAGAATATTTTTTACCTCAAACTGCAGGGTTAATTACTTCTGATGACCAAGCAGTCTGTCTCCCTTTACGTTGAGAGACAGAAGTATATATCTGCTTTCTGTCCCCCTTTTCATGATTAGTAATGCAGCAAAGAAGCAGGAAAAGATAGGAGTTCACAACCTTCCATCCTAGGGGGTGGGAAGAAATGAGGTGACTTCCTTGAGTTATAGGAGTGTTTGCTTCAAATGTATTCCTTTGATTTTACTGTTTTTACTAATCTAATTAAGTTGTTTGTTTCACTATAAACTTATGTCGGAGGAGATTTATGAACAACATTCAGGATCTAAGAGAAAACAGGGATTTTCCAGAGGAACAGAAGCATATGGACTCATTGGAAAGTTGAGCCTGGGAGTAGCAGGATCTTTTCCACCCTCCCACTTCCCACCCTCATTGCATTTGTGAAGAAGTTCCTATCATAAACACATACTAGAATTTTGGCAGGAACAAAAGTCAAACTCACTTGCTTATAATTTACACAGTCTACCTTTTTCTTCCTCTTTTTTTGGGGGGGTGGTAAGAGGGAGTTGGAACATTTGTTCTTCTTCAACCCTCCCACTTTCTCTGGGATTTTCAAAAATCACTGACAACTTTAAAAGACCTGGGAACTCTGATCAACATAATAACCAGCCACCATATCAGAGAAATCATAATGAAATATGCTCACAGAGAAGAAATAAATTCAAAATACTGACAGGGACATATTATTTTGAACGTAACCAATAAGATGATTTGTTTTGCTCGACTATAACATGTTTATAACAAGGATTGTGTTTTTATTTCTTTCTCAGTGGTTATCCTCTGAGGGAATCCAACCCTTGCCTCAGGAGGTCCATCCAGGGCAAAATGTCTAGAGTATTATAGGCTTCATGGTAGGCCAAGTGAGAGGGATGGAAGGCAGATTTTTGTTCATTTAAAATAATAAAAATTTAATTTAAAAAGAAAAATAAATTATTAAAAGTGATTCAGCCATCCCATCTGCAAGTTCTGAAATTCATGCCTGCAGCTAGAGGCTATTTCTGTCTCTGGATCATTGCTCATACTGTTTCCCCTCCTCAACCCTCCAAAAATATCCTTCCTTCCCCTCTTCAAAATCTACTCATCCTTTAAAGTATATATCAAGCTCCATATTCCCCAAGAAATCTTTCCAGGATATCCCAGTCAAATTTCACTCTTTATTCTTGGAGTCCTGCCATTATCTAGACTTCTCAGGCTGACATTTATTCTTATAGCTAAATCTCATTAGGTTTTTAAAAAATATATCTCCTATAGAGACTTATATGAAACTGATGCTGAGTGAAATGGTAGGCCCAGGAGATCATTGTTATTTCAACAACAATACTATATGATGATCAATTCTGATGGACGTGGCCATCTCCAACAATGAGAGGAAACCAAATCAGTTCCAATAAAGCAGTAATGAACTGAACCAGCTACACCCAGCGAAAGAACTCTGGGAGATGAGTGTGAACCACAACATAGAATTCCCAATCCCTCTATTTTGGGCCCGCCTGCATTTTTTATTTCCTTCACAGACTAATTGTACACTATTTCAAAGTCCGATTCTTTCTGTACAGCAAAACAACTGTTTGGACATGTATATATATATTGTATTTAACTTATACTTTAGCATATTTAACATGTATTGGCCAACCTGTCATCAGGGGTGGGGGGAAGGAGGGGAAAAATTAGAACAAAAGGTTTGGCAACTGTCAATGTTATAAAATTACCCATGCATATATCTGGTAAATAAAAACTATTAAATAATATATATATATTTCCTATGTATTATTTCTCCAGGGAAACAAACTCTAACTTCCTCAAGGGCACATGCCACCTCTTTGTCTTGTAACTCTCTCAGAAGAGAGTGGACATATATTTGCCAAAAAGACTGGGATGAAATTCCCCAGGCTCTAAGGAATCAGGAGACCAAGGTTCTAGTCCATGTTTTTGCCATGGCACCTTAGCTGAATAATCCTGTTCTCTCCTCCCCTTCCTCCTCACCCAGTTTCCTCCTCTATAAAATAAAGTGATTTCCAGGTCCCTTCCAACTAGTTGCTCAGTGATTAGAGCCCTGGGCCTTGAGTCAGAAAGATCAGATACTGTACAGATAGCTATATGACACTGAGCAAGTCACTTAACCTCTGCCTCAGTTTTTCAATATCTCATAAATGAGATATTTCTATATCAGTACAGAACTTGGCACACAGTAAGTGCTTAATTTGCCCTTCCCTTTCTACCTATAAAAATGTTATAATTCTAAGATTCCATGTTAGATTTAGAAAGGACTGGATAAGACAAATTGCATTAGACTTGGACCAAGGTGTTAGAGATAGCAGACTGCTATCATCTGTATAGGACACATGCCTGGTTGGTTATTCTCTCCGGGAAATCCAACCCTTGCTTCAGGAAGGCATCCAGGGCAAAGTGTCCAGGGTATTTATTACAGGACACATGATAAGTCAAGAATAGATTTTTTTTTCCTGTCTTCCTTAGGACTGGGGACAATCTACCCCAAAAGAACAGAGTCATGTGCTTGCTGGGACAGAGAGTTAGGGATTTGCTTAGAAAAGGGTCTGGGAGTGGTCTAGAAAAGAGAATGAAGGTAGCACAACCCCCTTCTCTAGAAACTAGCACAACCTCATGGGTGTCCTTATCAGACCAGGTTTTATTAAGGACCTGACCCTACTTTCTTGGGAATAGCCATCAGCGGAAGAAAGGGAGATTTTATAAGCAGACTTGCCCTTCTCCTCTACACCACATACACACAGAGCGATCCAATGCAGAGAAAGGAAGTGATTATTACCTCTGTTCCCATAATAGGGAAGAGTAAAGGTACTTCATGGGAAGAAAAAGAGTAATGAGGGGGCAGCTAGGTGGCACAGTAAATAGAGCACCAGCCCTGATGTCAGCAGGATCTGAGTTCAAATCTGACCTCAGGCATTTAACACTTCCTAGCTGTATGACCTTGGGCAAGTTATTTAACCCCAATTGCCTCAGCAAAAAAAAAAAATAAATAAATAAATGATGGAGGGAGGAATACTTGCAACTGGATATCTCCAATTGATTTTCCTTTTTCTGTGTCCTTGCATGATTTCAGGGACTTGGACATCCAAAATATGCAGATAGAGGTGTAAAGAGGTATCAAATTATAGATTTCAACTTGAAAGCATCTTACAGGTCCAATTCTTATGTCTATCATGAATCACTATCAAAACATCCCCGACAAGCGTCCAGAGAAGGAGAATACTAACTTCCTTTACATAGCTCCCTAAGTTTTGTAAAATGCTGCTTTCCATACAACCCAATAAGGTAGATAATGTAAATGTTATTAAACCCATTCTGCAAAAGAAACAGAGACATACATTCCCCATTGATAAATGGTCAAAGGATAGGAACAGCCCATTTTTCCGATGAAGAAAATTAAAGCCATTTTCTAGTCATAAATTGATTAGAGAAATACAAATTAAGACATCTCTTGAGTTACCATTTCATACTTCTCAGGTTGGCTCAGCTGACAGGAAAAGATAATGATAAACGTTGGAGATAATAATAAATGTGGGGGGAAATGGAAAGCTAATGCATTTTTAGTGGAGATGTGAAATAACGCAACATTGTGAAGAGCAGTTTGAAACTCTATCCCAAAAGTTTTAAAACTGCATACCCTTTGATCCAACTGTGTCCTCTACTGAATATGTATCCTAAAGAGATTATAAAAGAGGGAAAAGGGCCCACATGTGCAAAAATGTTTGTAGCAGCTCTTTTTTGTAGTGACTTATTAGGTAAGTTATATGGGGATTTTTTTTAAGAGCTATGAGTTGGTAAATTCCAAATATGAAGTTTCTGGTAGAATAAAGAATTAAAATCTTTTACAATATCTTTCACTTCTAAAATTTGTGATCCTGTGAATTCAAGATGCTAACTACAGATTCAGCATCCTTTTTCCTACTAAAAGCCTTCTTTCATTTTTAATATCTAAGAATATTATACATATTACAGTATAATCTTTCATATATCATTTCATATTCATAACATAACATTATGTATTATGTTATGTTATATTGTCATAATTTATTTTGCTTCTGGTATCCAATAATATTGATGCTACTCCTTATGTTGTTATGCTGTTATAATATATTCTATTTTTATTTCTGGTATCTAGTAATATAAATCCTACTCCTATTGAGATGTAGTGGGTTTTCTATGCCTTCTCCCTCCGAGTATTTGTACTGAAACAAATACAGCCTAGAAAAGGTAAAATTTAGTCCAAAGAAATGAAGGATTTAGTAAGGAGTGTTTAGCTGTCTAGCCCATCTATGTATCTGGCAGGGTGGCTTGAGAAGATTGGGGGAGGGGGTGTTATTTTGTCCATCTTTGTTCTTAGGGGATAACACTACACCACATCTGCCTCCCTTCTCTGAGATTCAGAGGGCTTAATACATAGACCTAGCTCCTCAAGAAGTTTAAAAACAACAACAAAAAAACCTCCCTATCCAAAAAACTATTGGGGTAGGGCACTCTTTTTCTCTAGGCACTTAGGCAGGACAGCTAGCCACATATTTCCCTCACCCTTTCTGACTCATTTACCTCATCCATAAAAACAAGATCTTTGGGCCAGATGATCTCTAAGATACCTTCCAATTCAGACATTCTGATTCAAGGAACCTCTCCCTGCTGCCATATCCTTTAAAAGCTGGGCCTCTAAACATTAAATATTTAATTCTAGAATCCCATCTGGGCTACTCCTCACCTTGTTCTGCTTGAGATCACAAGTTCATTGGGTTGAAGAGTTTCTGGCCCCTCATGTCACCAGATCCCTGTGTGAGACTATTCAAATAAAAAAGTAGAAGTGAAAAACCCAGTGGCTTGTTAAATGGATTTTTTTTTCAGGCAAGCATGAGGGTAGTAACCTGAAGAAACTGAACTTAAAGCACGGCGGTCAACAGTTCTTTCCTCATAACCACAGGTTCTTTTTTCATTCCTGGTAACGGGCCTGTGGCTATGCTCCGTTTTACAGATGTAATGTCTCATAGAGGGAAGAATAGAATCTAAGCCAGTCACTTATCAGAAGCCAAGATTGGATTATCCTGGAAGAAATTCCTTTCTTTCTCCCAAGGCAGGAACCAAAATCCAAAAAATGTGTGGTACCATATCACCCAATTTTAGATTCTATAGCTGTGAGCAAATGTGAGGGAATGCGAGCCCTTTCAACATCCTATTCTTCTGGGAAGACTCCTAGATGGCAACAAATTTCATTACTCTTCTTTTAGTCCTTCTCCAATGATACATCAGCTTTTAAGCACAGCAGCTGACCTTCCCCTCCTTAGCAATACTTAAGAGCAGACTTTTCCAGACTAGATGAAAAAGAACTTGGTAGGTACTAAAAGGCACCTTTAACCATAGCAGATCTATTAGAAAATCACAATACTGTCCATGCTGGTACCAAAAACGAAGGGATACAGGTCTGTTGTAAAGAGTCCTGGGCCAGTAAAAATAGTATTTATGTAGTGTTTTAAAGTTTCCAAAGCACTTTACAAATATTATCTCATTAATAAAAAAGGGAAAAGAACCCTTATATGCAAAAATCCCACTAAAGCCCAATTATACACATACATATACACCATACACATACATATTCATGGACATACACATGTGTGCACATGAAGCCATGATACCTTCTCTGATTTCCAAGCTTGAAGTCATCCCTTTCCTCTGAGTCTTCATAGGAACTCCCACTTTTAGAGGGGAGGCTTTCTTCTAGCATTCATGACATCTAGCTTTGTATTACAGACATTTGTGTTTATGTCTGATCTACTCCCACAATATTGTAGTTTTCTTTAAGGTCAGAAATTGTGCCTTCCAATACTGCATGTATACTAATGAAGGGGATATAGCACCCTCTAAAATCTATAAAGAAAGAAGGGGAGATTGGGGCAGATGGGGAAGCAAAGGGTTAGGGAAGAAGACAAAGGAGGAATCCTTGGGTAGGGGGAGGTTAAGTAATAGTAAGGCAAGTTATGGAGCAGAATTTAATTAAAGAGGCAGCAAGAATAGGAAAGACATGAGTGTATATGGAGTGTGTGTGTGTGTGTGTGTGTGTGTGTGTGTGTGTGTCTATATGTACATATATAAATATATCTTCTTAATTGTAGCTTTCTTGGGAGTGGGGGAGGAAATGAAAGGGGGAAAAATAATAAAGTAAATAAGGTACTCAGCAGAGAACCAAAGAACAATTTATAACAAAGTAAAGAAAAAAAGTCATTCATGAATATAATTTCTTCTACTATTACATACATTTTTTTGATCTTGGTAATTTGTTGTTATATGTTTTGAATCTTCCTTGATGTTCTGCTTGGCACATGACAATGTTCTCTTTTGTTTTACTTTATTTTGTTTTGTATTTCTTTTCTGTTTTTCTTTTTTTTCTTACTCTTTTTAAAAAATAAAATAAATTACAAATAAAAAAGAAAAATAAGTTTAAAAAAAAGAAAAAAAAGAAATTGTTCCTTCTCCTATCTTTCCCACAGAGTTGGAATGTATAACAATCATATGTCACCATTTGGATTTCCTTTTAATTCTCCTTACCTTGGTAGTACAGATTAACCCATTTGAGCTATCTCTCTCTGTAGGAGCCCCCAAAGATATCAGAGGCCCCTAAGAGTGACCAGTTTTGGAAGAGAAGATACAGACAAGAAGGCTTACTTCACAGAGACTGAAAAATTCTCCTGGGGAGCTCTCACTCTCTCGGATCAAGAAGGCTCCCAGGTGATTTTTTCTGAGTAAAATCTCTTCTGCAAACTGCCTGGAGATCCTGCCTGCAAACCACCTGTGGAAAGAAGGGCAGATAGTTGGAGTAGGTTGATGTTCCTAAAGCAACAAGTGAGAAGAAAAGAGCAAAGAACAGGAAAACTGCTCTCAATAATTTTTTTTAAACCAGGCTTTTGGAGCCCAGAATTCCTTCTAAAAAATGGTTGAGAACATAGAAGACATTGATTAAACCTCTAGAACCATGAAATATGAAAACTGGAGACAAATTTAGAGGTCATATTGGCCAAATTTAAGGTTTACAAATATAAAACTCATTTTATAAATATTATCTCATTAATATTGACTAGGGCCAATCCTCTAATTTTACAGAAGAGGAAAGAAAGCAAGATTAGTGAAAGAAAACCTTGCCTGAGATCACACAAGTCAGTGGAAGAGGCAGGACAGGACCTCTGCCTTCCTGGCTCCATCCAAGCTCTTTGGCACTGTACCATATTCCTTTACATGCCCAGCATATCTACCTTAGAGGCTGAACCTCTGACTACAGAACCAGAAGCTTTGTTCTGTGGTAAACAAAGGCAGTCAACAGAAATAGAAAGCTGGGGCCCTTAAAATCATACTAATAGGTAGTCTCTTGCCTGGCAAATGTTCATGCACATGGCTAACCTCACTGCAGATAAACAGAAAGTCCTTGGAGAGGAGAGAGTAGCTAGTACAGTGGGGGAAAGGCTGTACCCAGGAGACCTGCGTCTCTGAGATTTTTTTTTCTCATCTGTAAATTGGAGTTAATACCTCACAGGATTTTCTGATGTTGCACAAAATAATGTCTGTCTTGTGCCACATTGTTCACTGTTTTCTGCATATGATTCTTCTTCCAGATGAGACATAAGACTTTGTCTTTACTTTTTTTTTCTTTTTTACTTTTTAAAAATTTTAATAGTATTTTATTTTCCTAAATACATGCAAATATAATTTTCAGCATTCACCTTTGCAAAAACTTTTGTTCCAAATTTTTCTCTCTCCTTCCCTCCTCTCCCCTCCCTAAGACAGCAAGCAATTGATATAAGTTAAACACATCTTCATTTTGCCTCCCAGTTTTTAGTTTTGAGTACATGGGACAGACTTGATAATGTCAAGAAGAAAATGGACATTTTCCCTTTTCTACTCAGGACCAAGTCTGTGATGAGCTATTCTGTATACTTCCTCCTCCTCCTCCTCTTCCCCCATACAGCAGAGGGGAAAGTTTCAGGTTGAATCAGTCACAGATGGGAGATCCCCCTCCAGAGCTATTCTGGGACTTAAAGAGAGTCTGTTTCATGTCAACAAAAAGCTACAGTTCGGCAGATGATGCTACTACCTCCCCTTCATCTATTGGTGAGAGATTAAGATTAGGGAATATCTTCATCTCTGTGTCACCCATCCCCCAAGATAGCGGAGAAGACAAAGAGACAATGTCAGATGCTGCCAGTTTTCACTCATCCCCCAAATAGATTGGGAAACTCATCAAAATTAACACATTTTATATGAAATTTCCTGATTTGTCATAGCCAGCATCACTCCCTAGCCTAGTGACTATCAAAGATTCCTTGTTACATGTGGTGATCTAAAGCCATTCCAAAAGACTTGGGATGGGAAATGCCATCTGCATCCAGAGAGAGAACTATGGAGACTAAATGTGGATCAAAGCATAGTATTTTCACTTTTTTTGTTTGTTGGGGTTTTTTTCTTTCTCATTTGGTCTGATTTTTCTTGCACAACATTACAAATATGGAAATATTCTTTTTAAAAATTGCCCATATATATCTTAAATCTGATTGTTGTCTTGGGGAGAGGGAAAGTAAGGGAGGGAGAGAGAAAAATTCAGAACAAGCATTTACAAAAATGAATGGAAAGAAGAAGAGAGGGAGAAAAATTTGGAAAATAAAGTTTTTCAAAAGTGAATGTTGAAAACTATCTTTGGATGTATTTGGAAAAATAAAATGCATTTTACAAACAATATATTAATGATTGAAAAAAATAAATGTTGAAAGCTAACTTTACATGAATTTTGAAAAATAAAATATCATTGAAGGAAAACAAATTCCCTATTACTTACAAGATAATATGTAAAATTGCCACCTGTCCTTTAGGATCCAGGGGTTCTTTCCAATTTTATTTCTTATTAATTCCTAATACTTAGACTTTGCTGTAGCAAACCCTCTAAGATGGTTCCAGCACACCCCTGAAGAGAAAATCTTGGACCTTGGAATGTAATCTCCACCCATGGAAGAGATGAGTCAAGATGGAATAAAGATTCCCTGAAACACTGAAATGCTCTATTGGAAAAAAGGGTTGGGAAAGCTTCATTTATATTTCGTGAACATTGGGAGGAGGAAAACACCATATAGCAGTTTCTTATTTTCACTAATTTTTTGATAGCCAGTTGCTAAATTCAACAATTTCCATAATCAGATAAGAAGGTCAAATACAGTCATTGCCCTCTAAATTTAGCTATACTGGGGAAAACCTATAATGATTTCCTCTGAGTAAAGGTAGATTTGAAACTTGGTTTTTCTACGTAGATGATATGCCTGATTGTCTAGACTTAAGAAAGCAATGGAGAAAATTTTAATAAGACAGATTAAACTTAAAAGTATGTTGTGAGGGCATCCCCCACCCCCAACCTGAACTGGTTGTGAAACATTTACCAGCACTCTCCTGTTTCCATCCAAGCTCTCTCTAATCCCTGTCAGTGCTTGTACAAGGTGTGAAAGTTCTTCTTGTCTACTGATGGATTTTTTTATTACATTTTTGGTGTCTCCTAAAAAAAGATGTTGGTTTTTTTTTTTAAATATAAGATACCACTTATAAGGTTAATTCTTTGTCGAGGATATCACTGAATTAAACTCACTGGTATTTATTTCACCGATAATGTAGAATTGCTGAAGTTAAAATCTGAGCTTCTTTCCTAGACTTTTAATCCTTAAAAAGAGAGCTGGATACCATAGAGAGGAAATAGAGACAGAGCACTTCTACATTACAAAGTGGGCTTGGATCCTAGGATAAGAGGGAGGGTGATTCATACAGCCTCCCCACGGATCTTCTTAGCCCCAAAGGTAATATAAGTATCAAGAGAATAAAGAAATTCCTGGACTGGAGAGAAGAGTCCCTGCATCAAGAGAAAGCTTGAACATTAAAGAATAGACTCATGACATGGAGATTACCAACTAGACTTTGCCCTTCCCTGGTACTGAGTTAAACTTGGGAGACATGGACCCAGACTCTCTCAAACTGGGAGGTACCAATCAAATACTTCAAATCTTAAGAACTGTGTTGGCCCCTGAGAATGTGAAGCTTACCAGAAAAAAAGAGTGTTTGACTTTCAAGCAACACTGAGTATTCTCCATTTTTGTGGGGAAAGTGTCAATATTAGAATTGCTTAAGACCAGGGTACTACAGAAGGCTCCATAGAGAGATGGCTGCACATTGAAAAGGAAAGAAGAGTTTACTTGACTGTTTATGACTCAGATATGAGTCCTTTGAGCTTTTTGTTGCATTAAATGTAAGCTTGCAAATGAAGACTTGAAGACATTGCATTAGTAGAAGATATTTAGCTTACCAGACTAGTATCTCAAGGTTCAGTCCCTATCCTAAAATAAAGTCTACCTTATATCGAATATATTGTTAGCCCAAGTACTTGCTCGGGAACTTTCCTCTAGAGGACTAGACAAAAGCCAAATTCAGAAATTCAGAACACCCAGGTGTTCAAAGAAGAAAAAAATTAGTTAAAAGCCCCCAATATCGAATCCAGTTCATAAAAATCCTGAATTTCAGACCTAAGTCATGGGGTGTGTGATCTTGAGGAAATTATTTTGTATTTCTGTGCTTCCACACTTCATCTGTGAAATTAAGATAATAATAACTGCCCTACATAGGATTGCTGTGAGGAACAGATGAGGTAATATGTGTGAAAGCATTTTATAAGCTGTTAAGTATTACATAAATGCAACTTGTGACTATTATTCATTGAATTAAGTCTCTCTATATAAAATTAGCAGTTCCAACACCATGTGGCTTTCTCTAGTTGGATATATTCTGTTATCAGACCTATGGGGAAGTTCTCAGTCAGAGACAAGCGGTACTAAGGAAAATTATCTCAAGTCTGTGGACAGATAAGAAATGGCTCCCCAGACAGTGATCAGAAGAAGCCGAGGGAAGAAGGAAGGCAATGATAAAAGGGTCTAGAGATTTGTGTTGAAAGTACCTATCAGGCACAGGAAATTGTGGGTGGTAGCTTAAAATAAGCAGACAAAATGATAGAAAGGAAATCTTCCTTTTACAGTGAGCAGATGACAAAGCTTCTCTCTAATATTCAGAGTTGGGGTGAAAGGGATATTTGGGAAGTTTTTTGAGAGGTTTTTTTTATTTGTTTTTTTCTGATTCCAAGCTCAGCACTATCCATTTTGACCAGCTGTCTTGGTAAATATTTGTTGATTCAAGCAATAGAACGTCAAGCTAAAAGGGACTTTAGAGATTATCTAAACTAATGCGAAGAAATTGACACCTCAGATAAGGGAAATTACTTGCCTAAATTCCCTCAATGAATTAGGGGCAGATTAGAATTAGAATCTAGATTTTTCAACCCTGAGTCTAGTATTCCAAAATTTGACTTTGATTAGAACAAATCAAGTGCTGAATAAGAAAGCATATTAGCCTTTTATTGGATAATGAATCTGTTGCTCAATCGGCTAGACTGTAATTCCTATAAGAGTTAGCAGCAATTTTTGTGGTGGCAAAGAATTGGAAAATGAGTGGATGCCTATCAATTGGGGAATGGCTGAATAAGTTATGCCATATGAAAGTAATGGAATATTATTGTTCTATAAAAAATAATGAACAAAATGATTTTAGAAAAGTCTGGAAAGGTTTACATGAACTGATGCTGAGTGAAAAAAAGCAGAACCAGGAATACATTGTATACAGTAAAAGATTGTATGATGATCAACTATGAAAGACTTGGTTCTTCTCAGTGGTTCAGTGGTCCAAGGCAATCCCAATAAATTTTGGTTAGAAAACACCATCTGCATCCAGAAAGAGATCTATGGAAATTGAAAATAAATCAACACATGCTGTGTTCACTTTTTTTTCTGGTTTTTTTTTTCCCCTCTCACATGGTTTTCCCCTTTTGTTCTTTTTTTTTTTTTTCCTGTCCCAACATGATTCACAAAGAAATGTGTATTTAAAAAGTTAATATGTATAACCAGAAAAAAACAGTTAATAAAAAAAAATTTTTAAAGAATTGCACATGCTTAATCTATATTGGAGTATTTACTGTCTATGGGAGGGGATGGATGGAGGACAGGGAGAGAAAAATTTGGAACACAAAGTTTTGCAAAGGTGAATGTTGGAACTATCTTTGCATGTATTTGGAAAAATAAAACGCTATTAAAATAAAATAAAATGCAAAAAAAAGTAGAAGTTTGAAGCTTTGTACCATTTTACTGCTGGCCACTGTAAGAAGCCTGAGCTAGAGTGAGTCAGGAGGGCTGGGATAAACTTACGGATGAGGCTTGACTTGAATGTAATTCTTTGGGATGAAGCCTTCAGCACCATGCAGCTCCGCCTTGTACCAGTTCTGGTCATCTTCCATGTTCAGAATCTGTACATAAGAGACCGGAACCAATTTAATCCCAAAGTGAGCACATCACAAACCTGAGAGGTAGGTACTATTATTATTCCCATTTTACAGATGAAGAAACTGAAACAGACAGAAGTTATTGATTTTTCCAAGGTGACCCATCTAGTAAATCTGAGGCTAGATTTGAAGACAGGTTTTCCTGATTTTAGGTCCATGATTCCATTCACCATACCCTCTACCAGTCTCAAAATAGGAATGATTTGAATAAGTTAAAAGGAGGGAAGAATACATTGGAGCAGAGATGTAATTAGGTGCTTGAGCACCTCAGACAACTCAACTAGGATGAGAGTGGAGCATGTACTAGCCTAATTGCACCCTCAATAGGTTTCAGCTTGTGGATACTTAAGAGCTTTAGCTTGGGCCTGGAATGTGTAGGGGGGGGTGAGGCTGTTCTCGCTCCCCTGTGGTCTTCCTCTACATCTCAAGAACCTCCATGGACCTTATGTTGCTTAGCATCTCTAGGAAGAAATCTATGCTTCTAGATGCTAGCCTGAACAATTCCCTGCTAATTATAGTTTTCAATTCCAGATTTTCAAGGAATTCATAATCAAGGGGAAGAAATAGAACAATCTATCAGACAATAAGTATTTATTAAGTACCTACTCTATATCAAGTACTGTGCCAATTTCTGGGGATATTGATATGTAGAACAGGCCCTGTCTTCAAGAAGTTTGCATTCTGTAGGGGGAAATATGAAGATAGGTAGACGGGGATTTAAAGCCAGACCACTTATGTCACTACTAACTTCATTAACTACTCTGGAATTTATAGAGATCTTAAGACCACAATGAGTTTTTCTTTCTTAGACTCAATGAAATGACTTTTAAAGGTCACTCTTCCTATTATCCCCTTTTTCATTTCATTCACTCAGTTGTCTAATTCAAACTTCATAAATGTGTTAACTTTCATCATTTATACCTGAGGTATACCTGAGGTTGGAGGGGGAAGCCTCTCTCCCTTATATAGTTACACTCCAAAACTTTAGTAAAATCTGGGATCTCATCAACGTGGGAATTCCCTCCAATAATACAGATTCCAATTAATCAATCATTAAGCAGTTATTAAACACCAGCTATATACCAAACACCTGGGGATAGAAATATAAAGAATGAAACAATCTCTATCTTAATGATTCTAAATTTATCTCAGTTTACTCATCCTGTGTGACTCTCTTGTCATATCCTTCCATAAGGGTAGCACAGGAGGTCAACCCACCATACTAGCAGTTTCCTTTGGTTCCCTTCACATCCTAGGGACTGTCTACTAGCTGTCTCTCTCACTCCTATATGTGTTTTTTTTCTTTTTGTCATGTGTCATTGACAACTTCCTTTGCACCATTTCCTCCACATAATTTCTTGTTTAACTATGGGCATCAGGCCCACTCTACACTTCTCCATTGTTCTTTGGGTGGTTCTTAATGATTTTCAAACTTCAATTCTCATACAATTTTTCTTAAAATAATCTATGTACATATCAAAGGCATCCTTGATGAAGAGAACAGACTATCAATTAAAAACAAAACAAAATAAAACAAGACAAAAAACTAAGTGACTTTCCAAAGAGTTCCAGGGACAGGACAGAAGAGTAAAGTAGAGAAAAAATTGTGCTTATTCCAAAGGATGTCAAGACTTAAAAAAAAAATGATCAGTTGGGGTAGGAGATAGATGGGTAACAGCTTGGTGAGTCTGATACGACAGAAATGCCAGTAAAAAGGGAAATAGGTTGAACAAAATCTAGAACTCTTAGAAGGGGAAAAAAGAAAAAGGATGATTGAGGATGATTGAATAGCAGATTAGTACCAAGAGTAAAGGGTATGATCAATAGAGACTATATGGTAAAATTTGAAGTCAGAATATTTGGTTTCCTCTCTCCTTCCTGTGCTTTATCAAGTCACTACTTTTCTCTGAAAGGAAATAAGCATTAAGTACTTGCTATGTTTTGAGCACTGAGCTAAGCACTGGGGATACAAATATAGGCAAAAATAAATTTGCCTTAAAAGAGCTTACTTTCTAATAGGAAACATAACATACAGAAGGGATCTAAAAGATGAAGGGAGGAAAGTAATTGGCTTTGAGGCACAGAAAGTCTTAAAGTCTAGAAAGTTATAACAAAACCAGGAAGAAAATGAAGTCAGGCGGACCCAAGTCCTTCCACAAAATGGAGGCTCTAGAAGGAATTCACCAGTGAAATAAGGAGAGTAAATCTCATGGAAGAATATTCCAGGGTGAGCAAGTCACAAGGATAGTAGATTGTAGTAGTTGGCAAGGAGGCCCTGGTGCTAAAGGAAGTTCTAGAATAAGCCTCTGTGTTTCAATGTCCTCATTTATAAAAATAAGACGATCAATCTATCAAGCATTCTCAGTCTGAATTATGAGAACTTAAAAAAATTGTTGATAATTGTATTTTGACACAATTCATAATCATTATATCATTTAAAAACATTCTGAGGAGTCCATAGGTTTCACCACATTGCCAATGGCATCTATGACACAGAAAAGTGAGGAACTCTTGAAAATTATCTTTAAGATCATTTGTGTCCTTAAATCGATGATTCTAGAGTCCTATAATTTAATGATTTCAATTTTTGGTCTGTCATGGACTTGTGTTACTCAAGGCATGTATTCTTTTCTCTCTCCACCACAATTTCTCCATTTTGCAAAATTAGAAGATTGAACTAGATTGTTTCTAAGACCCATCCCATTTCTGGCCTTCGATGATTCTTTATTATATTCTTCCTCCCACTCACTACCTCCAATAACTCTTTTCTGTTCCCATCCCATAATATTCTAGAGTGCCTCCCCACCAGTGGTTAGGAGCTAGGAGAGTCCCATTCCCACTATTGCACCTTTCTACTTTTAAGAACTCCGAACAAACTTTTCCAAAGCCACCTTGTTATCCATGGTGGTTGACGCCAAATGAGCCATTGAACCTTCTCAGAAGTCAGTTTGTTCCTATATAAACTATAAAATGAGGGATTTGGATTAGAAGATCTTTCTAACTATAAATCTTTGTTCTAGTTAGATTAGGTTCTACAGTAAGGTTACAACAATGTTATTTAATTGTAATCTAACTACTCACCTTTATATAACTTTACTTAAACTTGGTATAGTTTACCACACATTTTTCACAATACTATTAGGAGATAAGTAGGATAAGCATTATTATCCCTTATTATAGATGAGGATACTGAGTCTCAGAGAAGTTACAATATATTAGTTATAACTAATAAAATATCTTCATACTCCAAGTCCAGTGCTAACAATAATAACTGATATGCACACATATAATATATATATGTGTTTAATTTACAAAGTTTTTTTACATACATGGAATCATTTTACCCAAACAACAACCCTGAGAAATAGAGCTGCTATCTTCATTTTACAGATGAAGAAACTGAGGGCCAGAGAATGAAGTGACTTATTCAACTTCACACAACTAGTAATGTTGGAGGTAGGATTTGAATCCAGACTTCTCCTGATTCCAAAGTCTTGGGCTCTTTTCATCCTCAACACTTTTCCTCTCAGGAATAAACATTACATCAAAGGAGCTATGATTTCTTTGGTGTGAAAACTACTCAACACATCTATCATTACATCCCCATCTATAATTTAGAAATCAAGGTTTAGAGCATTGCCTGAAGCTCATAGACATTAAACCATTTGTCCAGAGTCACAACATTCATGTCAAGAGCAGTATTTGAGTCCAGGTATTATTAATTCTATATCTAGCATGCATAGGTAAACCCTTTAAAGGTTAAAATAGGCTTCTGTGAGCTGGCCTGGGACCCCAACCACACTGATTCTTGGAGGAAATGCACAATTGTAAATTTTGAATACAAACTTGTAGAGCATTAACTGAGTTGCTTTGTATTTATAAAATACTTTTGTCCATGCTGTAACTTCTTTATTTTATCCCACCTCCCACAGAATAGTTCCTCAAGAAGTAATCAACTTCCTAGTTCCCAAATCTGGACATTGTAACTGGATATTTATTTTGGGTGGATTTGTTCAAGGTGTCCTTTTTAGAAGAAAAAGCAGTGTATTAATAGAAAGAGTATTTGCTTGGAAAGGAGAAAACCACAGTTTCAGTTCTGACTATCACAAACTTGTATGACTCAGGGCGTGTCTTTTTGCCTCTCTTCTCCATACTTTCTTTATTTTGCAAAATGAAGAAATTGGACTAGATTATTTTTAAGATTTCTTCTAGTTCTATTCCCAGATGGATCTATATTATAATTTTCCTGTCTCAAACAAATTCTAGGAATTAATGCTCCCAGAGAAAGTTGGGTATTGATCATTATAATTTCTAGCCATTAGGACTAGAATTTAGGCCTCCTCAACTAAACTTTTCCTTTTGAAAACCTAATTTCCCAATGCAAAGAATAAGTGTCCCAGCAAGTGTCCAAGTAAACAGATTGTAATGCTGACCACACGCTACAAAAGCAGAGATAAAATGGCCCTTGGTGACACTGTCAGGAAGGCAGAAAACTCCAGGCAACACGACCCACCCCTCGAAGAACTACTGGCTGTACCATCTGATAAAAGAGCTCTCACCACCGCTTGACACCTGCCATCTTTAATGCCCACTCCATCTTTTGCCACAGATTCCATCCACCTGCCTCTTGATTTTTGTGCCATGGGATTCTTGTCATTCTGGTTGCCTTATGTATATGCCCTCAGAACCCATTTTCTATGCCGTTAAAATATAAACTCCTTGAGGACAGAGACTACTTTGTTTTTGTCTTTGCACACTTAAAACAGTGCCTAACACATAGTAATTTATTAATAAATGATTGTTGATCAGTTGATTAACTGGATAGTCCTCAGGCAAAATCATTGATCCATCTGGCTACTGATTGTTTTGAACTCTGAGAGGAAATTAGATTTACTTGAAGCAGAGTTGCAGAAAGTCAATCAGGCTCACTCTCTTTCAGACACTGAAATCCAATAGCAATATAAAAGTTAAGACAACTGGCAGTGTCTCTGCATGAAGTGGATAGCCAACATCTCCAATACTAACCAAGCTCCACAGCCCTTGATCCCTCACTGCTCCTTCCCTTCTGCCTTAGCGGAGGTTCATTGGAAAAAAATATATATTCACATCCACCTATTCCACTCAGTAAGTCTTCACATACTTGGAGTCAATACCTCCCTATCTTATCAAGGGAGTCATACATGAGAGCTGGGCAGCAAGAGGACATCAAAGTAGGATAAACAGTCCTGAAAAGGACTCTGTAGCCCTCATACCAGAGCTACAAGTCCCCCCTGAATAACTCATACATGCCGACTGACTGTACCTTTATGTGATGATATAGTCATAGAATGTAAACTTGAGGATAGAATGTAAGGGCAATGTGTGAGCCCAGCCCTGTGCTAGGCACTTTACATTCTATTCTATTCCTACCTCCACATCTTTGCATAGACCTGAAATTCTCTCTCTTCGCCTTCTCCCCTTTTAGATACTAATTTTGTCAAGGTTTAGTTAAATTCCATTATAATCCATTGTTGCACTTCTTCCAATTATTTCCTATTTATTTTCTATATATTTTGTATTGATTTATCTGTGTATTGTTTCTTCTCTAGTAGAATGTAACAATGATACAGGGAAAGGCTGTTTTTCATCCTCTGTTTATAATACCTAGCATATAGCAGATGCTTAATAAAAGCTTGCTAAAGTGAAGACTTCCCTTTATAATATCTCCAAATGGTTACCCAGCCTTCATTAAAGACCCACAATGGTGTAGAACTTATCTCATGAGGCAGCCTTTTCTGCTCTGATTTGTTCAGAAAATTGTCCTTACAGTGAATTAAAACCTACTTCTGCTGAGTCTGTCCATTGTTCCTGTTCTGCCCTATAGGGCCAAGCAGAAAAGGTCTTGAAGATAATTCTTGGGTCATTAAAGATATATACTGGCAAATGTAACAACTAAACTGAGGAAACAGGATGGCAAGGATAGGGGAGGCAGATAGCTGCACACTTTTAAGTTTGATTTTTATTAACTACTAATTATTTGTACTTTAAGTCTAGAAATCAATAAAACAATAAATAAAGATCCTAATTCATACTGGTTGCTATTCCAAGGTACAAATGCTCACACTGAAAACTTAATGATCTTTGGCTCTAATACTTTCCTTCTATCCTACAGAATCTTCTCCTTTCCTAATATGATATTGGTTTCCAACAGAGTCACTAATTCAAGATACATATTAAATTCTCATCCTTCTGTAAGCTGGACCATAAAACTAGTCATGATGTTAATCATAGATCAAAGTCTATTGTAAATGTATCTTGATGCATACCGTGGAATCTGGCTAAGAGAGGAAGGAGGATCACCGGCGCTTCTGGAAAAGCAACTAAAAACCAAGAATTGGGGCAAGAGCACCATTTTCCTCCCACATGTCATCACTGAGGATTGTAAATTCCCAAATAGCCTTGATGAGTTTCTCATCAAGCCCATGAGTGTAAAATTTATCAACTTCTTCCTTCCTTTCCTTTCCTTTTCTTTCTTTCTTTCTTTCTTTTTTTTTCCTTTGGCTTTATCTCCAGTAGGGTTTTTTGGTCTGTTTTTTTTTTGTTTCTTGTTTTTTGTTTTTTGTTTTTCAGTACCACTTGTGATTGGCATAACTTTAGGAAGAGGAACTTGACCTGAGTTTTCACTGCTATAGGGAATTCCCTGGTAAAGAAACTTCCTTTACTAATGTAAATCAGTAACTTTTCTGAGTTTCTAAGAGTTTCAAGCAGTGATGCCAAACTTTTTATAGAAACAAATTCTTGTGGACAGCAAACTGACTTAGAAAACCACAAATTAGCTTTATCTATATAATAGTGTATTGTTGTTTATTTTGTTAAACATTTACCAATTACATTTTAATCTGGGTCCAGTTCTCTTTCCATTCTGCCAGGTTGTCTCTCATAAATATTGTCAGATTCAAATGGATCTTTTTTGGGGGGTCTAGAGCTCCAGTTATAATGTGATAAGCAAAGAACTGGGTCCCCACCACGCAGGTTGAGGGCAGACCTCCTTGTCCCTTGATGATGATCTTGTCTGTACCATGATACCTGTCCAGCCCCTCTTCTGAATCCCAGAACTTGGGGCTTTTTCTGTGACTATAGTCTCAGGAATGCAGTCTCTACTCCTTTTATCATTCATATCTCTTTCCTCCCAGTCAATTTTGCTTTTCCTATGAAAGTCACATACTGTCAAGTCATTCTTCTTGAAAGCAAAAGGAATTCCTTTGTCAGCAATTCCAATTAAACAGAATAGTCACAGAATCCAACTGATTCATGTGAGGAAACAAGACTTATTGAATTTCCTCTGAAAAGGATCTCTATCCAGCCACCAGAATGTTATCCATTTTCAGACAATTGAAAATTCAACTTAGATATCACAACTCATTGGATGTCAGTTTCTTCCTGCCTGATCTTCTTAGGAATTTAGATTCTCTTTCTGTTCTAATTTGCTTCTTCCCTGGTCCAGACTGAGGTTTTTTTTCACATTATTTTCTCTCTCTGCTAGTTCTAAGAATCTCAGACTCCTTCCTATTCCCTTGGCTACTTGAACAGCAAGGCTTTTCAGGTCTCTCCCTCTTACTGAATTAACCTCTTATTCTAATCATCCTCTGATTCCTATTTGAGTATCTATGTTTTCTTTGGATCCATTGTTTGTTTGAACCTAATTCAAAAGAGAGGCATCAGGTGATAGAGAACTGGCCTTGGATCAAGCAGTCCTGAGTTTAAATCTCAGGAATTTCCTAGATGAATGAAATCACTAGTCCAAGGAAGGAAATAAACATTTATTAATGATCTATTCTATTCCAGGCATTGTGCTAAGCACTTTACAAATATTATTTCATATGATCCTCACAACAACCTATTATTATCCCCATAATCAGGAAACTGAGGCAAAGTTAGGTGATTTTCCCAGAGTCACAGAGTTAATAAGTATCAGAAGCCAAATTTGAACTCGAGCCAGCCTAAATCTAAACCTAATGCCCCATTCACTTCTGCACCTTAGGAAAATAATTTTGGTAGCAAAATGGAGAGTGAACTGGATTGAGAAAAGACTTCAGGCAAGGAAACCCACCAGCAGACTATTGCAATAGTTCAAGTATGACGTAATGAGAGCCACAGTGATGGCAGTAACAAAAGAAAGAATGCTTAGATTTGAAAGATGTTGCAGAGATAAAACAGATTAGGGGAGGTGGGGTTGGAGGGTTTCAAGAGTTTTGTCTAAAGTACCTCCACAGCATATCTTAAATCTCTCCATTCTCTCTTTTCTCATGGCCACCACCCTAGTTTAGGCCCTCCTAATTTCTTTCCCATACTATTGCAATAGCTTCCTAATTAGACTCCCAGATTCCAGCCTCTCCCTTCTCCAATTCTGCCTCCAGATAGCTACCAAGTGGATATTCTTGAAACACAAGTCTAACCATGTTGCTACCCTGCTCAAAAAGTTCCAGTGGCTCCCTGTTGCCCCTAAAGATGAAGCATAAATGTCTCTGTTTGGCTTTTTAAATCCTCCACAGAGATATGAATTGGTTCCACCATTCCAGAAAGCAATTTGGAGTCATGCTAAGAAAGTGAGTAAAAAAGATCTCTGTGAGGTATTTATACTCAAAGAGGTCAGTGTCAAAAAGAAAATTGTCATCTCCACCAAAATAATTATTAGCAGCACTTTTTGTAATGGGAACAAAGAACTGGGAACAAAACAGGTGCCCGTCAATTTGGGAATGACTAACCATATTACAACTCATGAATGTAATGAAATACTACTATTACTGTAAAGAAATTATGATTATGATGAATATAAAGAAGCTGGGGAAGCTTGAATTGATTGCAAAGTGAACTAAGCAAATCCAGGGAAATTATATATACAAAGTCTACAGCAAAGAGAGCAGAAAGAACAAGGACAACATAAACAATTGAAATAAAGTGAAACAAGCACCATATTAGAAAACACTTCCCTCCCATCTTTGAAGAGGTAGGAGATTATGGACGTACTGTAAAAAATCTCAGATTCTGTTGGTGGGTTAGTTTTGCTAAATTGATTCTTCCCCTCTTTTTGTCATATCCTTCTCCAGCTTATTTTGCAAATGAGAAACTATGCCCAGGGTCACACAGCTAGGAAATGTCTGAGGGTAGATTTGAGCTCAGGAAAATGAGTTCTGGCTTGGCATTCTGTTTACTGTGCCACATAGACACAATGTGTTCACCTAAGTGCCCCTTTCCACTGTTTTTAAAAATTCTTTGTTATGAAAGATGGTTCTAGGTAAGGGAGGAAAAGAATTTGAAATTCAAAAAAGAATTTACATGAATGTTAAAATTTGTCTTTAAATGTAATTGGAAAAAAATGAAATACTATTAAAAATAAAAATAATTTAAAATTTTAAAAGGTGGTTCTCTGGGAGGAATAGAAAGGGTAAATATTTAAAAATATAAGTGAATAAAAACAAAAGATAGCAATAATTTCTTAAAATCTTCCAATATGTTTTTATAGACATTGTTCCCATTTCTCTCTTTCAGTCTTTCTACAGCCTACTTTTTACTCATGGAAGATATTTCCATCTCTTGCCACGTACCTTTGCTCATTCCTTATACTTATAATGTATTCTCACATCAACTCTGCCTCTCAGAATTTCTAGTTTTATTTAAGATTTGGCTGAAGTACTACAAGACTTTTAAAAAATCTCTCCCAGATGCTAGCTTTTCCCTGTAACCTGAAAATGTATACTGCCCCAGTTGGTTGGTCATTGTTCTTGGTTCTTAAAAAAGGCCAAAAACTACATCATTATGTTAAGGACAAGATCAAGAGTGTCTAACTATGGCTGAACGATCAATACAATGTTGGGAGACTCTTCCACAGGATGAACACAAATAGTCTGTATGCCTTTAATCCAACAATGTTACTACTAGGTCTGTATCCCAAAGAGATAATAAAAAAGGGGGAAAGACCTATATGTGCAAAAATGTTTGTAGCAGCTCTTTTTGTAGAGGCAAAGAACTAGAAACTGAAGAATGCTCATCTACTGGAGAATGGCTAAATCAGTTATGGTATATGGATATGACAGAATATTATTGTTCTATAAGAAATGATGAGAGCAATTTCTTGATTTCAGAAAAGCCTAGAAAGACTTGCATGAACTGATGCTAAGTGAAGGGAGCAGAACCAAGAAAACATTGTACACAGTAGCAACAAGGTTATGTGATGATCAGTTGTGGTGGACTTTGCTCTTCTCAATAATACAGTGATTCAAGGCAATTCAAAGCAATTGAATAGACCTGGGATGGAAAATGCCATTTGTATCCAGAGAGAGAACTATGGAGATTGAATATGGACTGAAGCATAATATTTTCACCTTTTGTTTGTTTTTTTCTCATGGTTTTTTCCCTTTTGATCTGATTTTTCTAGCACAACATGACAAATGTAGAAATACTTTTAAAAGAAGTACACATATTTAACCTATATCAAATTACTTGTTGTCTTGGAGAGGAGATAGGTGGGGGAGGAGAAAATTTTGGAACACAAAGTCTTACAAAAATGAATGTTGAAAACTATATTTATAAGTATTTAGAAAAATCAAATAGCATTGAAAATTTTTTAAATAGGGGCAGCTAGGTGGTGCAGTGGATAGAGCACCAGCCCTGAATTTAGGAGGACTTGAGTTCAAATCTGGTCTCAGACACTGATACTTCCTAGCTGTGTGACCCTGGGCAAGTCACTTACCCCCAGCCTCAGGGAAAAAATTTTTTAAATAAATAAATATTCATCCATTAAAAAAAATAATAATAATCTTAATGAATATTTGGAGCTCAGCACCTCTAAATTTGCTCAGCTCACATTTCTTTTCAAACCTGTAACCCCAAATATATATTATACCCTACCTCCCAGGTCAATAAGAGTAATAAGAGTTCCCTAAGGGAAGGAACTGTTTTTCTTTTTGACTTTGTATTTTTAGAGCCTGGCACATAATAGTTTTCCATCAAATTTATATAATAAATCAAAGTTTGCATTATCTCACTTGAGCTTCATAACAAACTTTTTAGGTATTATTATTCCCCTTTTACAGATAGAGAGAAAAAGCTGAGATTCAGAAAATTTAAGTGATTTGTCCATGGTCACACAGCTAATAAGCTTAGAGAAAAGGTTCATACTCAGGTCTTTTTATCTGCACTCTAACCCTAATTAGAAACCAAGACTAGACCACAGCTGAGGAATAAACTGAGGTATTGAAATCCCTGCTCATGAGCAGCATAAAGCCAATATGTCACTGAGAGGAAAGGACTCAACTCTTTGAAGTCAGCTAGGGACTTGTTTATTCACAGATGGATTTTCCATTGTTCTGCTGACAAGTTAGGCAAACAGGAACTGAAAAGAACTAGGGGGTGGAGAGACGTAGTCACTGTAAAGTATGTCGGAGTATTAATTAGTTTTTGAGCACTTGGTTAAAAATCATATGAGATTCAAGGCAATCTCAATACTTTGGGAAAAAGTCAAAAATTATGAGAAAATATATGTGTTTATGGGGATATAGCAGCATGTTTTACACTGAGTGTGTTAGATCATGTGCTCCACGTTGAAGAGGGGAGGATAAGGATGTTTGTACCTGTGTGATATACTGTTTATATGTCTCTATAGGTATTAATATGCTGCATGTATACCAGTCTGTGCATGTGTCTCTGTCTGATCCGCTGAAGGAACTGGGAATATTTAGCCTAGAAAAAGACAAAAATAAGGGAGCTCGTGATTGTCCGAATCTTGATGACCCTGTGAACCACACTGTCTATGGGGTTTTCTCACAAAGATACTGAAGTGGTTTGCCATTTCCTTCTCCAGTGGATTAAGGTAAACAGACGTTATGTGACTTGCCTAGAATCACACAGCTACTGTCTAAGGCCACGTTTGAACTCAGGTCTTCTTGACTCCAGGCTCAACGTTCCATTCACTGAACCATGTGGCTGCCTCTGAATTCACAGCTGCCTTCAGATATTTGAAATGTTGTGATAAAGAGACTTGATTCCAGATAATAAAGGCAGTGTTATTGGGTGGAAATTGCAAAGAAACAAATTTAGATTTGATGTAAGGAAATGCTTTCTAAAAATTAAAATCATCCCAGAATGGAACAAGCTGCCTTGGGTAGTAGGATGCTCTCCCTCTTGAGAGATCTTCAGACAGAGGGTCAATACCCAATTGTCAAATTGTCAGGAAGATTCATTTGCTGTGTGGGTTGGACAAAAAGGCTACTGAGAAGCCATCCAGCTGGAAAATTCTTATTCTGCATACTTGTGAGAGTATGCTTCTCTATTTTTCTGAGTGTGTGTGTTCCTGCACACAGGTGTGGCCAGAAGTGCCACCCACAGAGCTATTGTTTCATGTGGTAAAGTAGGCAAGACTGGAGGGGAATTTCCACCTAACCAGATATGAGAAAGCTCTAAAGTAACTTTTACTCCAATCTGTCAAGTTGGGAAAAGCCATGCAGTATAAATATCCCCAGTTTCCTCTTTTGTCTAGCTTGCTGGTGGGTTTATATTCATGACAGATCTCAATTGGGAAAAACTGGCTTCTATTTTCCCAAAAGAGATTTTCTAGGTATTGTATTCAGGCCTAATAGAAGTCATTCTAAAATCAGAGAATCTCAGAGCCAAAAGGACTTTAGGGATCATCACTTCTAACCCCTACCTGAGTAGTTCAACTTTCTCTTCAGCCTGGAATATCTGACAGGAAGCATGGGCAGAAGGTAAAAAGATGAAGCCAGAGTTGGAGGCAAAGCAGAGAATTGTAGTGGAAAGAGTATGGAATTTAGAGAGTTAGGAACTGGGTTCTGATACTGATTCTGCTTCTTACTACCTTTGTGACCTTGACTTTTCTGGACCTCAGTTTCCTCATGTATAAAAAAGAAGGGGTTGGAATAAACAACTTCTGAGATCTTTCCTAGCTCAATTTATGATCCTATATGAGCCAAGCAACGCAGAATTTTGAAGTAAAAAAGATTTTTTCAGCCTTTCTTTCTTAGCCAAAGTCCTCTGTCCCACTTGATCAAACTGCTCTTGGGAAACATCCTTGACTACAACTACTAGCTCTTGGCTCAATGTGATTATAAGTCACTGGGCTTCATCTTTCAGGGAAAATTAGCTTCCTCTCTCATTAAGGAATGAAAATCTCTGCTCCTTATTAAAATTAAGGCTAGAATTGAATTTTTTTGGTCCAAAGCCAGTTACAAGATTCATGAAAGCCAAGACAAAAGAAAGTACTAGGGTGGATTTCAAGCACTGACATCAGTGCCAGATATGTGCAATAGTAAGAGCATTTATATAGCACTTTAAGGCTTGCAAAGCACTGAACAAAACATCTTTTTTGATCTTTACAACAACCCTGAGAGATTGTTATTACTCCCATTTTACGGATGAGGAAACTGACTTAGCCAGAGTCACAAAGCTAAAAAAGTATCTAAGGCATGATTTGAATTCAGATCTTACTTTTATAAACAGGTAGAAGATGCAATAACTAGAGCCCTGAGTCTAGAATCAGGAAAACCTAATTCAAATCTGACATCAGGCATTTACTATTTGAAAAATATTTAATATAGGGCTATGGAACATAGTAGGCACATAATGAATACTTATTTCCTTTCTTCCTTTCTTCCTAACTTTAGGTCTAGAGCTCCGTCACTGTCACATGTGTCACATGTCCCATATAAAGTAACAAAAGAAATCAACCTGATCATTACCCATAAAATTTAGCTCCAGCAACTAAATTTATTCTGTCTATGTCTATGTCATAAAAATAAATAGCTTCCCTTTTCTGAAATTGATCTTTAGTGAATTAAGATCAGAGAGGCAATATAGAGTAGTGAATAAAGTGCTGGACCTAAAGTCTAAAATATTTATGTTCCATGTACAAAAACGTTTGTGGCATCCCTTTTCTTAGTGGCCAGAAACTGGAAACTGAGTGGATGGCCATCAGTTGGAGAATGGCTGAATAAATTGTGGTATATGAATGTCATGAAATATTATTGTTCTATAAGAATCAATCAACATGATGATTTTAAAGAGACCTGGAGAGACTTACATGAACTGATGCTAAGTGAAATGAGCAGAAGTAGGAGATATTTGTACATGGCAACAACAACATTATACAATGATCAATTCTGATGGATGTGGCTCTTTCCAACAATGAGATGATTGAGGCCATTTTCAATGATCTTGTGATGAAGAGGGCCATCTATACCCAGAGAGAGGACTGTAGGAACTGAGTATGAATCATAACATAACATTCTCACTTTTTGTTGTTGTTCGTTTGTATTTTGTTTTCTTAGTCATTTTCTTTCCTTTTTGATCTGACCTTTCTTGTGCAGCAAGATAATTGTATAAATATATTTACATATATTGGATTTAACATATATTTAACATGTATAACATATATTGGATTACTTGCCATCTAGAGAAGGGGGTAGGAAGAAGGATGGGAAAATTTGGAACACAAGGGAATGCAAGTATCAATGTTGAAAAATTATCTGTGCATATGTTTTGAAAATAAAAAGCTTTAATAAAAAATAAGAAAACATTCATGAAATTAAAAAAAAAGATTTGTGTTCAAATCCCTATTCTTTTACTACGTGACTATATGCAAGTATATGAGCCTCAGTTTCCTTATCAGTAAAATAGGAATAATAACAGGGTTGTTAAGAGGCTATAAGGAGAATTTTGTTTACTAACAGATTGAATGGTGGTCCAGTATGAGAAATAGATCAACCCTAAGAAAATTCACAATTCAGCCTGCTCAGTAAATACTCGGCCTCCTAAAGAATATAGTGAATGAGAAGAAGGCATGTGAATCTGTACATGGTCCCAAACAAGCCAGAAAAACTTGTTTTTCCTGTAGCCTAAAAAGGAAGCCCAAAGACTTTTTGGAGAACTTTCTAATTCTCTACCTAAATCCTGATGGCTCCCATTTGCTGAAATCTTTTCAAGTGCCATCAAAAAATGGCAGAGAAATCAGCAGTTGTGATAGCAACTGGGCATTGATACAGACTATAGAGTAGTATGCAGCAGTTTAGTTTGGGCAGTTCAGTCAAGATTGATCCAGATGCTCCTGAATCTGAGGGCAGAAACTAATCTTTGAGTCTATCAACCTCTGAAATGTAACTCTATCCTCCACTGCATTCTAAAGCCTAAGGCTAGTGTGTAGGTCCTAGTTTTTAGCAGTGTGCAGAGGTTAGAGCACTGGACTAAAAATCAGAAAGACTCCTCTTTCTGAGTTCAAATCAGATCTCAGATACTTACTAGCTGTGTGACCTTAAGCAAGTCATGTATCACTAGTTACCTTGGTTTCCTCAGCTGTAAAATGAACTGGAGAAGGAAATAGCAAACTACTCTAGTATCTTTGCCAAGAAAACCCTATATGGAATCACAAAGAATAGGACACAACTGAAATGGCTGAGTTCTTAGCATCTATCTTACCAATAGCATGCAAATGAATGAAACATTAAATATTTACTATCTGAAAAATATTGTGATTAGCACTAAGAATACAAATAGAAAAAAAGTTCAAGAAGCTGAAATTCTAACAGAGAAAACATATCCCTCTCTTCAGTCTTAAATTTAGAGAATACCTTAAATCCCAATTCTGTCACTTACTTCTTAGGGGACATTGGGCAAGCTTTCTTGGGCCTCAGTTTCCTCATCTGCAAAATGGACTAGATGGTCTCTAAGATCTCTCATGATATCACACCCTAATCCAGTAGTAGCTCATTTCTACAAATCAGGTTATAGATTCACAGAATTTCAGAAGTGAGAAGAACCTCAGATGCCATCTTGTTCAATCCCATCATGTTATTAATGAAGTTGCAGGAATCTAGGGAATGGAGGTGACTTATAGAGAGTCTCATGACCAGTTAGCAATAGAGTTAGTACCAGAACCCATGCATTCTGAATAAATCAAGGCTTCTTCTACTGCACTATATGGCAAGTCAGTATTCAAAATCCAAATACTCCTAAATTCTCAAAGCCTCATTTCTGTCTTGGCAGCTCTAACCCAGTTTCTAAGCATCTTCCCCGTGGGGATCCAAGAACTCGTAAACCATTAGCATCACAGTCCCTCCTTCTTCCTAGTCCAACAACAATCCCACCTTACCTTCAGTGTGTCACCTTTGTTAAAGGCCAGCTCATCATTTTCAGTGGCCTGGAAGCTGTACAAGGCCACAGACTCCATCCCAGTCAACCAGGTGAACTCTCCACCTCACTTGTTCACTCAAATCTGTAATAGGGTTAAGAAATAGAACTGCCCGTAGGTCCTCTCCACAGCCCTTCTGGGCTCAGACCAGTAGGGATCCTCAAGGGAACTTGTAGGGTTTGGGCTCCGTTAACAGTCCCACTTTCCAAATCCTTTGTATCCTCTCTTCAATCCCAAAGGTTCAGTCTGAAGTGACAACGACACTGGTTTCCTGCTTCCTCCCGTAGAGGAGTTTCATGTGTATGTGCGCACGTGTGTGTACATGTGTTCTTTTGTAGAGGAGATGGAAACTGTCCCTCACCAGGAGAGAAACAGGAAGCCACTCATGTGTTATAAGTGGGGGAAAGGAAGATAATCACCTGGCTGTAAGGCAACTGTGGCTGCTAAAAGCAGTACTCTCAGAGACCTCTGAGTAGAAATAATAGCAGTAGTAGTAGTAGCAGCAGCAGCAAAAGTAATAGTAGTAGTAGTAGTAATAATTCAGATATATATAGCAGCTTATATTTTTTACCTCATTTAGTCCTCACACCCTATGAGATAAAGAAAGTATACATTCATACTTTACAGATAGGGAAACTGAATCCCAGAGAGACGAACTGACTAGTCCAAAAACACATAGCTAGCTAAGTAATTGAGTTTTAGAACTTGTCTTCTAAAGCCCAGATCAGCGTTCTTCCCATCACACTACACTGCCTCTGAGACAGAGGAGACTGAGCTCCAGTGTTAGAGAATATTTTCCCAGAGAGTTACATTTTTGAGTTTCTGGGACCTAGTTTCTGAGTTTCTGAGAAACTAGTTCAGGAAAAGTGCTGGTTTAGGGGATGTGTGTCTGAGTCTAGGTGTGAATATACATATACATATATATATGGAAATTTTCCTTTTATCTTTGACTTCTTAGTCATATATGGCTATTATTGAGTCAGAGAATATATACAGCTTAGTGGGGGGGGTTGGGGTTTTTTTTTTAGACTAATTCCAAATTGTTGTCAGGGATGGTTGGAGCAATAGTACATAAGCCTGTCTTCCCATGTGCCCTTCACAATTTAATCATCTTTGGTTTTTTTCTGTTTTTGCTATTCCAATGGCCATGAGGTAAAACCTTACATTGGTTAAATTTATGTGATTTGGAACAATTCTTTCATAGGCTTGTTAATAGATTACATTTTCAAAACTACCTATTCATATCCTTTAACCGTTTATCTAATAAAGAATGATTCTTGCTCTTATAGAGTTTGTCAATTGGCTGTTGATTGTATATAGGATCCTTACCCTAGATGTTTGCTGTAAAGATCTTCTGTCAATTAACCATTCCTCTTCTAATTCTAGTTGCACTGATTTTGTGCTAAAGCTTTGGCCATAAAAATCTGATCAATGTAATGACTAGCCATGCTTCCAAATGATAGATGCTGAAAAATGCTACCTACCTTTTGACAGAGATAATGAATTCAGAAAGTGTGTGCATATGTATGTATGTATATGTATATATTTATATTTTTATGAACAGATATGCCACTCAAATGCACATATTTTTATATATGTACATATGTTTGTATGTATATCTAATTGTGTTCAAATAAATGTATGTATATATGTTTTCTATATGTATATATGCTTACATGAAATAGGAGATATTATTGGAAAGTGAGTGATATAAAGTAAGAAGAGAACATTAATAAACATGAACACATATTTGGAAAATCCAATGAGGTAATTTGTTTTGCTTGATCATGACTATTTGTTATAACAATTTTTTCAATAATGGAGATATAGTAGGGGTTAATTTTTATTAACCTAAAAAAATAGAAACCAAAAGTTTTAAATATTACACAATCAAAATTATCTTTCTTATCTTTTAAAATGATCTTCATCCCTTGTTTAGTTAAGGATTCTGCCACTAGCCATTGTTGTGCAAAGTACCTCCTTTTTTTTTTTTTTCCAAATGTAAGCTTTTATATTTATCATATGTAAAATGATTCTATAGAAAGGAAAGAAGTATTGGAGGAAATTCAGGTGTTATAGAGTAGACATCAGCAAAAACTTGTTTATAACATCTAAATTTTATTTATGTTTGTTTGGGTAATATTAGTTATCATCAAGAGTTAAGCCATAGCATATGTGTTGGATAAGCTGAAAGATTCATCACCATGTCTTTACCCTTACTTTACAAATAAAGAAACTAAGGCCCAGAAGCTAAGTGGTCTCCACCATGTATTAATGTCTTAGTTTTCCATTTTCCCTCAGACATTCATCATTATCTTTTCCAGTCATCTTAGCCAATCTGAGAAATACGAAGTGTTAACCCAGTGTTGTCTTAATTTGTATTTCTCTAATCAATAGTGATTTAGAGGATTTTTTTTTATATAACTAGAAATGACTTTAATTTCTTCATCTAAAAGTTGTTTGTTCATATCATTTGACCCTTTATCAACTGGGGAATGTTTTATATTCTTATAAATTTGAGTCAATTCCCTATATATTTTCAAAAACACTATATGTAAAATTATTCTCCCAGCTTTCTGCTTCCCTTTTAATCTTGGCTACATTGGTTTTGTTTGTATGGAAACATTTTAATTTGATATAATCAGAATTATCCATTTTGCATTTCATAATGTACTCTACTTCTTTTGGCCATAAATTCCTCCCTTCTCCACAGATCTGATCCCTTATTTTCACTTTTTTTGTGTAAATCACAAATTCATTTCGACCCTATCTTGATATAAAGAGTGAGATGGTCAATGCCTCGTTTCTACCATACTAATTTCCAGTTTTCCCAACAATTTTTGTCAAATAATAAGTTTTTATCACAGAAGCCAGAGTCTTTTGGTTTATCAAATACTTACTATAGTCATTGACCACTGCGTCTTGTTAACCCAACCTATTCCACTGATCCACCATTTCTTAGCCAATGCCAAATGTTTTTTTTAATTAATTTTATAATTATACATTTTGACAGTATATCTGCATGAGTAATTTTTTTATAACATTATCCCTTGTATTCATTTTTCCAGATTTTCCCCTCCCTCTACTCCTTTCAGGCAATCCCATACATTTTACATGTATTACAGTATAACCTATATATAATATGTATGTGTAAATCCAATTCTCTTGTTGCACGTTAAGTATTGGATTCCGAAGGTATAAATAACCTGGGTAGATAGCCAGTAGTGCTAATATTTTACATTCAATTCCCAGTGTTCCTTCTCTGGGTGTAGTTGTTTCTGTCCATCATTGATCAACTGGAAGTGAGTTGGATCTTCTTTATGTTGAAGATATCCACTTCCATCAGAATACATCTTCACAAATGTTGGAGGGGATGTGGGGAAATTGGGACACTAATACATTGCTGATGGAGTTGTGAAAGAATCCAGCCATTCTGGAGAGCAATCTGGAATTATGCCCAAAAAGTTATCAAACTGTGCATACCCTTTGACCCAGCAGCGCTACTACTGGGATTATATCCCAAAGAAATACTAAAGAGCGGAAAGAGACATATATGTGCCAAAATGTTTGTGGCAGCTCTTTTTGTTGTAGCTAGAAACTGGAAGATGAATGGATGTCCATCAGTTGGAGAATGGTTGGGTAAATTGTGGTATATGAAGGTTATGGAATATTATTGCTCGGTAAGAAATGACCAGCAGGAGGAATATAGAGAGGCCTGGAGAGACTTAAATCAACTGATGCTGAGTGAAATGAGCAGAACCAGAAGATCACTGTACACTTCAACAACAATACTGTATGGGGATGTATTCTGATGGAAGTGGAAATCTTCAACATAAAGAAGATCCAACTCACTTCCAGTTGATCAATGATGGACAGAAATAACTATACCCAGAGAAGAAACACTGGGAGGGGAATCAAAATTGTTAGCACTAATATCTCTCTGCCCAGGTTACATGTACCTTCGGATTCTATTGTTTATTGTGCAACAAGAAAATGATATTCACACACATGTATTGTACCCAGACTATATTGTAACACATGTAAAATGTATGGTATTGCCTGTCGTCGGGGGGAGGGAATAGAGGGAGGGGAGGTAATTTGGAAAAATGAATACAAGGGATAATATTATAAAATATATATATATATATATAATAAAAAAAAAAAGAAAAAAAAGAAAAAAAATACATCTTCATACAGTATTCTTTTTATTTATTTATTTATTTATTTATTTTGAGGCTGGGGTTAAGTGACTTGCCCAGGGTCACACAGCTAGGAAGTGTTGTGTCTGAGACTAGATTTGAACTCAGGCCCTCCTGAATTCAAGGCTGGTGCTCTATCCACTGCACCATCTAGCTGCCCTCTTCATACAGTATTCTTGTTGAAGTGTATAGTGATCTTCTGGTTCTACTCATTTCACTCAGCATCAGTTCATGCAAGTCTCTCCAAGCCTCTCTGTATTCCTCCTGCTGGTCATTTCTTACAGAGCAATAATATTCCATAACCTTCATATACCATAGTTTACCCAACCATTCTCCAATTGATGGACATTCATTCATTTTCCAGTTTCTAGACACTACACAAAGGGCTGCCACAAACATTTTGGCACATACAGGTCCCTTTACCCTCTTTAGTATTTCTTTGGGATATAAGCCCAGTAGTAGCACTAATACCAAACAGTTTTGATGACTGCTGCTTTTTAACTTTGATATAGCTAGATCACTTTCCTTTGAAGCAAATCCTTTATTTGAAGTGTATCATTGAATATTCATACAATTGAACTTGCTGGTAACTATTTATATTTAAATTAATTAATTAATAATATATTAAGTGTCACAACTCCAACTTAGTAACTTCTTCTAAATCTTGGGATTTTCTCCATCACTATGCATTATCACAGATTTGAGATTGGAATTTTCTCAGAAAATCCAGGATAGATGGTTGTATAATTATAGCCATGAGACTTATTTCCTCGAGGGGCTCATACCTGGCTCTGAGAACAGTTCCCAAAAAGGGATTCTGAGCTTTCTGGGAACAATGGCTGCATCATTGGAAAAATTGAGTGTCTTCCCCAGGGAATTACTTAGAAAGGCTGCACTTGTGTTTGTTTGTGGTGAAAACAAACAAACCAGTCACATGACTAAGTTCTCAGGGCCCTTGGGATCTTCCTGCATTCTTGGGAACTCTGCTGGTCAGTCTGCCCCAGCCTGTCTATGTCAGTTACTAAGAATACTCCAATTTGAAAACTATTCCTCCCCTTCTGTACCATACAAAGCCCTTGGCCTGAGGGGTTCCAGTGACTAAAAAGAGACACAGAGAAATGCAAAAGCCTTTGTTGAATACAAAAGTTTGTGTTGAAATCAATTAAAAGGATGAGTTTGGGTTGTTTTTAGGCAATCTGACAGCTAAACAGACTGTGAGGGCTTCTGTGGAAAACATCTTCCAATTTTCACTGTTCCAAGACATCAAGGGCATTTTCCAGGAAAAAAAAAAAAAGAATTGAGACTTTGAAGACAATAGAGAAGGATAGTGATTAGGAAACCTGGGAGCCAAATGATTAATAATAGGCTGTATTTTTTCCAATGAAAGTTGAGTCACTGACCAAGAACTGCATTGGAATGAGAGTAGCCCTAAATGCTAGAAGGCATTGACATGCAGGAAATTGAAAATCCAGGGTCTCTCAATGCCCATCAGACATTAAACAACAGGGGTCCTCTTGTGAGACTAACCTGGCCTTACCATTTAGTAGAGTAGAGACCCACTCTCCTTTACTTGCTTCAATCTATTCCATACTTGTCCCATCAGAAAATATGGGATAGGGTTGTTTTTTTTTAATTGTTGTTTTGCAGGGTAAGAGGAGAGTGAGTAGAGACATAGAGAAGAAAGTTACAAAATGGGCAGCCAGCATTTAGAAAGGTTATTTTTTAAAGTAACATTTTTGGGGGGTTCTTAGTACTCCTTTCTAGCCTTGAGATACTGATTGCCTGGGCCATTCTCATCCTTCTTAATACTGTATCCAGCCACTGGGTTCTGTACACTGAGTTCAGTGCTTTCAGAAACCTAATATATAATTAGAGAGATTAGACTTTCCATTATAAAATTTAGTAGCTCATTAACAAACCTCTACTACTTTCTAGAGATGATAGTAATTACAATAAAATCATTGTCTTAAAATTAAGGCTCCCCAAAAGAGAGGGAAATAACAAAGATCCTCAATGTACAATATAGGTAATAATAATAGGTAATAATAACAGCTAATAGCTAGATTTCATGTAGCAATTAAAAGTTTGTATTACACTTTATATAAATTTATTCCTACACATACACACACACATACACATACACACAAAAGAATGATAAAAATAAAAGAATCAGCCCATTAACAAAACTATTGGAACAAAGTTTTGTGATACTTTGTAACTATGATTATAATCAATTGGGAGGCTAATAAGAACATAAAGCAGTTTTTAAGACTACTAATTAGGTTTGTTATTTTTACCTGCATTGTTCAACCAATCAAGGCAGTTATATTCTGGTCAATTGGTCAGACTCAAGTTAATCCTCCTTTTGGTGCTCTTTCTTTTTGATGGAGAAGTTTCCCTTATTCTTATCCTCCTACCAAATTTTGTTTTTTTAGAATCTCTTCATCATACAAAAAGCAATTTTGTTTTAAGAACAACTTTGAGCAAATAAGTCATTTTGAATATTACAAATACCCAAATTAACCTCAAAGAACCAGTAAAGGAGGACTTTATGTGCATCCAGAGAAAGAACTGACAAATAAAAGTATGTATAGAATGCTTAAATATATGCACATATACATATACATATATATTTATATAAAGTATATAAACACACATCCATGTATTTGTCTAATGGAGATGTATAGTGTGTTTAAGGAAGATTAGTATCTTTAATGTGAGATCTAATATGACACCTGATCCACCTAACTCACCTGTGGCTACAAGAAGCTATAGCATGCACAGCAGCCATAGCCCAGTATACCATTTCAGCAGACATGTAAAAACAGGTTATGGATAACCAAGAGGTTTCAAACCCTACCGTGAGTTAGGGAGGTGTAGCATGTGAAAACTTCCCCTGGTGGAATGGGCAGATAAGAACAATTTGTTCCAACAGTCATGAAGGCAGCTGAAGCAGGCACCATGGACTCCTTAGAGTTTGATTACACATTGAAGACACCAAGGTCATCTACTATATCTCAAGTCCTCACTAATTGTCTTGACTCTGTCCTATCACTGGACAATGATGACTCTGGGAGAGTGAGACTGATAACTTTGTGCAACTTTGCCTCACTCAAATCCAATTTGCATGTGAATCAAAAGACATCAGCCATATCATTTTACCATTTCTATCTCAAAGTCCTGTGAAGACAGGTAAGTGACAAAGCAGCAGATGCGGATACTGGGAGCTGTAGTCATGACTCTACACACAGGTGATCCAGGCCATAGGGTCATCATCTCACTATAAGTAGCAGTGGGATTTGGCAGCCCCTAGGGTTTCTGAGCAGCCTTTTAAGGATCATACTACTAACCTCTGGGTGTGATGAAGGGGCTAGAAACAGTGCCCTAAAAATTGTCTTACCCAACTCTGGCCTGATTACTATGGCAGGTTAGGATCCCAACCTGCAGCCAAAATATATTAAAAAAAAATGCAAAAACTTCCTCAAATGTAATTCCACTTACCATCAATACATGGAATGTGTGCACATTTATAGATGACAAAAAATTCAGTAGAACTGAAAGAAAAATAGTGCTTGTTGTGAGAGAACTCAACAGGTAACACATGGAACAACAGGAAACAAGGTTGGCAAATGAAGGCCCGCTTACTGAAGTCCAAGCTGGATACACATTTTTCTGGAATGCCACAGTAAAGGGGCTAGTATGGGTTTTGCAATTAAAACTAATCTAGTAAACAACCTTGTATGCCTACTAAAAAAAAAAGCGAATGACAGATTCATGACAATGTGTTTGTCACTTGCAAGAAAACTCCATGTCACCATTATCAACGCCTATGATCCTCCCATGACATATCCTGCTAAGATCAAAGAAAATTTAATGAAGACCTGAAAACCTTTGTCATCATCAATATGCCAAAAAAGGACAAGTTTATAGTTCTGGGTGGCTTTAATGCTAGAGCAGACTCAGACTTTAATATATAGCTGGGAATCCTTGGGAGGAATGGAGTAACAGCAACAGTAATGGTCACTTACTGCTGAAGACTTGTATATCTTATGACTTTCCCATGTCTTAAATTTACCTAAACACAATAAAATTTTATGGATGCGCCCTCACAGCAAGCAAACATTGGCATTTAATTGACTACGTGATTGTAAGGAGAAGAGACAGACAGAATGTGAGAGTGATGAAGGCAGCAGAATGCTGGATTGAATATAGACTCATCCTCTCCTAGCTGAATATTTGCATTGAACAAAAGCAGAGTTCCCGATGCAAAAAGACTACCAGAAGAATTAATGTGAACAGATTAGAGTGCTTCTCTGAGAAGAAATATTCTGTTACTAACTTTGAGGGTAAATTAATCCAATTCACAGTTGGGAATAGTGGAGCAGAAAAGGAGTGGACAGCTTTCATAGATTTGGTTTACAGCACTGCATTTGCTTATCTGGGTCAGGATACTTGCAAACTTCAAGACTGGCTTGATGAAAATTATGGGGAAATTCAGAAGTTGCTAAATGAAAAGCAAGAACTTCACAGGGCATGCCAGCAGGATAGTGTTTCTCTCTCTCTCTCTCTCTCTCTCTCTCTCTCTCTCTCTCTCTCTCTCTCTCTCTCTCTCTCTCTCTCTCTCTCTCTCTCTCTCTCTCTCTCTCTCTCTCTCTCTCTCTCTCTCTGTCTGTCTCTGTGTGTGTGTCTCTGTCTGTCTCTCTCTTTCACACACACACACACACACACACACACACACACACACACACACACACAAAATAATTGGGGTTAAGTGACTTGCCTAGGATAATATTGCTAATAAGTGTTAAATGTCTGAGGTTGAACTTGAATTGAGGTTCTCCTGACTTCAAAACCAGTGCTCTATTCACCACACCATCTAGCTGCCCCATTAGTTTATCCTTTTTAAAAAAGATAGCATTCAATTACTTCAAAAACAGAGCTGAAACTTAGAGAGATGCAGGATTCTTAGCTCTGTAAGAAGACAGATGAAATTTAGATAGTAACAATCCAAAGCACTTTTATGATGCACTGAAGGATATTTATGGGCCAAAAATCTATAGTACATTTCAGCTACTCAGAGCTTGATGGAGCCACATTGATTAGTGATAAGGACATAGTCATAAAGAGATGGGCTGAACAGTTCCATAGTATTCTCAACAAACCAACATTAATGAATGCTGAAGCCATTGATTGTTTACTCAGGTTGAAATCAATCCCTTCCTAGCTAAAATTCCAGCTGAAGAAAAGATTTTGAATGCCATCGGGCTCCTTTCATGTGACAAAGCACTTGGTGCTGATTTTATTCCATCTGAGACTTAGAGGGTGGGGGTCCATTGCTCATACAAAAGCTGACTGAAATTTTTCAGATTGTATGGCAAGAGGAGATTATATCCCAGTAGTTAAAAAATAATTGTACATCTCTATAAAGATAAAAGGAATAAATTGCCCTGTGACAATCACAGGGTAGTACAGGAGATGAGTGTCTCTTGGTTAGTCATTACTCCTAAGATTTTTGCCACAGTCCTTCTTAATAAGCTGATCCTACACTTGGAAGAAGGTTATCTACCTGAGAAGGGCTAAGGAAGAGTTTGTTTGATGTTCGCTGTCCAACAGTTTCAGGAGAAATACCAGGAACAGAATAGCATGCTTATCCGGGCTCTAGACAATGGACAATGCTCTCAAGCTTTCACACCAATGGAGTGAAACAAGACTCTGTGCTTGCTCCCATGTTTTTAGCATGATGTTTTCATCATTAAACATCTTCAAAGAAGACAAACATGACATCAAGGTCATCTGCCACTCTGATGGTAAATTCCCCAACTTGAAAAGGCTGAAAAAAGCTAAAACTAAAGTGGAAGGAATATTGGTGCCTGATTTTTTGTTTGCAGATGATTGCAGCCTCTGAAGCTGAGATGCAACAAAGTATGGATTGATTCTCTGCTGATTGTGCTAACAATTAATACCAAATTAATAACATTAATACCAGGAAAATATAGGTACTCCATCAGCCAGCACCATATCACCCACATGTACAATCAAGTTTACAGAAATGGACAAGTTTTGCATGCTATGGATGAGTTCACTTATCTTGGCAGTATACTTTCCAGGGATCTACACATTGATAATGAGATTGACACATGCATTGCCCAAGCTAACTCAGAGTTTGGGAAGCTCCAAAGGAAAGTGTGGGAGAAGAGAGGTATTAGACTAAGTGCCAAACTGAAGGTGAACAGAACCACTGTGCTGTCCTGTATGTAAGTCTGTATGTCTGTGAAACCTGGACAGTATGCTAGCCCCATGCCAGTGATATTAATATCTTCCATTTGATATGGAAGATTCTGAAAATCACCTGGCAGGATAAGATACCAGACACTTAAATCCTTTCTCAAACTAAACTGTTAAGCTTTCATATTATACTGAGAGAATGCAACTCCACTGGACTGCCACATTATTCAAATGCCAAATGTATGCTTGCCAAAAACACTATTTTATAGAGAACTCACACAGGGCAAGCACTCAGAAGGTGATCAGGAAAAGTGATACAAAACCCTCTTAAGGTCTTTCTTAAAAATTTATAAATTGATTGCATGTCATGGAAAACACTAGCATAGAACCACCCAATGTGTCATGCCCTCATCAGAGAAGGTGCTGTACTCTATGAGGAAAGCAGAGGCTCAGAAGGAACATGATATGCTTGAAGTTAGAGAATCTACCCCAAATATTCAAATGGACTATTTGCATCCAACTTGTGGCTAGCATTCCAAATCCATATTAGTCTGATCAGATACAGTCAGATACACTGTAACTTCACTCCAATATAATGATTCCATTTTGGTTTCGAGAAAGAAGAACAACAACCAACTCTTGTCTAAAGGTAGTCATTATGGGGCAGGGAAGAAGGGAGGGGGGAGTTAGATGGTAACTTTTTATGTTTTTAAAAGAATAGAAAGTTCTACATAATAGATTTTCATTTTCATGTGCAGTCATCTTTTTAAAAATTCTACTATACTACAGAAATGTTCAGAATAAAATAAATTAAATAAAAAAGAATGGATTTTTAAGTACTGTCTCTATCAACACAGCCAGGTAAGAAAGTGATCTGACAGTATCCTGGACAGAGACATTCATGCCTATAATGAATTGATAGCTTTTATAAGTAAATAAGCATGTCACTGATCCTTTTTGAAAATGTACAAGAACAAAAGATATGAACAATTTTCAGATGATGAAATTGAATCTATTTCCACTCATATGAAAGTGTTCCAAATCACTATTGATCAGAGAAATGCAAATTAAGACAACTCTGAGATATCACTACACACCTGTCAGATTGGCTAAGATGACAGGAACAAATAATGATGAATATTGGAGGGGGTATGGGAAAACTGGGACACTAATACATTGTTGGTGGAATTGTGAATGAATCCAACCATTCTGGAGAGCAATTTGGAACTATGCCCAAAAAGTTATCAAACTGTGCATACCCTTTCATCCAGCAGTGCTACTACTGGGCTTATATCACAAAGAGATACTAAAGAAGGGAAAGGGACCTGTGTGTGCCAAAATATTTGTGGCAGCCCTTTTTTGTAGTGGCTTGAAACTGGAAAATGAATGGATGCCCATCAATTGGAGAATGGTTGGGTAAACTATGGTATATGAATGTTATGGAATATTATTGTTCTATAAGAAATGACCAGTAGGATGAATACAGAGAGGCTTGGAAAGACTTATATGAACTGATGCTGAGTGAAATGAACAGAACCAGGAGATCATTATACACTTTAACAATGATACTGTATGAGGATGTATTCTGATGGAAGTGGATATCTTCAACATAGAGAAGAGCTAATTCAGTTCCAATTGGTCAATGATGGACAGAATCAGCTACACCCAGAGAAGGAACACTGGGAAATGAATGTGGACTACTTGCATTTTTGTTTTTCTTCCCAGGATATTTTTACCTTCTGAATCCAATTCTTCTTGTGCAACAAGAGAACTGTATGGCTCTGCACACATATATTGTATGAAGGATAAACTATAACATATTTAACATGTGTAAGACTACTTGCCATCTAGGGGAGAAGGTGGAGGGAGGAAAGGGAAAAGTCAAATTTTAACTGGAATTTGAAGTGTGCATGAGGACCATCATGGTTGTCCTCAAATTTAGAAGAGAGCTACAAAATAGACTTCATGCTTCCATTTGAATCTTCTCTTCTTTTTTTAAATTGACTTTAATAAACAAGACACTAGTTTTGATATCTCCAAAATAGCTATATGGCTTTTCCTTTTTAAAAAAAAATAAAAAATAAATGTGGGGGTGAGATAGATGGCACAGAGGATAGAGCAACAACTCTTGAGTCAGGAGGACATTGAGTTCAAATCTGACCTCAGAAACTTAATACTTTCTAACTGTATAATCCTGGACAAGTCACTTAACTCCCAATTGCCTCACAATAAATAAATAAATCATATATAAAATAAGCAAAATGTGAAAATAAGCAAGTTTTCACTAAACAAAGGACTGAAATTTTGTTTTGTTTTGTTTTAATATTATTTATAATTTTTCTGACAGTATATATACATGAGTAATTTTTTTATAACATTATCCCTTATATTCATTTTTCCAAATTATCCCCTCCCTCCCTCCCTCTACTCCCTCCCTTAAATGACAGGCAATCCCATACATCTTACATGTGTTACAATATAACCTAGATACAATATATGTGTGTAAATCCCATTTTCTTGTTGCACGTTAAGTATTAGATTCCTAAGGTGTAAGTAACCTGGATAGATAGACAGTAGTGCTAACAATTTACATTCACTTCCCAATGTTCCTTCTCTGGGTATAGTTGTTTCTGTCCATCATTGATCACCTGGAAGTGAGTTGGATCTTCTTTATGTTGAAGATATCCACTTCTATCAGAATACATCTTCATATAACATTGAAGTATACAACAATCTTCTGGTTCTATTCATTTCACTCAGCATCAGTTGATGTAAGTCTCTCCAAGCCTCTCTGTATTCATCCTGCTGGTCATTTCTTACAGAGCAATAATATTCCATAACATTCATATACCATAATTTACCCAACCATTCTCCAATTGATGGACATCCATTCAACTTCCAGTTTCTAGCCACTATGAAAAGAGCTGCCACAAACATTTTGGCACATACAGGTCCCTTTCCCCTCCTCAGTATTTCTTTGGGATATAAGCCCAATAGCAGCAATGCTGGATCAAAGGGTATGCACAGTTTGATAATTTTTTAGGCATAGTTCCAAATTGCTCTCCAGAATGGCTGGATTCTTTCACAACTCCACCAACAATGCATCAGTGTCCCAGTTTTCCCACATCCCTTCCAACATTCATCATTATTTGTTCCTGTCATTTTAGCCAATCTGACAGGTGTATAGTGGTCTCTCAGAGTTGTCTTAATTTGCATTTCTCTGATCAGTAGTAATTTGGAACACTCTTTCATATGAGTGGATATAATTTCAATTTCATCATCTGAGAATTGTCTGTTCATATCCTTTGACCACTTATCAATTGGAGAATGGTTTGATTTCTTATAAATTAGGGTCTTATAAATTGGAAATGAGACCTTTATCAGAACCTTTAACTTTAAAAATATTTTTCCAATTTGTTACTTCCCTTCTAATCTTGTTTGCATTAGTATTGTTTGTACAGAAACTTTTTAGTTTGATCTAATCAAAATCTTCTATTTTGTGATCAATAATGATCTCTAATTCTCCTCTAGTCATAAATTCCTTCCTCCTCCACAGGTCTGAGAGGTAGACTATTCTGTGTTCCTCTAATCTATTTATGATCTCATTCTTTATGCCTAAATCATGGACCCATTTTGATCTTATCTTGGTATATGGTGTTAAGTGTGGATCTATATCTAATTTCTGCCATACTAATTTCCGGACTGAAATTTTTTTAAAGAAAAATGTTGATTTCGGTATCATGTGAAGAAAGAAAATAATTGTTACTAATATTTATATTTATAAAACAAAATTTAAAATCACACTTAGAAACTTTTAACTGTTATCTGTTTCAAGGTTTATGTTGCTCCCAAATTTTATATGCAATGGAACTTTCAAATTGGTTAACAAATCAACTATATTAGTTTGAATCAACTCTGGATTTTAATGCTTCAGTTTCATCTTGCAATTTTTTGTATGTTCTTCCTACATTTCTTGGGTTTCATCTAAAAAACTGCTGATGAAAACATCACCAATTTGATAGGGAATCATTAAAGAATCTTCATCCATCATCATTATATCATCAGAAGTATCTCCTATATTTTGAAGCTATTTCTCTTTAACTTTTATTTCTTCCTTTAGTTCTGTGATTCTTCTAGTATGCAATGCAAATATATTAGTCTTTTGTTTGTATTCAAAGGTAACATTTATATCTCCTGCAGTTATCTTCTTCATGATGGTAATCATCTTGGGAATACCTTTTTTCCTTCAAAATGTACCTCAAGTACCACTTTATTCATGACTCTTATGATTTCCTCAACTGCTGCTATTTTTCCTCCTTCCCTATATTTATTTGTAATTATATATATATATATATATATATGTTGCATACATATATATATAATAATTACAAATAAATATAGGGGAAATACAAATAAATGTAGGGGAGAAGGAATTGATTCCCATCCCCAAGTTCAGTTGATATAATGATGTATTGTAGTCATGATGAGATGCTAATGTGCTATATGTTACAAAATTAACCTGGCAAATAAAAAGTCAAGAACCTCGGGAAAGTTTGAGTGAAGGAGATATAGCAGTACCAGATTTTAAACTACTACTACACAGCAAAAATCACCAAAAGAACCTAGTTAAAAAATAGAAAGGTTGATCAATGGGGAAAAAATACTCAGTCATTGATAAGAAGAGAAATACAAAGCAAAACAAGCCTTGAGTTTTCACATCATAATCATCAGATTATCAAAGAGAAAAAATGAAGAAAATAGTAATTATTGGAGGGATTATAAAAGCACAAGTATACAAGTGCAGTGATGGTTAAACTGTGGATTTTTTTTAACCATTCTGAAAAACAATTTGTTACTATATATTTTTAAAAGTCATGAAAATGTGCACATATTTTGATCCAGTGATATAAAACATATATCCTCAGGAATTCAAAGGCTATAGGGTATGTACAGGAATATAACAATACCCTTGATTGTAGCAAAGAACTTTAAAAAAAAAAGTATGTGCCCATAAGTTGGGAAATGGTCAAACAAATTATGTTAAATGAATATGATAAATTGCATTTTTAAAATGAGAAAGTTGATAGTCATGGAAACATTAAAAGAATGAAGAAAGAGGACAATTTTTGTGATGACCCAAATAATGTAAGGGGAAACCTATCTGAAAATCCCCAGAACTCTAACTAAAACATCCACCAAACATGACTTCTAACACATGATGATAAAAACGTATCTTTAATCTCTTCACAGAGAGAGGATGATAGAGACATAGAACTAAACATAAATTCTGAGACATGGACAATATCTTGATTTGTTCAAATGAACTATACATATTTCTACTTGGGGAGAAGGATTTGATGAACAATTCTGGAAAGCTTGGTCCCTCTTTTTATTTGCTCCAGGACTAGTACAAATCTTATTAGTGATAGCTCAAATGTTAAGCCCCTGCAAGCCTCCTACTTTTCTCACTTTGGTTACTACCCCTATCCCAAAATGAAAGTTCAGTCCCTTTAACTCTGTTTTAGAAAATATCCAACAAGTCTGTTTTTTTTTTTTTTTTCTTCTCAGAACTATAAATAAATCTCTCTTAAGATTTTTTTGCAACCCCTAATTAGACTTGAATGCATCTTTGTCTCCCCCTAGAGGGGTTGTGGAAAGAGCACTAGATTTGGATTCAAAGGATCTAGGTTTGAATTCCAACTCTGTCAATTACAATCATATGATATTGTGATGGGACTCTCCAGGTTTCAGCATGCACATCTGTAAAACTAGAGAACCTCTGAGGTCCTTTCCAATTCTAAGTATTTTGTTCCTAGAGTTTCCACAAATAATTTATGGTCCAAGAATCTGGGCTCTTATAGACTAGTTTTGTTTTTGGAGGCTGAACTGCAAAAATTCAATATCTTTCTTCAAATCAATGCCCCTATGTAGAATTATTTCAGGAAAATCTACAAATATGGGCATGGTAACTCTAGATGTCCTTGAACATAAGAAGCAGGGTTCCTAGCTCCTACAAATAATAAAGGCAATGATGTACATATCATATAGTATTGTTGGTCTTATTCAGTCATGTCCAATTCTTCATTGAACCATTTGGCATCTTCTTGGCAGAGATGCAAGAGAAGTTTGCCATTTCCTTCTCCAGCTCATTTTGTAGACGAATAAACTTAGGTAAACAGGGTTAATTGACTTGACTAAGGTCCCACAACTAGAGAAGATCTGAACTCGTTTAACCGACTCTAGACTCAACCCTCCACTGTGCCACCTAGCTGTACATGATATGATACTTTTGTTTCAAATGATAATGAAAAAGAAATAAAAGAATTCACAAGAGCTAACAAACAGGTTATTTATGGAGACAGAAAGAGAGAGAAAACATAGATAGATCGATGATACATAAATAGATAGACAGACAGACAAATATCACTAAAATATCCCACCAGTTCCACACAAAAGGACATTGAATTTGAGCCTACCATTAGGGCAAAACTTTATGAAATGCAATTCATTGAATTCCTCTTTCACACAGAAAACCACAAAACTTAGTTTAGACTAGTTAAATATACTTTTGAGCTATTAAAAAAGCAATACTCTATCAAATCTGTACTACCTGATTAATTCATAGAAATAACAAATGATAGCAAAGCTCCAGATCTCTCTTCTCTATACAGGCTATTGTGATGCCTCAGAAATAGGAGAGAGAAAGAGAAGCCAAAAGTTATTCTGTGTCTTGAGCAAGTACCTCAGATTGGAGACCCTACAACCATCCAGAGCTGATAGTGCTATTTGCATTCCCAAGCATGCTGACTCAGAAAACAGCTAATGCACAAACTTACTGACCAGTTGGGGGGGAGGATAATCACGTTTCCATAAAGCAAAAAATGAGGAATTGGTCAAGAGGATGCCTAAGTGAAGGGACAGGTCAATTCTTTAAAAGCCTCCACAACTGTGAATCATAACACTTGAAAGAGTTGCAAAGCAGCTGTTTCTGATGCAGCTGTTGCTTATGGATTGGGAATGAAATAAATTGGAGGCAAGAGGGAAGAGGAGAGAGATCAGAGAACAGTGACTGCCTCTCAGTCTCCTTGTATCATCATCATCATCATCATCATCATCATCATCATCATCATCATCATTATCATCATTATCATCATCCTCTCACATGAAGAGATCCAATGCTAGCTATTGCAGTCAAACAAGATGATTAAACTAAACATAGGTGAAAAAGAACAACAACAACAAAAACAAGAGGGAAGAGGAGGAAAAGAATGAGAAGAAGGATAAGGACAAGGACAAGAACAAGAAAAAGTTTTCCAAATAGGTATGTTGATTTACTTAGAGAGCTCAAAAAATTTAAATAAAAATTATTTGAATCCATAACTTCAATAAAGTAGCAGGCCATAAAATAAGCTCACAAAAAGTCAGCCTTTCTGGATATTATCAATAAGACCCAGAAATAGAGATAATAAAAGAAATCCCATTCAAAATATATAAAATATCTATTTGTCCAGCTACCATGACTCATAAAGTAATTGCAGGTATAGTCCAATGGGTGATTGATACCTCCATTTTTTTGGGGTAGTCTGTGGGACCATTCCTCTAATATTATATAGTCTCCTTAGTGCTCTCTCAGAAGGAAGAGATGAGGGCAGGGAGGTAATACCATGCTACTCAAAATATGTTCAGATTCTATAAAATACCTGGGAGTCCACCTACCAAAAATTAGAGAATACAGAATTATAGGACTACAATTTAAAAACACTATTTGTATAATTAAAGGAAGACAAATTATTGGAGAGTAATTTTTATGGTCAGGCAACGCAAATATAATCAAAATGATGATACTACCCAAAATAATCTAGAGATTCAGTGATATACTAATCAAACTACCAAAGAGTTTCTACTTTCTAAAACTTGACAAATGAATGACAAAATTCAGTGGGAAGCTGGGGGTGTAGGGGGAGGAATTAAGAATCACAAGGGAAATATTTTAAGTGGTAGTCAAGGGATACTAATAATACCAGATCTCAAATTGTACTAAAAAGCAGTAATCATCAAAATTAGTTGGTACTGGTTAAAAAATATAGAAGTCAATCAGTAGAACACAATAGACACAAAAAATGAAAAGGCAAACAAATATACTAGCACAGTGTTCAATAAATTCAAAATCCCCAACTGTTATGGTAAGGACTCACTATTTTAAAAAACTGCTGAGAAAATGGAAAACGGTCTACCAGAAATTAAATTTGAACCAGCACCTCACACTATATACCACAATAAGTTCCTAATGGATGCATGTCTTAGATATAAGAGATATATATCATAATATATTATGATATAAATATAGATATCATAAACAAATTAGAGGAACTAAAATAAATAGTCACTCTGTTTGCAGCTTCTCCAACTTAATTGAACTTTCCTGAGATAAATTTCTTTTGTCATGACCTTTAAGAATATACACATACTTCTGTGTCATACTGAATTATCAAAGTAGGGCTTTAGTAGAGGAGCTGATAGGTTAATCAATGTTACTTCAGAGGCATAGTACAACAAAGCTGATAACTCATAGGAGATGAAAGGAAGTCCCAATTTTGTCTTATTTAATCTTTATATTTTACCGATGAGCCAAATGAGGTACAGAAAAGAAAAATGACGTGTTGAAAATCATATTGATAGAAAGTTGCAGGGCAAGACTCAAATCCAAATCCAATTCACAGTATTCCCGACTCCTTGATTCTCTTTTTGTTACATTATACTGCATATTGTATTATACTGGCTACATTGTTTTATAACATTTTTATACTGTGCTGGATAGATTGATCTATCATCTTGAAACTAAATAGCAAATAATTAATTTTTAAAGTAGGCAGTTTCTATAGTGCCCAGAACTTCTATCTTGACTATTCAGGCAACGGATAGAAGTATGACCCCATGAAACATTATGGGAAGTGGGGTACAGAGTGGCTGGAGTTATATATTTGAATAATCATAAGTTGAGCATAGGGGTATCCTATACAAATTTGTAAATGTATATGAGTTTAAGGCCCTGCTCTACGAGGCACCCATCTACCTTTCCAGACCTATTGTACATTCTTTTTTTTTTTAATTTTATAAGTATAATTTTTTTGACAGTACATATGCATGGGTAATTTTTTTTACAACATTATCCCTTGTATTCATTTTTCCAAATTTTCCCCTCCCTCCCTCTACTCACTCCCCTAGATGACAGGCAATCCCATGCATATTTAATGTGTTACAGTATAACCTAGATACAATATATGTGTGAAAAATCAAATTTCTTGTTGCATGGTGAGAATTGGATTCCAAAGGTATAAGTAACCTGTGTAGAAAGACACTTATTGTATATTCTTTACTCTATTTAAACTAGCTCACTACTATATTCAAAGGACTATAAATCTGTGAATACTCTTTGATCCAGTGCCATTACTGGATGCCACTGCTGGATCTATATCCAAGGAAAGCATAAAGGAGGGAAAAGGACCTATATGTGTAAAAATATTTGTAGCAGCTCTTTTTTGTAGTGACAAAGAATTTTAAAAATGAGTAGAAGCTCATCAATTAGGGAATGGCTGAATAAGTTATGGTATATGAAAGTAATGGAATATTATTGTTCTATAAAAATGATGAACAAGCAGATTTTATAAAGGCCTGGAAAGATTTGTGTGAACTGATGCTCAGTGAAACAAGTAGAACCAGGAATACACTGTACACAGTAGTAGAAAAATTGTGTGATGACCAACTATGAAAGATTTGGTTCTTCTTAGCAATTCAGTGATCCAAGGCAATCCCAATAAACTTTGAATAGAAAACGCCATCTGCTTCCAGGGAGAAAACTATGGAGAGCAAATATAAAGCAACACATGCCATCTTCACTTTAAAAAGAAAAAAAGTTTTTGTCTGAACAATACTATCTTTGCACAAGATGGTCCCTGTTTCTGGAATGAACCTTCTCTTTATTTCTGCCTCTTAGAAACTCTTCAATGTTCAATCTGTATGGTCACTTCCTTTATAAAAATGTTCCTGCACTCTCAAATTGTTAGTACTTACTGACTTCTGAAATTACCTTGTATTTATTTAACAAGTACATGTTGTTGTATTAAACTACCTGCCATCTAGGGGAAGGGGTGGGGGAGGAGGGGGGAAATTTGGAACAAAAGATTTTGCAAGGGTCAGTGTTGGAAAAAAATTACTCATGCATATATTTTATAAACAAAAAGATACAATAATAGAAACATTTAAAAAAAAACAAGTACATGTTGTATCCCATTCCCTTAGAACATAAACCTCTTGAAGGTAGGATTTGTTTTATTTTTATCTTTATATATTCCCTGAAACCTCATACAATCCCTTTCATATAGTGTGCATTTAAATAATTGTTGAATTATATTTACCAATATTAACAATAAGTTGTATAGAAGTCTAGTGGACAATCAGTCTCTACATTTATGGTGATTGAGGGGGAAGAGGGGAGAGAAAGAGGAGAAAAGGAGAAGAAAGGAGAGGAAAATAATACACAAAAGCTTTGCAGTACCAATTATGGGCAAAAGAGGGTAGTCTAAGTATGCAATTCAATCCCTAGGGACTAAGATTATCAGAATGTCTGAACTAAGAGTCTTTGAAGTCCTTTTAAATATTTTCATTTAAAGATAAATAAATCAAAACCTATAAATATCAATTCAGTTTCCTCAGGGCACAGAGCAAGTTATTGGCAGATAAAATTAGACTCAGTTATACTGAGTTATATATTTATTATATATTTATATATTTATTCAGTTATACAGTTATGTATTTAAATACATAATCCTCTGTTCTCTGTCAATTTGGGCTATGAAGTAAGGCTTCTGTATAGTTACCTAAATAAAGCCTTAGGAAATGGTCTAGAACAATAAGAAAGATCAAGGGAACACGGTTGTAATGGAGAATTTCCATTCCTGCACTTATCTGATACTATTTGGAACATAGCAGGCCTTTAATAAAAACTTGATGACTTGACTTGACTGCCCTGGAGGAGCTGGCAATCCTGTGCCAAAGTAGGAGAAAAGAAAGCCATCACTCACTGCCTAACCTACTCTCCCTAGAGCTCTTTCTCTCCTTTCCAAGAGGTCCAAGCTCTCAGAATACTAGCCTCTTTCCTGGTATTGCCACCAGTCCTTGCTTAGTTTCTAAGAAACTACTTTTACCCCAGACATCATGACTTAGGCATGACACCCCTCCTCAATGACTCTAATTCATCCTAAATATTAGTAGAATATATAGTCTAGCCCCAAGAGCCTCAAGATTCCAAAAAAGTCATCTCAATGTCAATAGTATAAAAATGGGGAGTTATTGGGTCAATCAAGTCACTATATCCTACTTAACTTATCCTACTTAAAGTAATTGACTACATTATGTCATGATGCATTTGTCAGGGGGAAAACATCTCTATTGAATAATCAGATATTAACTTTATATTAAGTATGAAAAAAGCTTTGATTAATTTATATGTCTTTGAAAACCACTGAATTAACCAAAGTGATATTGCATAAGAAGTATTCAGGAAAACTTAGTCATGTCCTATGCTAATTATAAAATAGTAGATTATTTCAGAGCCCTGGAATTCAAATGTTTGGTGGTAGATAGGGGAGAGCTGATGCTAAAAAGGAATCATTTGTGGGGGAGGAATAGAAGAGCACTGAGATCCAGTCTTGCCCCCTATTCCATTCTCCACTTTGACTAGAACAGGTCCTGGTAAATTTCATGGGAACGAAAGATTTGGACTTTTAATTGTCATACTAGTAGGGTACTCAGAATGGCAGCAGCCAATAATGGTATCTGCATTGAGAATTGAGGATAGATTGGATACAATAAGGAAAAAGTTAAAATCTACAAAGAGCCCAGTAGAAAAAATTATGCCATACCAAAGGATTCCAGCAAAAGAACTTTAAGTTGTAAGTTATTCCTATGTCACAGGTACTCTCTGTAAGCTTGATCCTACTTTTCCTTGTATGTACTGGTGAGAGAGTATATCAAGAATTTAGCAGAACTGAAGGGAAGGAGAAGATGGGTTTTTTACTGCCCATTCCATAGCAATATACTCCCTTCTAAAAGCTAATTAAGTCTAGCTGATTAATTAACTTCAATAATTAATGAGGAAAGCATATCTTTAGTTGCTTGTGAACTCTAACTGTGGGGCAAAAAAAAATTCTCCCCCAACTTCTCAGGGTTACCTTTAGACTCTGAGGTGACGAGCAATAGCAATTTTCTATGGACCCAGACTGCCAGTGCAAAAGAGAGTTTGAGAGATTATATATGTCAGCAACTACAAATACATATTTAAATATATATGTATATAATTATATATGTATGTACACATATATACATATATTTAAATATGTAAATAAAAATTTAAATATAAATTTAAAAGAACATATCTTGCCTTTAGAAAAAATCAGTCTGCATGTTCAAAAAATTCCTTGTGGTGGGGCATAAGCTGAATTTTCTTTTTTTCTTCTTCTTAGCAGGCTACAGATTTACTTACAGATAGGGGAGTTTGAACAGTACTAAAAGGATAAAAAAAAAGAAACTGCTTATTTAAATTTATTCATTTATTTAAATCCTATTTATTTATTTCATTTAAATCACAATCATATATACCCACATTTGCTCATGATGCATATGAATAAGTTATGGCTCTGAGAAGAGAATGGAGCTAAAGGTCCTGCTATGTAACTCAGGGATTTGAAGTCTTCAAGTTGTTTCCCAGACTAAGAAAGTCATCCTGCTTGTCATTTCTTATTTGTTCTGTTCTTTTAATGGACTCTATACCATACATGAGCATCATTGAACATAGAAGATCACATAACATTGGTATCCAATGAAGATTTATTCTTATACAAGAATCATTTTCCCTTTTATTCTCATCACTGTATATTCAGGGATACATAGAGACATTGACATTTTTCATAAAGCATTTTAGGTATTTCTTATAATAGATAAACATACTGAGAGAGGAGAAAGGGCTATCAATAACCTATACATATATATATATATATATCAATAATATATAATAATATGAAACAATATAGAATCTAAGTTCTAAAATTTATAGACTGGTCTCTCATAGACATATAAGAAAGAACAAGATTCCCTTAACTTTGTTTGATCTTGAGAGAAGAGTTAGAATCTTTTTTTTGAATAGCTAGTCTATAACTTATAACTTCCCTTTCTTTAAGGGGATAATAAATAGGATCTTAGTTTAAAAGGCAGAAGACTTTCTGTTCAATGGAAGAAGGAAAACAACAAGAAAATGTCAAAAGATTCCTGCCACTACCATCACTACGTTGTCATCCCAACTTTCCTAACAATATATATTTATCTAGAATTGCTTTAGTAGGTAGAGATGTTAAGTGGAACTCCTTATGGATGGTTATAGGCATTTCCCCCTACAGAGTTGATGGCTAATGTGTCAGCATAAACCATTTTACATGGATCAAATTGAGATAACAAATAATAAGTCAAACTTAAAGCCTCATGAGACTCAGGTCACTTAGCAAGTTACATTGCCACCAAGTTAAAGCAGGAATTAGACATCCTTTAAGTTAACATCAACACTAACTGTCCTAGGGTTTGTTTGGTTTTCAGTTTTAAAAAATTACTTTTAATTTAAACATTCAAACAAATAGGACACAAACTCACAACCGTGTACTTTCTGGGAGGGAAAAAGCCTGAAACAACATTAAAAAAAAAAAAAGCTAAGATGGCATGCTTTCATAGTATGATAGAGACAGCAGTTGCCCAAGCCCAAATCTAGCTCTAAGGCCTGAGTAGAAACATCTGATTGATAGGAGAGGGATGTGGAAGAGTAGGGAAGAGACTGGGTCCTGGATCAAAGCAGTAAGAATCTTAACCCTTCTCCTTGTTCAAGGCTAAATAAGATCTGGCCCAGTCTGCTCATTATCTCAGAAGTTCTGGTATTAAGGCAATTCCAAAAGATTCATTATGGAAAATACTATCTACATCCAGAAAAAGGACTGCTGGAGTCTGGATGCAGATCAAAGCATACTATTTTCACTTTGTTTTTTTTTCATAGTTTTTTTCTCCTTTCTTGTTTCTTCTTTCACAACATGTTTAATATGGAAATGTGTTTTATGTGATTGTGCACGTATAACCTACATCAGATTGCTTGCTGTCTTAGAGAAGGGGGAAAGAAAGGAGGAAGAAAAATTTGGATCTCAAAATCTTATTTTAAAAGAATATTGAAAATTGTCTTTATATGTAGTTGGAAAAAATAAAATACTAACTAAAAAAAAATTTCTGCTTTCAAAAGGGGATTAAAATAATAAATAAATAATGAAACTGCTGCTGTATGAGTTCTGGTTTACATTTGTATATAATTAAATATATTACATTCTAAATATTATAAATAAATACTACATTAAAAATATAAATACACAAATAAATATATTACATTATAAATATTTTGTCCCCATTATACTAATATAAATTATCTTAACTGACTTTAATTCCTGTTTTTTCTGTGCTATGAGAACTGCCTTGCATATATTCCTATTAATAATATATAAAATAGCAGTAGCTTATATTTAAATAAGTTTTACAAATATCATCTCATTTTATGTTTGCAACAATGACAATGACAAGTAAGTGTTATTATGCCCATTTTATAGATGAGAAAATTGAAGTGAAAAAAACTTAAATGACTTGTCCAGGTAAGTGTCCAAAGTGGGATTTGAACTCAGGTCTTACTGATTCCAAATCTAACACTATACCATGTAGCTGCCATTAACAATACATTTCTTCTTTTTTTTTTTTTATTAAAGCTTTTTATTTGCAAAACATATGCACAGGTAATCTTCCAACATGGACCCTTGTAAAATCTTCTGTTCCAAATCTTCCCCTTCTTTCCTCCACTCCCTCCCCCAGATGGCAGGCAGTCCAATACACATTAAAATATATCATTAATAATACATTTCAAACCAAACATCAATGGAAAAATTATGTCAAGAATAGAGAACTCACATTCTGGATGGGTTTTCAATGTTTACAAGTACATATAAGACTTGACATTTCCTGAGAGTTCTGTTTGATAGACCAGCCAAGTGTCACAGTAGATAAAAAATTGAACCTGAAGTCAGAAAGAATCATCTTCCCAAGTTCAAATCTAGCCTCATATATTGCTCTATAATGATGGGCAAGGCACTTAACCCTGTTTGCCTCAGTTTCCTCATTGTAAAACAAGCTGGAGAAGGAAATGCAAACCAGTCCAGTGTCCTTGCCAAAAAACACCCAAATGGGGTCATAAAGAATCAGACTTGACTGAACAACAACAAAATATAGGACTTGAAAAGTATCACTAGGTAAGTAAGTCACTCATTCTCTCTGAGATTCAGTTTCCTCATTTGTAACAAGGGGATAATAATATCAACTCAAATGAGATCGATAATATATATATATATAGTTCTTTGCAAACCTTAGGGTGCTTTATAAATGCTTGTTGTCATTATTATTATTATTGTCATTATCTTTAGTAGTCTCAAATTTCATGTGCATCATGTCTCTTGTTTCAACCTCTTAATATTCTTTGTCTTTAATAGTTGATGCATAACAACTATATGTTTTTCTTTTCCTGCAAGGAGATATACTGATTGCATCATCATATGAACCAAGCAATACTGTACAATTGTTACTAATAGATTAATTTAAAGTAATATTGTTAGTAAAGTTATTACATAAACCAAAAAAGTAATATCCCAACAAAAACTGAATGACTTTTAATAGAAGTAAACAAAAATCTAAAATCAGTTAATTTTTTCTAATGTGTTTTTGTTAAATTATGAATTTTTTTAAATTGGGCATAGATATATAGGGGAAAAATCTTACTAATATAGTATAATCTATTGTGTTACAATTTATTCATCATGCTATTACACAGGAATGTTGCAGTGACATCTTAAGGAGAAAAACACTTCTGTTCAAAGCAACTTGCCAGGTTCTAATAATAACAAAAGATAATAAGGTGGAGTTGAGGTTAGAAAAGAAAATATGCAAAGTACAATGATACTATTGAATTAAACAATAATATCTGGACATACATTAAACAATTCTGAAGCCTACAAAGAAAGGGGAGTTTTAGTGCTTATTAAGAAGTCTGTATTAACACTGGCAGCTTCATCTCTTAATGTTTGACAAGAATAATATTTAATGCAAACAATTTATTTTGATCTAGTGTTACCAATTTGAGCTGTTCAGCAAGTAAAATTCAAAATACAGTGATGATTTGGCTCTGTATAATTCAATAAGTTTGTTGTATTAATGGAAAACTTAGTTATATCTCATAAACTATACTTCATCACAGAGGAGAGCTGGAGTTTTGGGAGGGTAGAGAAAAGGATTGTAGAGTTTTGTTTTTTTTTCAAAATCATTGTCACATTAATATTATGTCTACTTTAGATTTCAATCCATAGATTTCAAACTCTAAATAATCAAGGCAAGAAGTATAATCTAGTGGCTGTATCCTTGAGCTTCAGTCTTAAGTATTCCTGAAAAAAACAGTCTGTCCTTGGTGAAAAAAATCTTAACAATGTAGATAAGCTAGTGTAAGGCTCCAGCAAATGCTGTTAGTGGAGACTGGATGGCGGGAAAGGAAACAAGAAGTTAACAACTATGTGACCTGAGAAGATTAAAAGGCTAGCTAGCACTTTGGATGTGGAGTTAGTCAAGGTATTTTCATGGGTAATTTTATCACACTTAATTTGCTGAGCCATACATCAGAATGGAAAATTGGTCTTATCCTTACATGAACTTATGCTGAAAGAGGTGAGTAGAACCAGAATATTGTACACAATAATAATGACACTGTGTGATGGTCAACAAATGATCCAAGACAATTCCAAAAGACTCACAAGAGAAAATGCTATCCACATCCAAAGAAGGAACTGATGGAGTCTGAATGCAAAATGAAACATACTATTTTTACTTTTTTTGGGGGGAGAATTCATTTTTTTCCCTTTTTGTTCTTTCACAACATGTTTAATATGAAAATATGTTTTACATTATCGCTCATGTATAACCCATATCAGATTACTTACCATTTGGAGGAAGTGGGAGAGAGGGAAGAAAAGAGGGAGGGAAGGAAGGAGAAAAATGTTGGACTCAAAATCTTTTGAAACATAAATGCTGAAAATTGTCTTTATGTATAATTGAAAAAAATTTAAATTATTGATTTTTTTTTAAAGAAAGATAATTGATCTTATCCAGCAGCTCTGCTAAATTTGAATATAAACTTGGGGAAGCCAAACTGTAAAAACTGAGTTTAGTCTGAACTCAATCTTAGTTGTGACTTGGTTCAGACATTCTGGAAAATAATTTGGAAGTAGATCCATAAAGTTATATACCCTTTCACCCAGCTAAACCCAATCTATACATATGCAGAATAAAATGAACAGAACTGGGAAAACAATGTATATGGTGGCATTATAGGAGAAAAGAACCTGAAATACTTTAGAATTATGATCAATGTAATGGTAAACCATTCACCAATTAGTGGCATCCAATTTTTTGTTATTATAAAAAATGCAGTTAGTTATAAATATTTTGGTATATATTATGCCTTTCTATTTTTCTTTGAAATCCTTAGATCATATACTTATTAATGAATGATACCTCTGGGTCAAAAAGCATAGGCATTTTAGTCACATTCTCAGCACAATTCCAATTGCTTTCCAGAATAATGGGAATAACTCCATCAATAGTATATTGGTGTACATGTGTTTTTACAACTCTACTTAAATTGACTATTCCCACTTTTTGATATATGAAGTTTTCAATTGAAGAATTAAAAGTATAAATAGCCTTATATAAAACATTAAAATCATTATTAATAAAAGAAATGTTAAGAGGCAGCTAGGTGGAGCAGTGAATAAAGCACCAACCTTAGAGTCAGAAAGACCTGAATTCAAATATGATTCCAGATACTTATTAGCTGTGTGACTCTGAACAAGTCACTTAACCTCAATTGTCTCAAAAAAAAATGAAAATTTAAAGTACTCTACATTTTAATACCCTTCAAAATTGACAAATGGAAATAATCAAAATTAGAAGGATTATGGTAATATAAACACCCTTGTATATTATTAATGTCTTATGAATTAAACCAAGTTTTATGGATATCAATTTAAAATTATGCCAAGGAGGTGACTAATATATATACAACTTTGATCCAACATACTACATGCCATGAATCAAAGGTGGTCAAAGAGAGAAACAAAGGTTGAACACACACTAAATATTGATAAACACCATTTTTTGCAATTGCAAAGAACTGGAAATAATATTGTTGTTTGTTCTCAAAGAGAACTATGACATTAGGGAGATGATACCATGACACGCAAGTGGGTTGGAAGTGAGGAAAAGTCACCAGACTCAATTTTTCCTCCAGAGTGGCAAGACATAGATCAGGAGGATGACTAGAGATGGCCCTGATGTGGTGGGAGACCTTGGTCTTTTTAAGCTAAGGTCTTTAACAAGCCTCAATTTGATTGAAGTAACCACACATCATAATTGTCTAGATAAGAAATGGGCCAGAGAGACACAAAGTTTGAAAGAAGCCTAGGGAACATTCCAGACTTGGAGACTAGATTGCATAAAGACACAGAGATGGAATACAGACCCAGAATTAGAAAATCAGCAAGTAGACCAGTTAGTTTGGAATGCAAAGTACAGGATAGTAGAATGAACTTCTGTCCATTTATACTGTTTTTTCTCCTACAGCTACAAAGTCCAATCCATTTCCCATATAATAGCTCTTTACATATCTGAAGCTTTCTCTTTTTCAGTCTGAGAATAACTAGTTTCTTCACCTCAAATAAGGACAAGTTCACATCTTTCACCCTTCTAATCCTTTTCTGGTCATGTTTTACTTTGTCCATATCATTTTTAGGGAACTGGATCATAAAGAAATACTGTATGAACTAGAACTATTAGGACAGAAAAAATAATATAAGTGCTCATTGATTGATGAATTGCCAAACAAAACAGGAAATAAATGTAATCCGAATTATTATGTAGTAAAAATGACAAATATAAGAAATTTAAGAAAACTTAAAAAAATTTGAATCAACTATGATGGAGTTGGCTCTTCTCAACAATCCACTTGCAGAGAAAGAACTATGAAGATTGAATATGGATTGAAACATAAAAATTTCACCTTTTTTTAGTTATTGTCTGGGTTTTTTTTTCTGTCTCATGAATTTTTCTCTTTTGGTCTGATTTTCTTGTACAACATGACAAATATGGAAACATGTTTAAAAGAATTGCACATATTTAGCCTATATCAGATTACATCTTATCTTGCAGGGGAGAGGGAAGGGAAGGAGGAACAAAAATTTGGAACACAAAATCTTACAAAAATGAATGTTGTATGCAAAAATGTTTGTAGCATCCCTTTTTGTAGGGGCAAGAAATTGGAAACTAAGTAGATATCTATCAATTAGGGAGTGACTGAATAGGTTATGGTGTATGAATGTGATGGAATATTATTATTCTATAAGAAATGATTGGCAGGATGATTTCATAAAGGCCTGGAGAGACTTACAGGAATTGATGCTAAGTGAAGTGAGCAGAACCAATAAGATTATATAATAATCAATTCTGATGGACTTGGCTCTTTTTAACAGTGAAGTGAATCAGGCCAGTTCCGATGGTTCTTGTGTTGGAGAGAATCATCTGCACCCAGAGAGAAGACTGTGGGAACTGAGTATAGATCACAACATAGTATTTTCACTTTTTTGAAGTTGTTTGCTTACTTTCTGTTTTCCTTCTTATTTTTTTCCTTTTTGATCTGATTTTTCTTGTGCATCACGTTGATTTAAATTGTGTCCTCTTTAATTTTTGAGGGGGCCCTGATGTAAACTGTTTCCTCTTTGGGAGGAAGGGTGCTCCTGACTCTCAAGCCCTCCCAGTCTCTGGGAGGGGCATACCCTTCCCAGACAACTCCCAAGATAAGTAATCTCATTTTTGAATCGAATTGAAAATCAGTTTCTCAGATTCATCCAGAGATTGCCTCCCCCTCTCCCTCACCCTGTCCCTATCACCCTCTCGGGGCCAAAGATCAAAGAAGCCCCAGATCTCAGAAGGCTCATAAAAGATGATTCTGAATCCCAAAATTTTGCTAAATGCCCTTCTGGATTTAGCCCACTGATGAAGATATTTTCTTCTCACTGTAAACCCATCTTTGCTAAATTCCTAATCAGGAGTTTGCCTACTAAGAAAGCTGTCTTCTTAGCATACTGTTTTCTTAGTGTAAATAAACCATTCTTTGCCACAAACTTGGTATTTATTGGGATTTTGGAATTCTTTCACAAAACCTGCCATCAGCCAAGGGGATCCCACTGCTATTGGGGAATTCTCTCACCTCATCAATGATAAATGTGAAAATATGTATAAAAAATTCCATATGTTTAATACATTAAATTACTTGCTGTCTAGCGGAGGGAATGAGGGAAGGGAGGGAAAAAATGTGGAGCACGAGGTTTTGCAAGAATGAATGTTGAAAACTATCTTTGCACATATTTGAAAAAATAAAAACTATTGAAAAAAATTTAAAATTTGAATCAATGTATACAGAGAGAAATAAATAGAACTAGAAGAACAATATACACAATGACTAAAACAATGTAAATGAAGATTGCTAGCATGAACTTGAACTCTGAGTAATTGGAAAATCAATACCAATCCTAGAGAACAGATAATGAACATACCTTCCCTCCTCTAAGGAAGAATACTATACAGTATTGTGCCTTTCACACTAAAAGTACTTAATAAATATTGAATCTTCTAAAAAGAAGAAAGAAAGAAGAGAAAGGGAAAAAAGAAAGAAATCTATATGGTTTGTTATGAGGTCACTGTATGAGGTGGATTTGCTCAGTGATTTAAGTTTTTTGTTTTTTTATAAGTGATGGTTCAGTTCTAAAGGAAAAGAAGTCAATAAAAAAATAAGATATTTCTATTTTGCTGTGGCAACTTTTATGCTAAGGCAGTCTGTCCATACCAGGCAAAAGAATAGATTATAAACTTCTCAAAGAAAACAATTTGATTGCTTATCTTCTTGGACCCAGCTATGAGGTTGAAGGTCTTTTCTGAATATCTACCACAGACTCAACACTTTCCCAATCATCTTGAAAAGACAGTTTTGTCAACTGTGCATATAACTGTAGGTATAAGTGGAGTCAGTATCAACCTGGGTGGTATGATTCCAATGACTTCAAGGCCCTCTGGCCCACTGGCCTTGCACAATGTGAAAGAATGATCCTCACACCCTTGAATCAAATCAAAAAGATAAAAACAAAATAGTTTTATTTACACATAAGGATATAAAAAGGAATTATTTTGGAGAGGATCAAGAGATACCTTCTCTCAGCATTTATTTTCTTCTGGGGGAGAGCTTGTGGGAGGAGGAATAGCAAGGAAGAAGACTAGCATCCATTCCATCCCATCAGTTGCTTTGTTACCAACAGTTCTTCAGTTGATGTTCCCTATCGATCCTTAATCTGTGCAATATTACTCACTTCATTAGCAACTCCCTCCTGGTTCTGTTTGCCTTCAGTCCTCTCAACTGTCCTGTGTCTCATTTATCCAACATCATAGCTACAAGCCCCTGGAGAAAGGAGTCACAGAATTCTAGAATGTCAGATTTAGGAAAGACTTTAGAAATCATCTTTCTAGTCCATCTCCTTCATTTTACAGAGCAGGAAAATTAAGTCTAAAAAGACAAAATGATTTATTTTGAGAAGGACAGAACCATGACAACAATTCACTCTCCTGACTCCCAATCCAGAGTTCTTTTTACCACAATTCAGTTCCTTTGGCATTTCTTCCTGAAGTTTCTTCTTTGGCTATGGAACATGGATCCAGATTAAATCATGTACTCCTTTAAGCAAGAAAAAAACAAACAAACAAAAAAATTAACATATACCCTTACCTCAGAGTCCAAAGACACAGAAGTTCATTTCTAGCAACATGAATGTAACTTAGAAAAGACAGGTGGCTTCTCCCTCCTGCTGCCACGTTCAATCTGAATCTCAACTCAGCAACAATCTGTGCAACAAAGGATCCTGCCTGGTCCCTGGTCCCAGGTCCCAGTCTCTCAGTATAAAGAGAACTGGAGTAGGACTCAGGAAACTACACTTCCAGTATCAGCCATTAATTAAATGATAACAACTTACCCTCTCTGGACTGATTTTCTCCTCTAAATAATAGCAAAAGTCTCTGTTCTTCCAGCTCTGAAATCCTACATATTTGCATAGTATCAGAATTTTCATTGGTTTCACCTACCAACTTACTCACTAATGGTGGAATTTTAGGACTTGTAGGAAAAGTATTAAGGGGGCCAGAAAGAACTCTCAAGCCATACTACATAATTGTTCAACCACCTTTCTCACCTCCAAGGAGGGTCAAACTGAGAGCAAACGGAAGCTGATAGATGAATAGATGAAGGCCAAATTCTTTAGGATACACAGGAGGGGGGTGGGAGCAAAAAAGAAAGAGCCCCACAGGCTCTCAGCCCTGAAATAAACAATTCATGAAGGAAAATATGGAATGAGGGAGAGGGAGAGAAAGAGAGCCCAGACCAGATGGAGCACTAAGGCCTTCTGTCTTAGCCCGGGTCCTGCTGCAGCTGTCACTCAGTATTCTTAGCATGTTCTGTCCCCAGGGTTGGGGGAGGGAGTCATTTCCTGGCCTGGGGTGGCAGTGGGACAGGGAGCTCATACAAGAGCATTGCAGGTCTGTTCATTCCCTACAGCAAAGACAGACTGTTCTTACAGGGATAGGCAGGCCTGGTCCAAGTGCTAAATACCTACCTCCCCCAAACCAAATGGAGCTTTCTCTGTTATCTAGAAAGATGGAGATGCAAAACAATTCCCAGCTGCTTCCTGGGAGTTTAGAAGAGCCACCTGATCAACCACACCCTGTTGGCCTTTGATGAAAAGGGGGAAGGAAGTGAAATTTATCATGAGGGATCTGCCCTCCCTTTCTGTACCCATCTCTCCTCCTTGTTCCTGTCCTATTCTACTCCAGTTCTCCCTCTCCCCAGCCCCCACTCTATACTGCAATGGCCTTGGTCACACCCATTCATGAGGAAAGACATTGAAAAACTCATTTACACTGGGGTTTTAGATACAAAAATACCTCCCCCCCCTTTTAAAACATGGTAAATATGTATATATGTAAATCCGATATAGACATACATATTTATACTATTATCTTGCTGTACAAGAAAAAATCAAATCAAAAAGGGGAAAAATGAGAAAGAAAATAAAATTCAAGCAAACAACAAAAGTGAAAATGCTATGTTATGATCCACACTCAGTTCCTATAGTCCTCTCTCTGGGTGTAGATGGCTCTCATCATCACAAGATTTGGCCTGAATCATGTCATTGTTGAGAAGAACCATGTCCATCAGAATTGACCATTGTATAATCTCTCTGTTGCCTTGTACAATGATCTCCTGGCTCTGCTCATTTTACTTAGCATCAGTTCATGTAAGTCTCTCCAGGCCTCTCTGAAATTATCCTGCTGATCATTTCTTATAGAATAATAATATTCCATAATATTTATATACTATAACTTTTTCAGCCATTCTCCAACTAATGAGCATCCACTCAGTTTCCAGTTTCTAGTCACTATGAAAAGGGCTTACACAAACATTCTTGTACATACAGGTCCCTTTCCCTTCTTTAAGATCTCTTTGGGATAATAAGCCCAGTAGAAACACTGCTGGATCAAAGGGTATGCACAGTTTGATAATCTTTTGAGCATGGTTCCAAATTAGTCTCCGGAATGGTTAGATCAATGTATCAGTGTCTCAGTTTTCCCCACAGCCCCTCCAACATTCATCATTATCTTTTCCTGTCATCTTAGCCAATCTGAGAGAATATCTCCCCCTTTTGAGGATATTTTAAAGATGATTTAATAAATTTAAAAGTGAAATCTAGAAGAGGGACCTGGTAGTACTAAATGTAAAATTGACATTATGACACCTAAGTGTATGCTTGACTGTGAGTGGGAAAATATTTGTACAAAGAGATTTTTTTCTAGCACCTCAGATCATATTACTTTCCATGATATGGATATGAATGTTTTCCTCAAATAAGTTGATGAGGACTGATTCTGAATATCAGAGGGTCCCAGAGTCACTGAAATTCCAAGTAGGAAATATGTTTAGGAGGAATATCTATCCAAATCTCCCACCTTGTGGACTGGGCTAATTTTTTCCTTAAAATGTGTCCATTTTTGTGGCATTATTGGATCAAAGGACTAAAGATCCAGACTTCCTGTTTCTCTGAATACAAAAAGTTATGTGCAGCTTTAGCTGCTTGTTACTTAACTTGTAGACCCCCATGGGCAACAAAGAAGCAAGGAAGCTTTTCTTAGCTGAATAAACCCTGGGCTATGGTTAAGTAATTCTCTTTTGGTTAACTCTCAGATTTTCTACAGGTGTTTCATTTCCTTCTAATATCAAACATAACTTAAGAAGAGATTGGTCTGTCAGACTTTTCCCGAAATAAATGGAGCCCAAAAGAGTCTGAAGTGAAAGATTTGAACAGGCAGATTGCAATAGAACATCATGAGGAAGAGAGGAGTTTTTTCTTTGTTTGGTTTTTTTTTTTCATAGCTCCTCTCATAGCTCAGTATTTAAACTTCAAAAAAAAAAAAAAGTCATTTCCATGTAGAGAAGAACTGATGATTGATCAAGAGAACCCTAATCAACTCAATCCATCTGATGAAATTATGAAATGTGATAGGAACAATGTTCTAACCCTGTTCCTTAGCAAATTAGGTTAGTTTTTCCCACAAAAGTATGGGAATCATTCTCAAGACTTGATTGGCTAGGGGACTAAAAGCTCTAGCTCTGGTCCCTGAGAACAAAACAACCACATTCATCAACAATGCATTTCTGTTCATGACTGCTCATGACTGGGAAAATTATGGGCAATTGAGACAAAAAACAATCAGCTGAATCAAATCCAAGTGTCTTTAATGCAAGTCCTTATGGAATAGCTACCTTTACTTTGTTAGTTCACTGTTGAATGACCTCTGACTATATCACCCCCCCCTCAAAATATTGAATATAAACTACCAGGATGCTAGTCTGAGTGAAACCCAGTTCAAACAATTGGCATAATCAAGAAGGGGAGTGGAAATACACATTATGCAATTTGTGAAGTGAAGGATGGGCAGCTCAAAGGAAGGTGAGCCCAAATCAACCTTTATGCTTGGTTTCTCCAGATATTACAGTGATTTATCCCAGAGGTCAAACTTCATCCAGTGTTTTGGGATTCACAAAACTCTCAGTCCCTTTTGAGCATAGTTCCAAATTGCTTTCCAGAATGGTTGGATCAATGTATTAGTGTCCCAGTTTTCCCACATCTCCTCCAACATTCCTCATTATCTTTTCCTGTCACTTTAGCCAATCTGAGAGAATATCTCCCCCTTTTAAGGATATTTTAGAGATGATTTAAGTAAATTTAAAAGAGAAACTTAGAAAAGGGGCGTGGTAATACTAAAGGTAAAATTGACATTGTGATAACTAAGTATATTCTTGTCTGTGGGTGGGCAAATATTTGTACAAAGAGATTTTTTTTTCTAGCACCTCAGATCATATCACTTTCCATGATTAAAATATAATTGGAAAATATTTAATAGAATAAATATGAGTAAATGAGAACATAAATATTGTTCATATGTGGGTCCTCAGGGATCCTTAAGTACTGTTAAGAGTTTCCATTTCTGTTTGAGTTTAACAACACCAATTTTCTCCCACCTCTGGGAGATTAGAAAGTCAACAACTTGTAGTTATTCCTCTGATGGAGACCAAAGAGAATATACTGAATTTGAGGAAAATTTCAGTAAACTACCTTTTAGGCCCACAGAATAATTAAGCTGTGTAGTCTTAGGTCTTCTAGCCTTGGTCATTGGTCTTCTCCAAGTTCTACTAGAAGATTTCTTCAGATTTCTGTTTACCTTCAAAACAGCTAGTAGGTTTTGAAAGTGGTTTTCTTTTCACAAAAGAAAAAGGGGGTGAGAGGGGGAGAGGGAAGTATACCAGAAAGAGCTTGAGTTTTACCTTTGTTTCCCTAATGGTCTTGATTATCTAATTGGTTCTGGAAGGTCCTCTGAAAGGAGGTCTTTCCCAGCTTAAAAGTAATTAATTTAATTTGTGTGCTACTGGGGAAAAATACTCTTTGGTTTGAATAGCTTTTTGGAAATAACAATGCTGCTGAAAAAGCACTCATCTTATAACTGTAAGTGGACATAGCCATTTAGTGATGGCATCAGAGATGCTAAAAACTGACAATCTAGGCAGATGCCTGGAAGTTTAGGATTTTCTAAGTCATGTGGGAGGAAATATTTGAAGTTTGTTTTGTTTTTTAATGTTTATTGGGGACTTGGGAAGCCAATTGAAATTGTACTGTGACCATTACTATGATTTGTTGCTGGAACTCCCAGCGGGGCTCCCTTGAAAAGCTCAGTTCTCAAGAGGCCTCTTCCATTTTAGATAGCCTGGTGATCCTGAGCTAGACATTCCTAGTCTTTGTGGCAGTATTGTGAATTTGAGGTGTTAGGAGCTCCTGACTCAATCAACAGGGGGCTGACTAGAAGCAGGAGGAATTCTTGAATTAGAAAGGATGGCTAATAAGAAGGGAATTCAAGCCCTGGCATGAAAATCCGTAATTCTTTTTGTGAGCTATCCTACGTGTCAGTGTCCTCCTCATCATCTATGGTAGACCAGCCAGAGACAGTCAGAAACCCAGCTGATCCATACACGCACTCCAATACAGTACCCACAAAGCTCCTGAAAAACTATGGTAACACTGGTCTTTAATATCGTCAGTCAGGGTCAAGCCTCAGTATAGGGTGGATACCCAAAAATAGGAGCACAGACTCAGGCCCCAGCACTGAGAGGCGATGCTTGCCACAGAACTCTAGACCCATTGGTGAAAGTTGTCTCGCCTTAACAAGGGTCAGTAGCAACAGTCAAGACGATGTTCGTGCCTTGTATAGGGAAAAAGCAATTTACCCTGGAAGACTGGCAGTGGGATAGGTCCCAGAGGCAGTGGCCAGTGAGCAGCAGGCAGAGACACAGATCTCAGCAGTGGTGGCCAGGAAGCAATGAATAGGCTGAGACACTGGCCAAGTATAAATAAACAGAGATGTGGAGCCTAGCAGCCCCATCAGCTAAACTAGCCCCAGTAGCAGAACAGAATTTAGTGGTAACCAAACAGCTTAAGAGTGGTCACTGGCACGGGCGGCAGTAGAAGGCAGGCAGGTTCGCAGTAAATCGTTGCATATTGTAATCTAGAACTGACTGACCCTTCCACATTGCTGCCAGTACATTATCTGACCTGTGATAAAGATTGCAACTATGCAGGAAGTGTCATCATTTTGTTCCTTGTGCTGCTCCTACTCATGGTCACTTCCTTACAAGGAGAGACCCACTTAGAACTACAAAGATTTGTCACTTAGCACAACAACTTGATCATTTAGACCAGGAGACTTTATTCTTCCAAAAGTGGGGTGGGGCACGAGGAAGCCTGGGATTTCCCGTCTTTGTTCTACCAGAATTCAGCCACTCCTTCTCCGTGGTTTGATTGGGCTTATTTTGTTTTGGTTTTTCAGTGTTTGTTTTAGTTTTTCTTTGTCCATTTTATTGCTGCCCTAAGGTAGTTTAAGTAGTAGAAAGTCCTCTAGACTTAAGGACCTTAGGACAGACTCCGGAGAGTGAGGTAATTTCAATATCCTAACCCCTGCCCACAGGCAAGTTAGGCTGGTTTTGCTTTCAAAGGTATTGTATTCATACTGAAACTTGATTATCTCAGGGGACTAAAAACTTCCACTGTTGTTTTCACTTCGGGTCTCTAGAGAATTCAACAGTGGTAGGAGGAGCTCCAGGAATGTTTTGAAATTTAATTGGTGGAAAATGATGGGCATTTTAGGCAAGGTGACATCACTCAATTAAATCGAATTGAATTAAACAATTCCTTGCTGAATGCTTATCTTCTTTCTGTAGTTAATCTTTTGTTAGATATTGAATAGCTTACTGGTGTCTCATTTTGTTTCAATATTGAACATATTGGGAAGGGACTGATCTGAGTCAGGTACTAGAATATCAGATATGGACCTTCTTCAAAGCCATTGGCTTCCTCCCTTCCCCTCAAGCCACACCCTCTGTGGCAAAATTATCTTATCTTTATCTGGGTCAAAGCCAACTATTAAAGTACAAACTTCAAGAAAATAAAATTTAAAAAAATAAAATAAATGTAAATAAAACAAAGCTGCCAATTTGCCCCAGCAACAAGAAAACTTAGCAGAATGAAAGGAAGGACCAAGTATGTTCCTTAAGATCAGACAACAATGAAGGGCTATATAGCTGATTATAATCATTATGGTCATTAACTACGTGCAGGATCTTCCATTCACTTCCTTAATAGACTTGAATTTCCCATTAATTCAGCTCCTTTCCAGTCCGAGAAAAACTTATTCCTAGAAGTCCATGCTAACTATTAGTTCAGTAGGAAACTACTGTTCTGCTTTTCTATTTCCTTCCCTAAAGACAGATCTACAAATAGTGATGTCGAAAATGAATTATTTCCAGCTTTGCAGCTGCTTTCAGGATTTTAAGTCTAGAAATTCAAGAGTCTGATACCCAATTGCCAATATATCTCTCAGTGATTCCCATAATGCCATGCATTTTTTGAGGAGAAGAGGATCTAAAGCACTAAAAAGAGGTAAGTCTGGCCAGACAGGAGATCTGGGCCTTGTCAGTTGCTTAGACAGTGCAGATAGAAGTGAAGTTGAAATAGTCCCAAGATGTTGTCTTATATCCTGGAAAAGTATAATGTGTGTAACAGGTTATTATTGTTTTATAGTTAATGCGAGTTCTGTGGTTGATGAAATAAATAAATTTCCTATACCTGATACTCACATTATAACAGAGTAAGTTTTCTGCCTCCCCACCCCCACCCCCACCCCCTGAGGCTGGGGTTAAGTGACTTGCCCAGGGTCACACAGCTAGGAAGTGTTAAGTGTCTGAGATCAGATTTGAACTGGGGTCCTCCTGAATTCAAGGCTGGTGCTCTATTCACTGCGCCATCTAGCTGCCCCCCCCCCCCCCAGTAAGTTTTCTGAAAGAGAATTATCATCCATTTCAGGGAAGATACTGGGTGGGAGCCATACATAAGCTTTGTTTCAGAAATCTCCCTAGAATCATTCTAGGATGAAGACATGAAGAACCAGAACCAATAAGAGAGAATCTTGACTGCACCCCACCCCCTCCATACTTTCAATGTATTCCGTACATACTTTCCGTCCATACTTTCAATGTACTCCAAAAGAATTCACAATGAGAGAATGCTCCGCTTCTTTGTAATTTAAGTTTTTTTTAAAAATGCAGGTGCAGAATTGATGAAATCTGGCTTGAGGACAGTTCTACTGAAAAAAGATTTGGGAATTTTAGTTAATTATGTTCAATATGTCATCAGAATAGTACTTAATAAGGTGTTACAAAATCTTGAGAGGAAGAGTGGTATGAGATAGAAGAGCCAGATTCAATATCAGGAAGGCCTGGATTCATATCCCACCTCTGGTTCATATTGGCTGTGGGATCCTGAGCAAGTCATAGTCAAGCTTTACTCTCCAGACTTTGCCACAATACTTTAGCTGCCCCCTTCTCTCACTGGTGAGTTCCTTCCAGAAAGCCTTTATCCTTCTGACTCTAAACACCTTGTCAATCCCTACTTCCCTCTGATTTTCAGCTTTTTTCCAGTCTTCTTTACAATGTAATTTCCTTGAACACAGAGACTGTTTTTGCTTTTTCTATCCCCATTGCTTCCACAGTGCCTACCATGTAATAAGTAATTAATAAATGCTTCTAGATTGTCAGATTCTCTAGACAATTGTCTAAAATTGTAAAAATCTGAGAAGAAAGCAATCTGTATTCATAGAGGGAGTTTCTTCACACAGTGAAATTACAGATACTGTTCCTAATCTAAACCTAATACAACCTTAGGCTAGACCAGTTTTGTGAAGGAGATTATACAGGGAAGTGGGAAGGAGTAGGAAGCAAGAAATGTTGGAAGTACCATAAGATTAAGACGGAATCATAGACATAGAAGTGACTGAAGAGGTTATTGTCAAATCTAATCCAAACAGAAATCTCCACAGCATTCCCAGCAAGTGAGAATATGGCCTCCAACTGAAGATTTCTCAGTGATGGGAAGTTTATTATCTCACACTGCCTCCCATCCCATTTTGATACAGTAAAGATTATTTGGAAGCTCTTCTTTATCCTGTAACTTCCACCTGTTGCTACCAAGAAAACAAGTTCAATTCCTCTTTTTTCAAATACTTGAAAACAGTTAATAGTCCCCTTTCATTTTCCCTTCCCTCATGCTAAACATTTCAGTTTCTTTATTTTATCCTTGAAATGCATGGTTTTCAAATCATTACGTTCCAGTTCTTAAAATTTGGAATTACTTTGTCCTGAAGCTTATTTTATAGATTATCATTTAAATTTTATGGAACTACATTCTTAAAGAGTTGAAAGGGACTATAGAGATTACCTACTTCAGCCATCCCGAGTTATAAATAACCATTTCAGAGAAGTGAGAGGCTTGCCCAAGATTACATGGGTAATCAGCATCACTGAGAGTAGAGTTCACATCTCTTCAATCCAGTGACAGTGTCATATATATATCACAGAAGTATTGCTTTACTTGTTATTTACAAGTATTAAAAGACATAAATGTATAGAAGCAGCTTTGCATAGTGAATAGAGATTTAGACTTGAAGCCAAGGACAGTCACCCCTCTGAGCTTCAGGCATGTCTCCAAGGCTCTAAATTATAGATGGGTTGAGATGTGGGCTGGTAGACAAACTCTTCACTTATTTCTACGAAGAAAATGTAGATTTTTTGAATTGCAATTGGGTAAAAACTTTTAAAGTATATATATATATTTTTTAAAGAAGGAAGGAACCAAGGAAGAAAGAATGAAACAAAGAAAAAGAAGGAAAGAAAGGAAGGAAGAAAAAGAAAGACATGATTTTGATTATGTTCATTATGCTTCCTTCCCTAAATAGGCTTTAATTTGTCAGGGTCCTTTTTAAGATAGCCTTCCTTCACATATCAAAATTAATATTCCAGAATGTAGTCTGCCAGGGTACAGTAGTACTATCATGATCCTTTTGTATGGTCTTCTATTAATATAGCCTAAGACTAAATTACTTTTTTGACTGCCATGTCAAACTGTTGATTCATACTGTTATTATAGGTCTCTATAATTCCCATATCTTTATTCTATTAATCTAGTCATGTACACATCTTAAGTAGGGGAGTGAATCACTTAATTGGCTTTATGACTCTGGGTAAGTCACTTAACTTCTCATCCTCTCTCTCCATGTATAAAATGGGGATCATAAAAGCATCTATCTAACAGGATTGTCATGAATATTAAATGAGATAATATTTATAAAGCAATTTGCAAACCTTAAAGCACTATATAAATACTAGTTATAATTTCACGATTTATTTTTAAAGCCCATATATAGGTCATTATGATTATCTCCATTACATGTTGGCATATTAAATTTATCTCATCTTTCCAGATCATTAAGATCTTGTGAGGATCTGATTCTGTCACACAGTGTGGCAATTTCAGTTACTGAGTTTCAGCTTTCCTTGTCTGCAGCAAGGCTATTGTCTGCAGACAAGTTATAGACACTGGTGAAATCATAAGATTGTAGGACTTTAGATATGGAGCTAGAAAGGACCTTAGAGGTCCTTCATTTTATAGAGATGAAATCACTTGTCCAGCAGAACTATATTTGAATCCAAGTCCCTAAAACTACAAATCTAGGGCTCTTTCCACTCCTTCATAGTGCCCCTCCTCTTTTTTTTTTTTAAACTAATTCCCAACATGAAACAATAGCAATAAATATCTTAATTGAATGCAAAATAGTATGCAAGGAAAATACAAAGTTTACATAGGATGTGATGGTTTGTCCTCAGGGAATTGACAGTCTAGTAGAGAGAGGACATTTGCTTAGACAGCTGTAATATATACATATCATGGTGGAATGTGGGGGGTAGCTAGGTGATACAATGGATGGAGTGCTGGGCTTGGAGTCTTAGAAGACTTACCTTCATGAGTTCAAATCTGGCCCCAGATACTTACTAGCGGACGTGACTTTGGGCAAAGTTACTTAACTCGGTTTCCTCATCTGTAAAAGGAGCTAGAGAAGGAAATGACAAAGCATTCTAGTATCTCTACCAAGAAAACCCCAAATGGTGTCACAAAGAGTCAGAGACAAGTAAATAACAACTGCAGAATATATTAAACTTTTGCCCCCAAAGCAGTGTTTCTAATGGCTTTCAGGTTTTGAGGCAGTGACTTGGGGCATTATAGTTATGCTGGACCAATAAAAGGATGTTCAAAGCTTGCAATCTCAACTTATTTCCAATCGTGCATGCACAGAAAATACCTGGCTATCCCAACCTTTCTCTCTCAATGCTACCAGGTTCTGTATTTTTAAATTTACCTAAAAGTATGGATTATCAATGATGTCTCATGATTCTCTTTTGGCTCATGTCCTCACCCACCTAGATTCCAGTCTCACTTTCTTTTCAGTATCGCCTCTTAAAGAATTCACTTAATAAAAATATAGGTTAAATTGTATTTACTTCAGTAAAAATAAAACTAAAATATAATCACATTAACATCCAAGCAGCTTGAATATCTAGTTGAAAATTTAATTCATTTCTGAAATTCAGTGTTATGTAATTCATGGCACCTAACATGTTCTATACCCATTAGGCAATTAATAGCTTGTCGTTCTTGTTATGTTGAGGGGACAGGGAGGAAAGACATCATGACATAGAGGGGAAAAGATTGAATTTCGAGTGAGAAAAACCTATATTCAAACTCTAGCTCTATTACCTTGTATGATCTTGGATAAGTCACTTAATCTTCCTATATAATGACTTCAATAATTGAAATGGAAATAATAATAATTGAATGTTATGTAATTGTAGTGACAAAATTTGGCCCCAAAGAAAAGTTAAGAAAATGTACCTCCCTATATTTTTTTATGCAAAGACAAGGGACCATGTGTAGAAAGTATATTGCATATGGAACTATCCCCAAAGGGCCATCAAACTGTGCATATCCTTTGATCCAGCAGTGTCTCTATTGGGCCTATAAAATCCACATGTGTAAAAATGTGTGTGGCAGCCCTTTTTATAGTAGCAAGAAACTGGAAACTGAATGGATGCCGATCAATTGGAGAATGGCTGAATAGGTTATGGTATATGAATGTTAAAAACGATCATCAGGATGAGTTCAGAAAGGCCTGGAGAGTGAAGTAAGTAGAACCAAGGAAACATTGTACACAGCAAAAAGATTATACAATGATCAGTTCTGATGAACATGGCTCTTTTCAATTGCAAGGTGATTCAGGCCAGTTCTAATGGTCTTGTGATGGAGAGCTATCTGAACCCAGAGAGAGGACTGTGGGAACTGAGTGAGGATCACAATAGAATATTTTCACTTTTTTATGTTGTTGTTTGTTTATATTTTGTTTTATTTCTTTTTTTCCCCTTTTTGATGTGATTTTTCTTGTGCAGCATAATTGTGAAAATATGTATAGAAGCTTAACATGCTTAACATATATCAGATTACTTGTTATCTAGGGAAGGGCGTGGGGAAAGGGAGGGAGAAAAAAATTTGGAACACAAAATTTTGCAAGGGCGAATGCTGAAAACTATGCATATGTTTTGAAAATAAAAAGCTTTTAAAAAAAAAAAGAAAGAAAGAAAGCATGTTGCATATATTTGTAGACAGTGTTGATGTATTGGTTAGTTTTTCCCTGTCTTAACCACAGAACTATATCTTGTTAAAAAAAAAATTTTTTTTTTTAAATAAGAAAAAAAAGTACAGCAAAAACCCACCAACACATGAATTGCTTTTGGGGGTAGGGGGAGACAGGGGTTCTTTCTCTAGCTACGTTATTATAGTCATCTTTTTTTTTTTTTTTTAAATCCTGCTTACTTTACTTTATCTCAGTTCATACAAATGTTCCTATGCTCCTCTGAAGTCTTCATTTTCAACATTTCTTATAATACTCTCTTCCATTCTTATATACATCATTTGTTTATCTTTTCCATAATTGATGGGCATTTCCTTTGTTTACAATTCTTTGCTACTACAAAAAGTACTGCTATGACTATTTTAGCATATCTAAGATTGCATTTTCTTTAATATCCTAATGTTAAAGCCCTTTAGTCCCTCAGTTTTCATAAAATCATCTACATATATAATTTTTTTCTTTTTTTTTTGGATGAGACAAAAATGACAAAATGTTAATTTGTTTCCTTTTTTAAACACTTAATCATATTTTTATCCAATTACATGTACAGATAGTTTTTAGTATTCATCTTTGTAAGATCTTAAGCTCTAAATTTTTCTTCCTCTTTTCCTTTCTTATCCCTTCCCCAAGACAGCCAGTCATCTGATATAGGTTATGCATGTGCATATTTCCACATTAGTCCATATATAATTTTTATTACAATTGTTATGACCCAAATTTAAATATGTAATAAAAATAACACAACATTATTATTGATAAAATCTTTCATAAGTTTTCATATTTGTAACAAAAATAATGCTAATCGTTAATGTAATAGGAGAGGCTTTTTTAGAACAAAGATTTTCAAAGTATGGTATCATTGATGATATTTCTACTAATAATTCTTTTTCATCTTCTAATAATACCTAGGATTTTTATAGTGTTTTAAGGTTTGCAAAGAATTTTATATTCACTTTATATCTTATTTGACTTGTATCATTTATTTGATGTCAGATATTTCTTTATTCACCTGTTTTCATTAAGGGTCCTAATCACAGAAAATGAGTCAATAATAAGGTGTTAAACTAATTTAAAAAATGAAAACTGTGTGATCCTTTTATTTATGTAAACAATTTCCTTAGTTGAATTAGAAAGGAAGTAATGCCACAAGACAAATGATCCCCTTCTTTTGAAAAATTCAGTCAGTCTAATCAAAAGAAGAACCTAGCTCCTGGCATAATCAACAAAGAAAAAAGTTAGGATTACACAAAGGAAAGGGTTTGGGAGCAATCAAGTTTAAGGAATACTGAGTCAGGTGCTACATAGGCACTATCTTTACTTACATGTAAAGTAAGTTAAAACTTACTTTCTTATATTCACTTAAAGATCGACGTGAAATAGAGATAGAGTAAGAAGACTCAGGTTCAAATCTTCCTTCAGATAATTAGCTGTATGACCCTAGGTAAGTCACTTAAGCTCTCAGAGCCTCAGATTCTTCATCTGTAAATGAAGGTGTTGGACTTACTTGATAGCTTATCAAGTTTGTTCCAGCTCTAAATCTATGACCAATCTAAAACAGAAAGATTTTTTATGTTCAAAATGGATTGATTATGTTTTCTAGATTTGGATTTTTTACATTGTGCTTTTATATTTAAACTATTTCTATTATTTTTTTCTTTGACTAGTTTCATTAGTATTAGTGTGTTTTCTCTTAAAACCAATATCACAATGAGATATTATTCAAATTAAGACAATTAAATGTAAATTTAAGTCAAATCAAAAAGCATTTATTATCTACTACAAATCAGGTACAGTTCTAACTACTGGAGAAACAAAGAAAGGAAAAATAAAACACTCAGGTGATGACACTATTTCTCCCTGGGGTGAATGAAACATTAGAATCTGGAATAATTAGTTTGGTTGCTCTAGAGATCCAAATCATCAGCATATTCTTTCCAGCTACAGGAATTTGTAGCTGAGTGTTTCTACTGTTAGGCACATAGACTTGAATCTTGGCTGCATGGGGATTAGACATTTCCCTGGAAAGATCTTGCTCACCTTTCTTTTTGTTTCTTATTAGCTTATTAACTGACTTGATTCAGAGTTTCATAGATTTATATAGGTCATCTGGTTGCTGTTTAAGACCATGATAGCAGGGAAATGATGCCATGACATTCAAGTGAATAAAATTTAATAGAGAGAGAGCTGTGCAAAGTTGCTTGCCTCACTTCCCCTCCCCACCCCCAAGAGTCATTTGGGTCCAGTGGCTAGATAACAGATCAGGAAATGAGAGACATTGGCCTTTTTAAGCTAAGGTCTTCAACAGATTTCAGTTTGACTTGATTCAATGATTAAGGTTGAATAGCAATTGAGGCAGAAAAACAAAACAAAACAAAACAAAAAAACTCTCTTTCATTTAATTAAAAAAAATCTAAATAAATAAATCTGGGAGGGAAAGAAACTTCGGGGTTTCTGGCTAAAGCAGAAAAGATTGCTATTTTCATTCAAACTGAGTCAATCAGAACCCAAGAGTAGCTAAATGGTGCTAAGTGGATAGAGCACTAGGCTTGGAATCAAGAAGACTCAACTTCATGAGTTCAAATCCAGCTTCAGATATTTACTAACTATGTGACCCTGGGTACTTAACTCTGCTTTTCTCTGTTTCCTGATCTGAAAAATGCTCTAGAGAAGGAAATGACAAACTATCCCAGTATCTTTGCAAGAAAACTCCAAATGAAATAACAAAAAGTCAGACACGACTAAAACAACCCAACAACAGTACACAATTGCATTATTCATCTGGTTTCCTCATTGTGTAGATGAGAAAACTGATGCCTGAGTAAGTTGAATCAATTGTCCTAGGTTCCACATGTAGTAAGTGGCAGGGTTGGGATTTGATCCAACTATTCTAATTTCAAATCACCCCTTTTCATTGTACCAGAAGACTATCCTCTTAGCTCCATATGCTTATCCCAGCATTTGTCTGACAATGTAGGAGGTTCAGCAAATGCTGTTCCACATGAAAAGTATTTAAATATTATTTTGGTTTCATCCAACTGCCTGGTGGCTCAGAGAAAAATGCATTTAAACAACAACCAAAAAAATCACTAATAATTAGTTCTTGTCTTTAGGAGTTTTCATATAGTTATGGTTTCATGGTTGATGAATTGAACTAGAAAACAAAGCAAAACATTGTTTTGACTTAATACAAAGTGGGAGACAAAACTACTGAATTGTAAAGGCAGAAAGAGGACAGGTGGGAAGAACTCCCCAGTGTGCCCATACACTTGAGGACTGCAGCTAGCTAAAATTTTGAGAAGCACCCAAGACATTGTTACTGTATTTTGAGAATAGCCCTCATGATTCTTTGGATTCAGAATGCTAATGAGCAGACAGAGAGTCAAAATGAAAGTGATAGGATTCTTAGGTGTTGGCAAGGCAGTGCACTGGGTTTCTGCCATTTTCCATGTGAGATAGTATGCTTTCCAGCTATGTTGGATGTTGGATAGAGTGCTGGGCTTGGAGTTAGGAAAACTTAAGTTCAAATCCAGCCATAGACACTTATTAACTATAATTCTGGACAGGTGACTTCTCTTGTTTGAGTTTTCTCAACTGTAAAATGGGGATGATAAAAGCACCTACTCCCCAAAGTTGTTTCAAAAATCAAATGAGATAATAAAGTATTTTGCACAGTATCTAGCACATATTGTTGTTTGATTGTTTCAGGAATGTCCAACTAATTTAAGATTCTATTTGGAGTTTTCTTGGCAAAAATACTGCCATTTCCTTCTCCAGCTCATTTTACAGATGAGAAAATTGAGGGAAATAGGGTTAAATGACTTTCCTAGGCTCACACAATTAGTAACTGTCTGAGGTCAAATTTGAACTCAGGAAGATGAGTCTTTCTGACTCCAGGCTTACCACCCTCTTAGCTGTTCCATTTGGCACACATTAAGCACTAAGTGTGCTTATGTGAGAGCTTATTCCCTTAAGCCGTTCCCCTGGTACAACAACTCTTGTAGGGATGCAATGAAGAAAGCAGGTAGCACGTGTTTTCTCCCAGATTGTCCTATACCCTAAAATATGACAAGTTACTTTAGAGTCAGTTCAATCCATTGAAGCTACTTTTGGACTTACATGTTTTCATGCTTCAGGAAGTGATGCTAAAAGCAACACTTGGCCTTTATTTTAACTCATCCAAATGATAGCATAACACCTAACTTGTGATACCCAAAGGCAAGAGGGATTCAAGGCAAAGTATACAAGTAGGTCTTAATCTTGGGAGGAACAAAGATAAAACTGGGTCTCTGTTGCTGAGGAGTGGGGGATAACAAGGACTTCTGTATTGTGACCTTCAGCTCAGAGAAGGAAGAGGAAGAAGGAGGTTGATGACAGAAGTAAATCATTTTGGGGTACACTCAGGATATTCTAAGTTATAATTAGACAGGTAGGAGAATGCCTGGGTTCTGTTGCTCAATTATGCAGTTGAAAAAAAATTTAGGGGGAGCTAGGTGGAGCAGGGGATAGAGCACCAGCCCTGAATTCAGGAGGACCGGAGTTCAAATGTGGTCTCAGACACTTAACACTTCCCAGCTGTGTGACCCTGGGCAAGTCACTTAACCCCAGCCTCAAAAAAAAAAAAAAAATTTTTTTAAATTTTTAATGAAGAGAAGAGGTTTCTAGCAGGTCCTTCTTATTGGATTGTCATCTCTGATAATACAGAAAGAAAAAATATTTATGAGTGGCTAGAGAATACCCAACCCCCAAACCTCCCCCACTTCCTTTCAACATGAGTCTTAGAAGTTTCCAGAAAAAAAGATTCCAAGTAAGGAAGCTGCTAGAAAAGGGAAGGAGTCATGATGTCAGGAAGGAAGGAGCAGAGATAGCCTGTTACAAAATAAGTTTTATGGCTCTCAAAGGGATCCAAAGAATAGGAAATCTTACTGACTACCACAAGAGTCCTACTTATGTCATTTCACATAGGAACATTTTGTATGCATTAGGCATTATTCTTCAAAACAAACATAAAGAAATTCAAGAGACCATGACTTTTATATGTTCCATTTGACAGAATTGCATCTTGCAACCCTTCATCATTTTGTTTTTTTTTTTTTTATTAAAACCTTTTATTTTCAAAACATATGCACGGATAATTTTTCACCATTGACCCTTGCAAAACCTTGTGTTCCAAATTTTCCCCTCCTTTCTCCCATCCCCTCCCATAGATAGCAGGTAATCCAATATATGTTAAACATGTTAAAATATATGTTAAATCTAATATATGTATACAATTATCTTGGTGCACAAAAAAATCAGATCAAAAAGGAAAAAAAATGAAAAAGAAAACAAAATGCAAACAAGCAACAACAAAAAGCATCCCTTCATTATTATCTATAATAAATTGTATAGTTACTACTAGCAAATAAGTCATAAGTATAGTCCCCTTGCACATCCTCTTGGAACAACAGAAAGACAAGAGAAGGGGCTATGCAAAGAATTTAATGGTACCAAGGTCTCCTCACCCCCAGACTTATCTGCTTCACATATCAGGGAATACCTGTCCTGATTCCTTCTCAAGCCCCCAGAAATCATTTTATTCCAACTATCTCCTCTGCTCCAAATCTCTTAACATTCTAGTCTCATGCAAATGCACACCCCAACACACTCATCACAACATCTGATTTTCCTTTTATGCTAACATGCTCAGTTTCCAGGCCTGCATTCCAAACCACCAATTGACACATGCCAGCAAGTCTACTTCCTAGTGGACCTAAATAACCTCTCTAAAAAGGCAAACAAATACTTCTCCATCCCTTTCCAGCTGCCTCTACACTGGTGGGAGATAAAAAGAGAATCTACAAAAAGGTATACCACGTCTCTCATGATACCCATTTCAAGCCATAGGATGCCAAGTTTCTGATAGCACAAAGGAGACAGATTTGTAACAAAAATCTCAAAAATTATAAGTGCAATTGGAAAAAATTGTAATTGTGACTCCCCAGTTTAATAAAGAATTGAAATGATACTAATAGGTCCAAGGATGGTCTTCTCCGCTATAGAGTCATGCACACACAAACTGGTTTCAGTTCTGGTAGATCTTAGGCCTGAGAAGAGTCAGGCTCTTTTTTTTTGAATCCTATGATTCTTTACATCCTTATCTCTAGGGTCTGGGAAAATTTATTTAAAGCTTAGGTTTGGGGGCAGCTAGGTGGCACAGTGGATAGAGCACCAGCCCTGAAGTCAGGAGGACCTGAGTTCAAATGTAGTCTCAGACATTTAACACTTCCTAGCTGTGTGACCCTGGGCAAGTCACTTAACCCCAATTGCCTCTGCAAAAATAAATAAATAAACAAATTTTAGGTTTGAACTTTGAAAAACTTTAGAATAATTCCATAATGAATCATGAGTTCAGTAGGCTAAAGAATCAAGCCAATCTGCCAGAGAAGTGATAAACTTAAAATCCAGGATGAAGCATTTATTTTTGGGTGTGACTGATCATGAAACTTACTTTTCGGGGTTATACATGTTTGCTGTGATTTTGCTTTTGAGGTTTTTTTTAATTGTTCAGTGGGAGAAAGGGAGACAGGAGGGACAGATAACAAATAAAACAAATAAATAATTTTTAGATTTTGTTTATTATCTAGGGATTCCCTAAAAAGGTATACAATGTAAGTCAGCTATAGGCCACATATTTGTTTCCTTTACACATAAAAGAAATGTAAAAATACAAAAGATTGATAAGTGTGCATTGATAGAAGAACTTAAACAAGAAGCAATAACTTATAACTATTATACCTTCTCAGTAGATTGAGTATCTAAACATCAGATCAGACCCAAAAAGGTTTGCAGGTGAACCAACATTTCACATTTTAGTCATCAATAAGCATTTAAGTGCCTATACTAAGTGCCCCGTACTGTTCTAAGTACTGGGGGGTACAAAGAAGCAAAAGACAATCCTTGCCTTCAAGGAACTCACAACCTTATAGGAAAGGAAAGAATAAGCAAAAAAAGTATCCCAAAACTGTCTGTAGAATTAGGAAATAACAGATTTATGGTCGTAGTATAAAAAGAGATTGGGAAAGACTTCCCATAAAAGCTGAGATTTTACCTCAGCTTTGCACTGTACAAAAAAATGTTTCATGTTTCCAGGCAAGGTAGACTGGTGATGGGCTCATCTTCTTTCTGGTTGTTATGTACTTTGAAGTGGAAATCCTTCTGTAGTCAGTTAGTTCTGATTAAGGCACCTGATCTGTCAAACTCGTGAGGTTGGCTCCAATGACAGAAATCTCAGGATTACTGTTAAGTAATCTGTGCTCAGAAAGAAACACAAAATAGAAAAGTCTGCTCGGAGCTAAAGGTCCAGGCCTACTTTACCTACTTTATTCCTACTTTACATAGGAATCGTTATTATTCCTATGATATAAGAAACACAACCACTTTTAGTTTTTCTAAGTCTTCAAAGCCAATTTCACTATTTTGTTCCTTACACTAAAGATTCACAATAACTGATCTTTTTTCTTTTTTTTTTTCAAACAATGAGATTTTTATTAATTATTTGGCATCTTTTTAAAATTAATTTTTATTTTAATTTATTTTAAACTAATTAATTTTAAATTTAATTTGATTTTAATTAATTTTAATTTAATTTTCAAAACATATGCAAGGATAATTTTTCAACATTGATTCTTGAAAAACTTTGTGTTTCACTTTTCCCCTCCTTCCTTCTACTCTCTCCCCTAGATGGCATGTAATCCAATATATGTTAAGCAGGGTAAAAATATATGTTAAATCCAATATAGGCATATATAGTTATATAATTATCTTGCTGCACAAGAAAAAAACAGATCAAAAAGTAAAAAAAAAAAAAAAATGAGAAAGAAAATAAAATTCAAGCACACCACAACAAAAAGAGTGAAAATGCTATGTTGTGATCTGCCCTCAGTTCCTACAACCCTCACTCTGGGTGTAGTTAGCTCTCATCAGCACAAGATCATTGTGCTCTGAATCACCTCATTGTTGAAAAGAGCTATGTCCATCAGAATTGATCATCATATAATCTTGTTATTGCCATGTACAATGATTTCTTGGTTCTGCTAATTTCACTTAGCATTCAAATGCTGTATTTCTAAAACCTGGACAGTCAGAATCTTTCTATTTTGGCCAATCATTGAGAGCCAGAGAGATCTTAACCTCTCAGCCTCAGTTTCCCTATCTGTAAAATAGGAATAATAAAATGTGTTACCTTGTGCTATAAGTATATGGCAGTTATCAAGTGTTATTGAATGATTAAATTGATCAGATGATTCATAGAGAATTTGCCAAGTAGTGTCCCAGGCCTAAACCCACCTCTTTCATTTTTCTTTTATGTTCTTAGAATGACCTTAATGTTTTCAACTAAGTCCACTCCTAAATCTATTCCTTTATGGATTTTGACACTCATTACATGACAGTACATTTTAGTCAAATCAATCATCATTTTTAAGAGATTGATCTATAATGAGTATATTAAAAAATTAGTAATGCTAATGTAAGCAACAAAAGTGTAGCAACTTAGTTTAATGTGATAAAAATAGGTTATGCAATAAAAATTTAATTAAAAAAATTTTTAAATTAATAGCAATGCAAGTTAATTGCATCCATGTACCAGTAATAAATGTATGCTAAGCATACTGTCTACAAAACTAATAGCAACCAACTATTGCTCCAGTTCTAACCCAAAGCCTTTCAGACAGTAGTGAAGATGGCTTTTTTCTTCTCATAATCTACTCTTTTTTTTAACCTATATTTCAAATAAACAAAATCAGAACTCATACAGTCTGTAATGCTTATGGACTATAGTTTTATTTTTTTCCTTGTCTGACTCTATATCATTTCAGCTTCTGTTGAGCAAAAAATTTCTCTCATCTCTGAAAAAGGAAGTTGTTTTCTTGTACGGTGTCTTTAATAAACACTGCAAAACAGCCTCAGTTTCATTGGCCAACACTTAGCATAGATTGATGGATTAAGAATGAAAGTGAACTCTTCAGGATAAGAACAAAGCTTCCAAATGCTGCCTGCAACTCAGACAGATGAGAAGGACAATGGAAGCTAGAAGTGAAAGGGAATGACTAGCCAAAAGGGAAATTAAACTGCTTTCTTGAGGCAGAAAAAGGGAGGGGGAGTCACTGTCTTGCCTTTCCTGTCCATGCTTGATCAGCAATGCAGACCTTGTTTAGTCCAGAGTTCATGCTTGGAATGTCTCCATTGTCCCCTGGCAATCAGCTCCTATGGCTTTTCTGCAGCAGTCAAGCTGCTATGACTTCCTGGCATCCTTTTTCTTCTTCCCACAAGTCTGTTCCAGTTCAAGATCAAGAGTACAAATCCCAGGAACTTGAAGAATGCTGCCTAAACTCTCCTCGCTAGCATGTGGTCCCCTCTCCCAAGATTTCTGAGAGTGTCTGTTCTCTGTGGGCAAGGCCATCAAGTGAGTTTCAGATATAAATGTCCCAGAAAAATCTAAACCATTATACAATATATGAGTTATTAAATGAGCAACCACTCTCTAAGCCCAGATCTCATGGAAAATGCAGTCTGCTCCCCAACTCAGCCATTCCTGCTTCCTAAACATTTAATAAAGACTTATTATGTACAGGGTCCTATTTACGAACTGGGGGCACAAAAGTGATGAATAATATGCTATTATTACCCTAAAGGAACTTACAAAACAGTTGGGAAAGCAATACAGGCTCACAAATAATCATAATACAAATTAGAATATTTATATAACAGAGGTACAAAAACGTGCTGGATGATCAGAGGAACAGGGAGATTATTTCCATTTGGAGAAGTAGTTTTCACTAGAAAAGGCCTCCAATTGTACTGTTATTATCATAATCCAAGCCCTTATAAAACCACTCTGGTTTATTTTAATAGGTTTTTATTTGATTTGCCAGATTCCAAACTTCCTCCTGTCCAATGCATCTTCCACATAGCTGTCAAAACAATCTTCACTATGATGTAGATATAACCACATCACAACCATAACCAAAAATCTTCAGTGGTTTTCTTTTCTATAAAATTCAAACTCCAAGTTGCCACTTAAAACTTTCCACAATCTAGATCCAACCTACCTTTTCAGTTTTGTTTTAGTCTATTCTTTTTCATGCACTTTATTTTCCAAACCAATTTCATTTGTAGCTGTTCCAGATATTCCAGTTAGATATGCCAACTCTTGCCTTTATGCATTCAAATAAACTGTTCTTAGAACAAAATCTTTCAGTTCTACCTTAATCTTCTCTCAAGGCTTAGCTGAGAAACCATCTCCATTAAGCTTTTCCTGCCTCTATTAGTCTCGTCTCCCTTCTCAAATTACTTTGTGTTTACTTATATATTACATCTTATTTTCTCCTTCTCCAAAGCAAAGATGCCATGAGGGAAAGGATTTTTTGGTTTTCATTTTTATATGCTCATACTCTAGCACAGTAACTTGCCCTAAATAGTTACTTGTCAAATTCAACTAAACTAAAAAAGTGGTACCTCACCCCAGGCCCTGGAGGAAAGAACTGGTAGAGATTTGAGTTGGAAATTTGTCAATTTCTTGAATATAGAAAATTGATTCAGAACAAGCAAACTGTAGAATTGCAAATTCTACAGAGGGAAAAGAAGAACTCATTTTTTAGGGTAAAATGAATAATTAAATGGAATTAAGCAAAATTTAAAAGAAGGTGTTGGTCTAAACACCTGGTATGTTGGAGCCAGCTAGAACTGGAAAACTGATAAACTTTGGTGTGAGCATTTATACCTTAGAAACTGGCAAATCAGTTCTTGATTTTCATTATTTTGTTAATTCCCTTTAGTTATGAATGTGATGGAGAAAGTGTTAAAAATGAAAATTAGGTTTAAAAATGTATCAGGCACAGTGCCTGACACAAGTAGATGCTTAATAAATGCTTATTGAATTGAATTATTGAATAGTTACTCTCCATTTCCCAAGAACAGTTCGGCTTGGCTTGATTGCATAGAATATAATGCCTCATCCAGAATAAACTGATCACTTAAAATTTCAACAGTATGCCGAGTGACTCAATTTTTTGGAAACTTAACACCTTTTCAAATTCCTCAGTTATCTCTATTCTCTGATTCAAAGGCTGGAGACTGGAGTTGTTGTTTGTCCTTGTTCTTGAAGAGGGAGGACCATGACATCTAGGAGATGATACTACGACATGCAAGTGGATTGGATTTAAGTGGAGAAGAGGGGGCTATGCAAAGTTACTAGCCTCACTTTTTCCTCCAGAGTAACAAGTGACAAAATATAAATCAGGATGACTAGGGATACTCTGGATAATGTGGGAGACCTTGGCCTTTTTAAACTCAAGTCTTTAATGAGTGTCAGTTTGACTAAGGCAGCAATTGGTGATTAAGGCTAGGTAAGAATTAAAGCTAAAGAATGGCCTTTTTTGCTTAGTCAAAAAAAAAAAATCCATCCCCAGGAGAAGATCCCCAGGATTTTCAAGCAAAAACAGAAACAATTGCTATTTACATTCATTCCAGATCAATCAGAACCCAAATAATGACCAAATGGACCTTGACTTGGAAACATTGGTCAATTACTGAGAGACAGAGTAATTTGGGTTTAAAGTGTGGTCTTTCTCCTCTTCCCTTCCTCCTCCCCCAACCCCTTTGATGACATTGTTTATTCCAGTTTTTTCATAGTTTTTATGAATTACAGCGTGCTCACACTCACCATAAATACTTCAATTATTTTGGGGATGATACTCCTGAATCCTGAATTCTCCTATTTTTTTTTCTTTAAATTTTTTTCAAAATTTCCTCAGTTACATATAGAAACAACTTTTTTTTTGTTATATATGTACATTCATTTTTTCTAATATTTCCTTATGAATCATGTTGGAAGAAAAAAATTAAAACAAAAGAAAAAAAGGGGAAAAAGTGAATATAGCATGTCTTGATTTACATGCATAGTCCTCTCCATAGCCCGCTGTCTCTATATAGATGGCTTTTTCCATTCAAAATTTATAACTGCAATTTGCCTTGAATCACTGAAAAAAGCAAGTTCGTCATAATTGTCCATCCCACAATCTTGCTGTTCTGTGAATAATGTTTTTCGGGTTCTGCTTGTTTCGCTCAGTATTAATTCATATAAATCTTTCTAGGCCTTTCTAAAATTAGCCTGTTCATCATTTTTTATAGAATAATGATATTCCATTGCATCCACATACCATAACTTTTTCAGTCATTCCTCAATTGGTAGGTATCTGCTCATTCTCAAATTCTTTACTACCACACACACACACACACACACAAAAGCTGCTACATATATTTTTGCACATGTGGGTCCTTTTATTTTTTCATTTCTTTGGGGTACAGAACCAATAGTGGCACTGCTGGATCAAAGGGTATATAGCTCTTTAGGCATAGTTTCAAATTGCTCTCCAGAATGGTTATATTATTTTGAAACTCCACCAAGAATGCATTAGTGTATCAATTTTCCCACTTTCTCTCCAATATTATCTTTTCCTGTCATCTTACCCAATCTGAAAGGTATAAAATGGTACCTCAGAGTTATTTTAATTTGCATTTTTCTGATCAATTAGTGATTTAGAGCATTTTTTCATATGATTATACATTGTTTTAATTTCTTTCTCTGAAAACTGTCTTCATATCCTTTGACCATTTATCAATTGGGGGATAACTTGTTTTCTTATAAATTTGATTCACTTCTTTATAGATTTTAGAAGTGAGACCCTTATCAGAAACATTATGTAAATTTTTCCCCAGCTTTTTGCTTCTTTTCTAATCTTGGCTGCATTGATTTTATTTTTGCAAAACCTTTTTAATTTAAGGTAATCAAATTTGTCAACATTGTATTTCATAATGTCTTTTAGTTCTTTGAACATAAATTCCTCCCTTCTCCAAAGATTTAATAGGTAAATTATCCTTTGCTCTCCTAATTTGCTCTCCGTATCACCCTTTATGCCTAAACTATGTACCATTTTGTTCTTATTTTGGTGTAGAGTGTGAGATGTAGATCTATGCTGAGTTTTTGACATTATCTTCCAGTGTCCTCAGTAATTTTTGTCAAATAGTGAGTTCACATAATAGATTACCATAGTCATTGATTATTGTGTCATGCATATCTAACCTATTCCACTGATCCACTACTCTGTTTCTTAGCTAGTATCATATGGTTTTGATGTCTGATGCTTTATAATATTTGAGTATGGTGCTGCTAGGCCACCATCCTTTGCATTTTTTTTTCCTCATTAATTCCCTTGACATTCTCGACCCTTTGCTCTTCCAGATGAATTTTGTTAATTTATTTTTAGCTCTATAAAATAATTTTGGGGAAGTTTAATGGGTGGGGCACCGAACAAGTAGACTAATTTAGGTAGAACTAGCAGTTGATATTTTTCCAGTTGTTTAGATCTGACTTTATTTGTGTGGAAAGTGTTTTGTAATTGAGTTCATATAGTGGCAGGTAGACACCCAAATATTTTATTTTGTTTACAATTATTTTAAATGGAATTTCTCTTTGTATCTTTTGTTGCTGGGCTTTGTTAGAAATGCTCATGATTTGAGTGGGTTTATTTCATATCCTGCAATTTCGTTAAAGCTGTTAATAGTTTCAAGTAGATTTTTGAATTATTGTTTAGGATTCTCTAAATATATCATCATATTGGGAATGTGTCTATCTTTTCCCCATTACAAATAATGCTTCCTGATGGTTTTAGATAGATGCTGCTTATCATTTTAAGGCAAATTCCATTTATTCCTATGCTCTCTACTATTTTTAATAGGAATGGGTGTTGTAGTTTGTTAAAAACTATTTTCTGCATCAGTTGAGATATATAATTTCCACTAATTTTGTTATTGAGATGGTCAATTATGCCAGTGGTTTTCCCTATATTGAACCAGCCTTGCATTCTTGGTATAAATCCCACTTGATTATCTTGCTGATAGATTGTTGAAGTCTCTTTGCTAATGTTTTATTTAAAATTTTTGCATCAATATTCATTAGGGATATTGGTCTGTAAGTTTCTTTGTTTTGACTCTTCCTGATTTTAATATTAGCACTATATTTGTGTCAGAGAAGGAAATTGGCAGGACTCTTTCTTTGCCTATTTTTCCAAATAGTTTACATAGTATTAGAATTGTTTTTTAAATGTTTGGTAGAATTCACTTTTAAATCCATCTGACCCTGAAGATTTTTTCTTATGAAGTTCATTGAAGGCTTGTTCAATTTCTTCTGCTAAAATATGGTTACTTAGTTTATTTTTGGTGACCACTTGAGATTAAGTGAGTTGCCCAGGGTTACAGAACTAGCAAGTGTTAAATATCTGAGGTCACATTTGCATTCAGGTCCTCCAGACTTCAGGGCCAATGCCCTATCCACTTGGCTAATTAGCTGCCCTCAAAATGGGGTTAAGTAATTTACTTCCTCTTCAGTTAATCTGGACAATTTATATTTTTGTAAATATTCATCCATTTCAATTAGATTGTTAGATTTATTGGCATACAATTGGGCAAAAGAGCTCTTCATTTTTGATGCTGGATATTTGGTTTTTTCTTTCCTTTTTCTAATCAGATTAACCAAAGGTTAACTTTTGTTAATTTTTTCATAAAAGCAACTCTTAGTTTTGTTAATTAGTTCATTAATTTTCTTATTTTCAGTTTTGTTCATTCCTTTGATTTTCAGAATTTCTAATTTGGTATTTAATTGTGGATTTTTAACTTGTTTTTCTAGCTTTTTTAGTTGCATGCCCAATATACTGATCTCCTCTTTCTCTTTTATTCATGTAATTATTTCCCCCTAAGAACTGCTTTGACTGCATCCCATAGATTTTAGTATGTTGTCTCATTATTATCAATCTCTTAGATGAAATTATTGGTTGTTTCTATGATTTGTTGTTTGACCCACTCATTTTTTAGAATTAAATTATTTAATTTTCATTTGGATTTTAGTCTTTCCCTGAAGGCATGCTCCTTAAGAAAGAAATCTAACCTTAAATACCAAGATATTTTGGGAGGTTTCAGTAATTAAAATATACATTCCTTTGGGCAGAGCACCCACTGATAAGGACATGATATCCTATGTGGATGGTGGGAAAGGAAGGGAAGAAAAGAAAAAAAAGGAAAGGAAAAGAAAAGAAAAGAGAAGAGGAAAAAAAGAAAAATAAAGAAAAATCTATACCCTACTCAAGCCTGGGCAGAATACAATAGATTTCACCACTGGGGCCTTGACCAAGACTGGGAGTCTAATCTCATCATCAGCAATGTCCCTAAGGACCAAATTTAAAAATCAGAACTTAGTAAGAGATGGGGGGGGGGAGCTTTGAATACCCCCCAAGATATTGATTATTAATAATCATTTCTTTTATTCATCCTTTTAATTCTTTTGGGAGGTATAGCCCCCTCAATGAATCACTAACTGATACAACAACACTTCATCAAGGGTTTCTAACTATGAGATTTATGCAGGGAGACAATGTAAAGGGAAAAGGAGAAAAATAGATGGAGCTTTGACAATTTTTTTTTTCTTTTTGCAATATGACTAATATGGAAAGATGTTTTGCATTATTTTACAGGTATAATTGATATAATTTGCTTGCCTTTTGTTTATTTAATTATTTGGCAAGGCAATTGGGATTATGTGACTTGCCCAGAGTCACACAGCTAAGTGTTAAGTGTCAGAGGCAGGATTTGAACTCAGATCCTCCTGAGTACAGAGGCAGTGTGTTCTATCCATCGCACCATCCAGCTGCCCCATTGTGTTTTTTTTTTAATAATAGCTTTTTATTTTCAAAATATATGCTTAAATTGTTTTCAGCATTCACCATTGCAAAACCTTATGTTCCAAATTTTTCTCCCTTCCTTCCTCTCATTCCTTCCCCTAGACAGCAAGTAATCCAATATCTGTTAGACACATGCAATTCTTCTACACACATTTCCACATTTATCATGATGCACAAGAAAAATAAGATCAAAAAGGGGAAAAAATGAGAAAGAAAAGAAAATGCAAGCAAACGATGAAAAAGGTGAAAACACTGTTATGATCCACATTCAGTCCCTCCGAATGTAAATAGCTCTCTCCATCACAAGATCATTGGAATTGGCCTGTATCACCTCATTGTTGAAAAAAACCATACAGCTTTGACAGAATCAAATAGGGCAATGCCTTTTGATAACATTTTTACAAAATCAAAGAGGGCAATCTTCTTTGATAAGTAGACCTTACAGATAAAAGGCACAAAGGGGAAAATAAACAAACACCAAAAAACAAAACAAAAGAAAACAAAAAACACCAAAGCCTTCCTTTATACATGGATCAGATTTGAACTTTCCCAGTAAATCCTCATTTTCTATCAGCAGCTCTTGTTGCTTTCAATTTCACAGAACATCACACCCCTGTTTCCCTACCTCCCTACCTCCATTCCCTATCCATCTTCCCTTGTGTGTTGTCTTTCCATCAGATTGCAAACTCCTTAAGAACAGAAACTATTTTTCTAATTTATATTCCTCTCTTTCCTCTTTCATCACTCAGCACTTTGCCTGGCACACTTTAGGCTCTTAATATAATGTTCATTCAATTGATTTGAATTTTTTTCCCAGAGATCCAATTCTTACCAGCACATCATCAAATACATGTATGCCTTCCTTTAAGAAATTCAAGACAGCATATGAAAATTCAGATTTTAGAAAATAAGTTAAGATGTGATTTTGTTTTGTCAAAATATTCTTAGTTTTATAAAAGCAATCAGTGTAATATTCCTATGAGAAGTTTCCTTGGTACATTTAAATAATAGGATTAATTTAAAAGTAATTTGATTTTGCAAAGTGAAGTGAGCAAAACCAGGAGAACATTGTACACACATATAGCAACATTGTATAATGATCAAACTTTGAACGATTTAGCTATTCTGAACAATACAATGATGCAAGATAATTCCTAAGGACACATGATGAAAAATGCTATCCATATTCAGAGAGAGAACTGATGGAACCTGAATGCAGAACGAAGCATATTATTTTCATTATTTTTTGTTCATTTTTTTGTCTTTTAGCTTGTTTCTTCTTTCACAAAATGTAAACTGGAAATGTGTTTTACATGTTTGTACATATATCAAATTGTTTGCACATATATCAAATTGTTTGCTTTCGTAGGGAGGGAGAAGATGAGGAAGGGAAGGAGAAAATTTGGAACTCAAAATTTTATAACGTTAAAAATTTTGTCTTATTTAACATGTAGTTGGAAAAATATTATTAAAAAAGAAAAATAATTTGATTTGTATTTATTTAAAGGTTTTTTTTTTTTTTTTTTTTTTTTTTTTTTTTTTTTTTTTTTTTACTGTAGTGATCATTTCATACTTTAAATAGGAATTTGATTATGACAATGAGAAGTATCAGGTATACAAAGTGTCCAGGTACCAAGTGGTAGGAGAATGGTTCACAATGTGAAGAATTCACATAAGACATTTATCACAAACACTATTTGTTGATGTGAAAGGGATACAGGCATTAATCAAAACCACAAGGTTAAATTAAATATGATTAAGCAAGATGTTTTGAATGAAGTGGAATTTTTTAAAGTCAGAAGGAAGAATAAGGGGGGGAGTCTAGGTAGTTAGAGAGGAATTAGGAGAAAGTTAGGGAGGATTAACGGAGAGGCCTAGAGGAGAACAAACGAGAATTAGTATCAATGTGACCAAGTACTTTGTGAGAATTGTAGCTTGAAAAGGTTGAATCTGCTTTAGGTATGCTAATTAAGACAGTCTCTGGAGTTGGCCTACCTCTGCATGACAATGAAAACTGGAAGGATAAATTACAAAGTTCTAACAATGGAGGCTGAGTGGACTGATTGAAGTTCCAGTTCCACATCAATAAGAATAGAGAATGGGAAAATGGTTTGGTTTATTTGCTGCATTCAACATAATAGATTGAAATAATCTAAAGACTTTTCACCAGAAAGGAATAGATGTTATATATGAGATTAGAAGTTATATGTTAATATATTAATACTTTATAAAGCTATGATTAAAAAAAAAAACTTATGTGCTACTTTTTTCCACTTAGTAGTATTTTATTAATGTTTTCTTTTTTTCCCTACTATATGTAAAGATAGTTTTCAACATTTACTTTTATGATATTTTGATTTCCATTTTTTCTCCCTCTTTTTCCCTCTCCCCCAAGAAGGCAAAAAATCTGATACAGATTATACATGTATAATCATATTAAATATATTTCCACATTAGTGATATTGTGAAAGAAGAATCAGAATAAAAAGGGAAAACTATAAGACAGAAAAAAAAATAAAAGGAAGTAAAATAGTATGCTTTGACTCCATAGTTCTTTCTCTGAATGTAGATAGTATTTTCTATCATGAGTCTTTTAGAATTGTCCTTAGATCATTATATTGTTCAGAAGATCAAAGTCTATCAAAGTTGATCTTTGCATAATGTTACTGTAATTCTGTAAAATATTCTTGTGGTTCTACTCACTTCACACAGCAGCAGTTGATGTAAGTCCTGCTTGTGGAACTGTGATTTCATTGGTGTTAAGTATTCTCCCCATTAATGCAGAACCCTTTCTACCGTTCTACACAAGTAGCTATGTTTAAATAATTCATTACCTAATTACCCAACAAAGTGATTCATCTGTTTTTCCCTCAGGTGGCAGATGTGTAGTGCCCAAGAAGGTCTTATACAAACCCTTTTCAGTTTGGTAGAATCTGTCAGAGCTATGTTCTTCTTGTGTAGCTTTCAAGAACTCAGGATTGTATTTCTGCTATGGTGGTGAGCTATCAAAAGAAAATTTTAGAAAAGGTTTAAGTGTATTGTATATATTTTCATACTTAATGAATGTCCCAAAGAAAAATGATGAAAAATTTTAGAAGGATAACTGAGACACCATTTATAGGATGTTTTGAATTCCTTCAGAAAATACTATATAAATACAAATTATAATTATGAGTTTATTAATTAATTTAATTAATGCTATAAGTATAAAAGCCTAAGGGTATTGTAGAATAATTACCAAGAGCTATTTGAAAATGGAATTAACGACCGCAGATTCAAATATTTTCCCTCTCTCTAAATCAGGGATTCTTAACCTGGCTTTCACCATAATCTGAAGGATCCATGGATAGATTTCAGGGATTCCATGAACTTGAATGGGAAAAAGATATATCTTTATTTTCATTAACCTCTAACTGAAATTTAGCTTAAATTACTACTCTAACTATTTTAAAATGGTATTCTGCAGAGTCCATAGGCTTCATTAGACAAGGATGTCCATAAAATCAAATTAAGAATCTGTGCTCTAAATGATGTCCTTTATATGACCTGGCCTAAAAATTCCTTTTTTCAAATAGTATGGAAAACTTTTCCAATATTTTTTCATTTATATGTTCTTATCACATCTATGATAAGTGACAGCCCCATTGAATGTTAGTAAGTTCAAATTGAGTGACTTTACTACTGCAATGGAAGACATATTAAATAGATAAAGTTTTGATAATCTATGACTTAGAACTTGAGTCTGGTTTGCTAAATAATTTTGTATACCTATGGTATACAAATCTGCCTTGAAGTAATTTGAGTCAGACCAAAAAAACTGGTCTTTTTTTTTTTTTTAAACCAAGGCCAGAATATTTAAAAATCACAGGAGCTTTTAGAAATCTCATGCTAGAGATTTCTACCCCTACCCAGGGAATCTAAATTAGCTCCTCAATTCACAAAGGAGGAAATTAAGGCCTAGAGAAGGGAAATGACCTGCTGGAGGTCACTCAGCTTGTTTTCAGTAAGAAGGGGAATAATTGTGATCTCTACATATTTCATTCTCAACTTTATCTCCTATGACATGTTGCCTCCATCTAAAAGAATCAAGAGGTTCACAGAAGAAATGTTGTGGTAATTGTCTCACTTTTCTACAATTGTTCTTACTCTTCCAATCCAAACAAAAATAGAATTTAAAGAATAGGAGCCATAAGAGGCTATAATAGCATCAGTATCTAGGTTTCATGGCTTCCTTTTCTACTGTGTATTGGTTCAGATGGGTTGGGAAAAACTATTATTTGATTTAGAAATATCAGTAATTGCCTGAGCTACAAATATTTGATTGGACAAACACTAATTTGGCCTGCCTAGACTAAATGGCTGAAGGCTTGGAAATGTAAGTCTTTTTGCTTTTGCTTATGTAGATTATAACTCTCCCTCTCCCCCCACTTCTCTACCTTTTCTATCAGTCTAACCTTTTCATTTTCTTTAAGACTCAACTTTCTAAACAAATAGCTTTTTTTTAAGGCAAAGAAAAAAAGAGAAAAAAGGTAATCATAATTGGCTTATTGATTATCAAAAAACTCTGCAAATGCATGCATTGTATACACTTGATGAATCTCTCACTTCTACAAAGGAATGGGGTAGAAGTGTCTTATTATATCTTTTCTGTTGATGCTTTTCTTTATAATTTCCCAACATTTGCTTTTGATTTTGTGTTCTTTCTTTTGACATTGTCATTGTCACTGTATATATTGTTTTCTTGGCTTTGCGTACTTCACTCATTCATGTAAATGGATGATGATTAAATAGACCTGTTTCAAGTGATATTTTTCCTCTAGGGTTCCAGTTTGGAGATATAAAGTCCTTGAGAGTTCAAGAAAGAGTCTGATTCCTATCTCCAGTGAACTAGGATACCTAGTTGAGTCATACTTAGGCTGAGTCAGGTTTATCCTTGAGGGGATCCAGAATTGATAAGGCATATTATTAGAGGGTGAAGATGTGCATGTCCCAGAATCAATGTTTATTATTACACATATGATAAAGAATGACATAGAAAAGAGGGAGATAAATTAAATGTTTCATTTCCTGCATTAAGTCTCTAGTACTTTATGTATCTGGCAACATCCTTATAATGTGCAAACTGTTCCTTGGAAATTAGTGTAAGAGGGAGCTGGCAGTGAGACCTTAGTCCTTATGAACATACATAGTATGATCTGTATGATGAAATCCTTCGTGTGAAGCATGTAAAGGTCTTGTATGGATGTTTCTTGTTCACTTATTACATGGCAAAAAGGGCCTTTTGGTTGGCTGTTGTGACAGACCTTGTCTACCAGGCTTCCCCACATTCTTTCCCCTAACTTGGACTAGGAAAAAGGGGCAAAGCTAAGAAATGATTGTTTCAGTAGTAGGAAAAGTTCAAGCAGTATTTCCCAATGGCCTCTGACTGTGTTTACTTGGCTTAAAGTCACCTAGGAGAAAAACTCCCTTCCAGCCAATGAATAGCATTTTTCTGATTTGATGGAGGTCTGAAGACTAAGAACCACAATTTCCCTGCAGATCATATGAAAATAAGGGAGAAGACCATAATTATTGTAGTTGAGTGCAACTGTATCCTTGTTACACATCTTTGCTATATTAAGTCTAAGTAACTTCCTTTTGTTAACTATTTAAGGACTTGTAACTGCATCCTTGCATCCCGATAATGAAACTGAACAACATGGTACTAGTGTCAAATGAACCTCTAATAATTACTGAAGGAACTTGAATTGATTGTTCATACAAAAAGGCACTGACCAACTAAATAGACCTCTTTCTGTGGAGCGGCAAGAATCGTGACCCTCTCTCACCCAGATCCATTTTTTCCCAGCTCTTAGGTGATGTACTATCAAAGATAACTTTGATTTTGTTAGCTTTGAAAAATCAGAAGATTGAGGCTCTACAAAGAGGTTCAGGAACTGGATTACCACACCATTTTTTCTGGCAAGCTAACCCTAATGAGGAGTATAACCCTGAGAAATGTCTTGAAGGCTCCATCCCAGAAAGTAGATTGATGTGAGGCTGAGATGTTTGGCAAGTAAAGGAGTAACTTTAAACATTTAGAAGTAAACTTTGGGGAAATGAATACTTTGTAGTAATCTCTTTAAGTCAGAGTCTACATTCCTGAAACTGAGGTGATATTGTGGAAAACATGCCCCTGGTGTAGGAGGAGGCATTTGTAACTTCTGTTCTTACTATATCTTCTCAGTTAATGTCTTTTTATTAAAGCTAATTGTTGATGAGTTAAATGATACTGCAAAACTAATCAATGAAATTGATGATATAGAAAAATTATTGGTACCAATAATTGATGTTAGAAATAGCACATTAAAATGGGAGCTCAAACTGACAGTATTAGGAAGTCCCATATCCCTTGGTGTTATCCTTATAATCCTGAGGGGGGGGGGGAAATGAAGCCAGACCTCTAGAAGGTCAACTCAAAAGTATGAGGGTGAGTTGAAATAAGGGGCCTAAGATTTTATATGGGTTACATTAAGATACTTTTAAAAAGCATGGGATACATTAAGATATGTTGAAAAAAATGAATGCATTTAATTGAAACTTATTCTAACTATCTTAATTCAACAATATTATTCTCTTAATTTCTATAATCTTTATTATCTCTTTGGCTTTCTAAAATTTTCTATTGATTCTTATGTCTACAATTAAAGTATTTTACTTTTTTAAAATCCACTAGTCTACCAGCTTAAGGTTAATTTTCCTCAAAATGGCATTTCCTAGTTCAGAGGCTTATACTAACATTATGAAATGCAGAACCCTCATCGTGCAATTTCACTTCCGGGTTGGCTTTTTATTCTTTGGACTTCATAAAATCCAAACTTGGATTGGATTTGAAAAACCTTCCCCTAACATGATCTCTAGCTTGCCTTTCCAACCCTATCTTTCCTCTACTTTCCTTAAACCATTATGTTCCACTTTAAAATAACAATATTTGCATCTGGAAGGATAATATGATAATATATATAATACTTTGAAAAACCTTAATGTACTATATAGATGTAAATTATTATTTTGACTTATTTGTTTAAAATGCCTCACCTCTCTTCTTCTCTACTTTTGTAATCTTGCGCATTCTCCAAGGCCCACTCTTTCTAGAAATACTTCCTTGACTCACTGTCAGAACTGATTTTTTTCCCCTTTCCTTTGAAATCTCATAACATTCTGTAACTTTCTGATGGTGTTTAACATATTCTGCCTTGAATTATAATTTCTTTCCTATTGCTCTTCTCCCTGTACTCCACTTTATTGTAAACTCCTTAAAAGCAGGGACTTATCTCTTTATATTCTCCCCAGCTGAACATAGTGCCTTGTACAGAGAAGCTTGATCTATATTTGTTGAAAAAATGAATGCATTTAATTGAAACTTATTCTAACTATCTTAATTCAACAGTATCATTCTGTTCTCTTAATGTCTATAATCTTTATTATCTCTTTGGCTTTCTAGAATTTTCTATTGATTCTTATGTCCACAATTAAATTGCCTACTTATTGAGGGCAGTATACATCACAATATTTCTCAGTATTCTCAGTCAAACATAACTGGAAGAGTGTCAGGTTTCCTGGGGCTGTTAATTGATAGCATTACTTGGGAGTAGAAAATGTTTGTAATCATGTCTGACTCTGTGACTCCATTTGGGGTTTTCTTGTGAAAGACACTGGAGTGGTTTACTATTTCCATCTCCAGTTCATTTTACAGATGAGGAAACTGAGGCAAACAGGGTTAAGTGACTTGCCCAGTCAACAGCTACTGAGTGTCTAAGACTAGATTTTTTTCCTAAATGCAGGTCCAGCACTCTATCCACTGTGCCATCTCCTTATAGAAAATAGAGCTATGACCGAAATCCTGCTGTTTAAGAGACTGTAAAGGTGGAGGCTGACAGGCATATATGATCAGCTAGAGAAGTGATGCTTTCATCTTTTGAAAGGCTGTGTGATACAGAAGACAGAACAAGAATCAGGAATAGCTGGGTTTCAGAGTTTGATCTAGAAACCTTGCTAGGCAAAGCTTGGTGTTAATCACTTCACCACTCAGTTTCCTCGTTTGTGTAATGGAGACAGTAATTGCACTACACAGAGTTGTTAGGGTCAACTGAATTATCATCACTGCTAAGAAAGACAACGAAGTTGGGCTTTGAGGGTGACTCTTGGGCGTTGTGGATAGAGACTTGGGGGTACTTGAGGAGCAGAGGAGAAGGGAGAGGTAGCTTTCTTTTTGCTACCAACCTAAGGGACAGCTCCTGACATTCCCCCATTATCCCAGCCATTACAGACCTATCTTTCCTCTGAACTCATTTGGACACTTTGTGTGGAGCTCCTGAAATCACTTGACACTTGCTACTTTGTATTCCTATTTATCTTTAACCACTAGCCTAATCAACACGCCTGAGTCCCACGCCTTAGAAAAACAAATTCGAAAATCAAAGCTCTTCAATGGCACGTCTAATCTTTAGGGGTGCATGTGTGTCCCAGTGCTTAGTACATCCGATGAGTGCTTAATTAATGAAAGCTCGATGAATAGTCGGCTCTCAATCACGCTCCCCGCTGATGCGGGTCTTAGATTCAGAGCCCTCTCGTCTGAGACAGAAGCAAATCCAAGCTCCTCCTTTAAAACCGAGAAACTGAGGCCGGAGGAAGTGAACCGCGTAGAGCCCTGTCGCACGGGTCTGACCCGACTCGGAGTTAGCGGCCCTTTCCTTCCATGAGTAAGGTCTGGCCAATCCGGGGCTGTGGAGGAAATGAAACTGGGGGTGGGGTGGGGGATGGGGGGAGAAAGCCACGGGCGATCTTGTCAGGACTAGATTGTAGGGGACACGAAGGGTACATGGAATGAGTAGCTGTCTGGTGGTGGCAAGGACTTGTCTTCAAGTCCCACCCCTGATTGGGGTGGGAAGGAAGAAGGGAGGGACGGGAGGGTGCTTCCCTCTTGGGGATGCCTCAGTTTCCCAGTCTGGGAAATGGGCGTGGTGCGTGGGAACTAAACTAGAAAGGAGCACCCTTCATCCCAGTGGAAGGAGGCATGATCTCGGGAAAAGGGGTGGTGTCTGTCCCGGGCCGCGACGCAGCCGAGTGGTGGGAGGAGACGCGGAGGGGGCAGGGAGATGGGGGTTGAGGCTTTTGGAAGGGGGGGGGTCCTCTTTTCCTCAGACGTCAGTGTGTCTCGGTGTCAGTCAGCTGCAGATCCTCGTCTCCCCCCGCCCTCCCCAGGCGAAGTAGTTGGGGTTTGGGGAAGTACACAGGGCGGGAGGGAGGCGGGGCTCCCGTGCACGCGGCGCCCCCCGCGAGGAGGAGGAGGGGGCCAGACGGAGGCGGTTGGGGTTAGGAGACCTGGAGGCGGGGGGAAGGGAGCGCGTTCTCGCACAGGCGCGCTTATGTTCCGGCGCGCGAGTCTGCTTGACTTACTTTGCTCGAGGGGGCGGGTGGGAAGCGGGGGAGGCGAGAGGGAGGGGGCGCGGAATGCACGGATGCGCGCACGCAAGCAGGCGCGCCCCCTCCCGGCCGCCATGTTGGATGGTGTGTGGGTGTCAAACCTAGGCAGACGCGGTGGCTGCGAGCGAGCTGGGCGGGTGGCCCCCCACTAGGCTCCGGCTCCTTCCCTTCGTCCCCTCCTCCCCCTGCGCCCTGTACTTGAGGGCCCCTGGGCTTCCGGCGCGGGGGGGGACCGGAGGAGGAGGAGAAGAGAAGAAGAAGGTGAGCTTTGGGCGACGATGGAGGAGGGGGAGGCGGGGAGGTTTTCGGCTCTCTCCTTCCTCTGGGAGCGGCTCGGGAGCCGAGCCTTGGAGCCAGAGCTTGACCGGCGGCGGCTGCAGCGGCATAGGCTCGAGGAGCCACCGACGCCCTTAACCTAGTTCAGGGTGGGGAGAAAGGGGTAACACGGCAGGCCCGAGCCCCTCCCCCCACGCGGGCGACGGTGGGGGCGTGGGAGGGTGCCCCTCCTTCCGAGATTCCTCCCCCCCTTTCATTCCCTCCCCTTGCAGCCCCGTAGCTCCCAGGCCGGGCTGCCGCTGTTGCTGCTCCCACGGCTGCTTCCCCAGCCCTGACCCCTCCCCTACGCTGAGAGTCACCCTCCAGCTCCAGGGTTGAGCCTGCCTTTTGTTCCTTATGTGGGTGTGAGAGCGAGTTGGGTCGGGGGTCCCGGAGTGCCTGCCCGGGTGTGGGTTTTGAGCGCTGCACCCCCGCGTTCGGCTTAATCATCTCCGGGTTGACCTCTCCCCCACTCTCCTCCCGGATCCCCCTAAGTAACCCCGGGGCTCTGTTTTCCTTCCCATTTTGGCAGATCACCAGCTACCTTCAGATCATGGCAGTTCAGGCTCTAAGGTGAGCTAAAACTTGTTTGAGAAGGCTGGCTGGTCAGTGTACTGTAGAGCGGAAGAGGTGCCAACAGGTTTTTTTTAACCCCCTTTTTTGAGTGTTTCCCTGTCCAAAGTTTTTCTGTATGTGGCTCTTCCGTCTCCACAGTTCTTTCCAAGTAAATTCTTCCTCATCCAGGCTGATAGATGACGGCCACACGGCAGTCTTGGGAATTGGTACCTCGTACTAATTGTTTTAGTGTTCCAGATCAAATGATAAAAGATGTAAAGTGCTTTGCAAACCTGTAAAAGTACTGTGTAAATAATTGGCTGTTACTACTATGCTTGTGTTTTCTGCGTGTGTTTTATGCGAGATTCTTGTTCAGGGAATGATTATGTCCAAGTGTTTTTAGCAGTTCCACCAAAAGTGCATAGGAAAATATGAAAACCCATGGTTTTCGTCTGTTTAAAGTTCTAGGCTACAAAGGAGGAAACTATTGGTTAAGTGAAGCTTGGAATCTTAATGGAGGTGAGAGGGCGTTATACAATCTCTGCTTCCCCATTTACCGCCAGAAAACAGGTTTGGCAGAAATTTCTAGCTACCTCAGTGATAAATGGGATCCGTATTACACGAAAAATATGTGTATTTTTTGTTTTGTTTTGATAATTAAATTTTAATCTGTATTTGAATGTTGACCTGGTTTAAATATTGTTTCTCAAATTTTCTCTAAACTCTTATTCGTCCAAAAGAATCTGATGACAACCCATAAGCCATTGAATGCAGTAACTTGCTATTATATTTGGGATTTTATCACATATGTCATGAATTGAGTCTACTGGATAAAATTTTCATTTTAGAGTTTTTGGTAGAGTTGTAAAGAGCTGTTTAGCTTTTAAGGTTTTTATTTTCTGTTCCATTGACAAATGGGGCATTACTTTCATTCAGTGGCAAAGAGTTATTTAGTATGTTTATATGTAACATTGTCTTCCAGGGCAAATCCAATGTTTCTTTTGTAATATGACTTCATTTAATGTAATGAAAAATAGTTCGAATAGTTTTTTCACTTGATTATTAGATTAAACACTTTGCTTTTCTAACTTGAAGCATTTAAACATTTCTTAAGGGGAACCATAGATTTCAATTTACAAAGGCTCTATCCATTTTGTTTTGATGGTGGAGGGAGTAGGAAGGTCTGCACCTGTGGATAGTCTGCCTTATGATACTGGGTAGAGAGAACTGGAGTTTTTTCTCTGAGATCAAATTACTTAACCTCTGTGCCTCAGTCCTTCTGTAAAGTAAGGAACTAAATGAGTGTACTAACCCCTTCTGTCTTCAGCTCTATCCCTCTTGGGATCTTTTGATTTCATGTAGTATAGAGAATTTGCTTCACTCAGAAATAATCAAAATCCAAAACTCCTCTAATTTAGCTTCTGAGTGTTGCTTAGGGCAAATGATTTTTCCTGGTTACTAGTTTATTTAGTGTTTAAGGCTGTCTTTCAAGCGTCCAAAGGGACCTTAGAGAAATAATTTTAGACTTGGAAGGCATCTTGAGAGTTTCTCTAATTCCTTCATATTATAAATGAGGACTATATAGATAGGGACAGTGCTAGAACTGACACCCAGGATTGGTGACCCCATAGTTTTTTGGTTTTTTTTTTTTGTACCACACTTCTTCAAATGTAGAATTTTAAATTCTAAAACAAATTTAGTAATAAGCTATTTCATAGTCGAAATTCCTCTAGCTCCATAGATAAAACATTTCTGAGAACTTTAATCTGAAGCCCCACTCTCGCCAAAAGGTCCAGGAAATATATCTTATTGTACTTGTTTTGTTCCATATAAATTTAGAAATACTATACTGAATATAATTTACATTGTTTTAGATAGATGGTTTTGGATAAAATCTATTTTGTTTCTCTTAGATTGTATTATTTAAAAATAGATGTACTTTCAAACACATTCTGTAATTTATCTTGTCATTTTCCCCATGTTGTTCAGTTGTGTCTTGATACTTCATGATCGCATGGACCATACTTCGTTTTCTTAGCAAAGGTACTAAAAGTGTTTTGCCATTTCCTTCTCTAGTAAATTAAAGCAGAGATTTAAGTGACATGTTACAGAGCTAATAATTGTCTAGATTTGAATTAAGGTCTCTCTGACACCAGATCCACTACTCTATCCACTTAATCATTTTACTGCCTCTCATATTCTGAAGCCACCACAAACAAGTGTATTTTTTAAAACAAAATACACGTTTGCTTGAGAAAGACTCATTGAAATTAAGTAAACAAACATGGGCACTTTTTGTTTATGGAATTATTTGATTGTGTTCTCTTTATATAATATTACGTATTAGCCTTTTAATGCATAGCTTTTTAAAAGGCTGAATTTTTCTTGAATATATTGAAGAAAACCTAGTGGTATCCTAATGATAGAATAGGCTTTTCACTTTAAAATTTGATCTAGAAATTACAAAAATTTATTTAAAATTTGAAGAATTGTTCAAATAGATCATGGGATCATAGTTTTAGAAATGAAAATGACCTTAGAGGCAATATAGGTCCAATCCTTTAATTTAACTGATGAAAAAAATTGAAGTTAAGTAACTTGTCCAAGGTCATACAGATATTAGCAAAAACAAAATTAGATTCATACTTCTATACTATACAGTTCTGATTTCAGTGATAATATTCATGCTTGTTTAGAAGTTTAGAATTGGGGCAGCGAGATGATGCAGTGGATAGAGCACCAGTCCTAAAGTCAGGAGGCTCTGATTTCAAATCTGGCCTCAGACACTTAACACATTTTAGCTGTGTGAGCCTGGGCAAGTCACTTAATCCCAATTGCCTCAGGGGAAAAAAAAAAAAAAAAGGTAGTAGTTTAGGATCATCAATTGTGAATTGTGTGATTAGGATTAAATGGGTTCCTGCCAGCTGACAGACAAATGAGACTATCAGAAGCAGTCAGCCTAATATTGAACAGTCTTCTAAATGATTTTAAAATAATTTTGAGGAGCTGCAGCATGGTAGAGTGGATAGGGAGCAGCAAGCAAGCTGATAGGCTGCAGAGTTAAAAAGATCAAGTTCGGGTATTAACAGTGGACACATAAATGTTCCCTGTACCACTCAGGAAGTCACTTAACTTCTCCTTACCCTAGACCCCTCCATAAAATAGCAAATTGCACAACAATGGTTGATTTGAATTTATGAAAGAAATTTCCTCCTGTGGTCCACAGGTGTGGACCAAAACCAGAAAAATCTTAAAACTTTTCGGATTTAGTTCCAGAAATTCTAGTAGCATACCAGTCTCTTTCAGTCCAGATCTGTACTCAGTGCTAAAAAAACTAATAACATTGCCTTATTTTTTTTTTCAGTGAGTCATATAGAACAATAATTGTTGCTGTTTTTTTGTAGCATTTTAAGGTCTGCAAAGCATTTTACAGCTCTTTCCTCATTTGATTGGGGGAGGGGAAGGGTAAAGTAGTTGGGATTAAGTGATTTGCCTAAGGTTACACCACTAGTAAGTGTTAAGTGTCTGATGTCAAATTTGAATTCAGGAACTTCTGACTCCAGGGATTGTGGTACATAGAGTACTCTGCCATGTAGCTGCCCCCACCTCTTTTGTTTTTGCACAACTCTGTAAAAGTTTTTATCATTATCCCTATTTTACAGATAAACCAAGGCTGAGAGTGGTTAAAGACTTCTCTCTGGTTCACTATTTGGTAAATGTCATGAATAGGATTTAAGTTTAGACACTTCTAATTCTATTTGCTATGCCATCTAGCAGTTAAAACAGTTTTTATTTGCCTGTACTGGCTTGTTATGTGAACTAGGCAGGTTGTAAAGTGCATAGAGCATCTATAAGAAGATCTAAATTAAAATTTAATTTCTGATGCTTACTAGCTATATGAACCTGGGCAGATTAACTTAATCTGTTTTAGTTTTCTCATCTGTAAAATATGGGTAAAAATAGTGTCCAACTCTAAAAGTTGCTGTGAGAATTTTTGTAAATTGTAAATTTAATTGTATATAATTGTAAAATGTTTATTTAGCCCAGTGCCTGGCACACAGTAAACATTATATAAGTATTAGATATTAGTATTGACGTTAGTAAGGGTGAGTCTAAAAAAAAAAAGCAAAACCCTGTGAAGTAAGTGAAAATGTGGAAATTGAGGCTGGGAAAGATTAATTTCTCAAATTTAAAGCTAAGTAACTTTCTGAGGTGAAGTTTGAACTCAGGTCTTTCTCAGTCCAAGTCTAGCACTAATCTATTGGATTACCTAGTAGCCTTCACTCTTCAAGGAATGACTTTTATAAATGTAATGCTTCTTTTTGAGATTACACTAACAATAGATAAGGGCAAAATCAGCTCCATCCTGAGAGATTATTGGTTATTGGGAATGCTGCATATTTGAAACTGTCTATAATTAAGCTGCAGTTGCTTTTGAGTGCAGGTTCTTTCTCTGCTTGTTCCAAAGCCAACATTGCAATGATAAGTATGGAATAGTAAAAATATAATTATTAAAAACTTCTAATTATTACTCTGAAATTGATAAATTCAGGAATGAAATTTGATTTCACAAAAGAGATTTACTTTTGGCATTTTCTTATAATTTTCACTGGTCACAAGTATTAAGGTAGGTTCTTGTGTTTTTCTTTTAATTTGATTTAGTGAAGAAAATTGTTTGAAGCCTATGCCCTTTAAAGATGACCTTATGCAAAACTATGTTGAAATCAGAATTCATGATTCTCATAAAGATAATTTTGCAAATTGAAAAGTAAAGTCTTGAAGTATTTTTCAATTTTCTAGAGTTCTTATTTGAATTATGTTCCCTAATCAGCTGTCAACTAAATATGTAATATAGTTGTAGCTATACAGTGGCTGGAATAAATTAAATAGGATTAATAACATTTATAAATAATTGACTGAATAAATTAAAAAAAGATTCATTTTAAAACTTGTATGGATGTTTTTCTTGGAGCAAATGATTTATGTGTGAAGTGTAGACCTCTATTGTGGAGGCTTGAGTTAGAGTATAGCAATTAGTTCATAATGCAGGTAATCTAGGAACTCTTAAGTACAAATAATAGTGATTGAAATCTCATTCTTCTATAGTCTAGATTGACATCATTTTTAGTGGTAAGTGTTTGGTTTTCTTTTTTTTTTCCCAAATAATAAATAGTACCTGCTAAAAATGCTACAGATAGCATGAAGTGAAATATTGACAGGTGATTGGTAGAAAGTTTTATTCATTTTAAAACAATCGTGTACTTGCTGTTGTATGATAATTTAAGGTCAGATATGTGCTTTCCTTTGCTTAACATATTATGCCCATGCTTTTTTAAGGATTAATCTTGAATGCTGTTGTAATTGTTTTATCAAACTAATGCTAAAATTAGGTTTTTTTTTAATATCAGAAAATGAAAATATTGAATATATTGTTAGTTTTGGCTAGCAATTGAAATAATTAATTGAAAGTAATTGGAATATGATTACCTTTACACAGAAAGTTGCCTAAAGGCAAATAAATAATTGATAAAGGTATATAAATAGCCATTTAATAATTACCATTACCCTATAGCAAAAGCCATTTTAATTTTATAACCTCTTCAAAAACTCAGAGGAAAATAAATAGGTGAAAGTAAAAAAGTTAAGCATTACATGAAGGAGAAATAATAGTAGGGACTAGAAATTGACAAAACTGGGGTAGCTAGATGGTGCAGTGGATAAAGCACCAGCCCTGAAGTCAGAAGGACCAAATTGGCCTCAGACACACAATACTTCCTAGCTTTGTGACCCTAGGCAAGTCACTTAACCCCATTGCCTCAGCAAAAAAAAAAAAAGAAGAAGAAGAAAAAGAAATTGACAAAACTAAACCCAATATTTTTTAAACAGCAAGTATTTGAGTGCCTGTTAATACTGTTTCAGTTTTGTGTTGATTTCATAATAGAAGACCAAGATAGTGATTTCTACCCTCAAAAAGCTTACAGTCTGGTTAATGAGAAAAAACTCACTATCTCTCCTAATAGAGACTGTGTTCCAAACCTCTTTTATCAAATCATCTAGACCTCAGTTTCTTAAACTGTGATTCGAAACCCCATATGGGGTCTGGTAACTGAAAGGAAGTCAGGGAATAATGATTTATTGTTAGTAAATGTTTGCATACTTATTTTATATATTTATGTACCTGGGATCACGTAAAAATTTATTGGGCAAAAAGGGGTTGTGAATGGAAAAAATTTAGGTAGCCCTGATGTAGACCACTGTCTGGCTTCCTCATCATAGTTAATTAATTAGGTGGAGGTTATCTGTCTTTACCTTTCTTCCTCATTCTGTATTTCCAATTTCCTCTAACAATTTTTATTCTCTCATTTTCTCCATTCTCTGGGGAAGAGGTGAACTTTCTTTTTGTCTAGACCAACCCTGTTGTGCCTGTTAATCCCCTCCCTTGGAATTTATTTACCCTTTTGTTCATTTGATGTAACACCTCCCCTTCCCCTGCATCTTTATCCACTGGTGCCTTTCCTCCGGTCTACAAACAGGTCTACATTTCCCTCCTTTAAAAAAAAAACAAACCAAATCAGTTGATTTGTCTCTGGCATATTCTCAAAGCTACCATCCTGTATCTCATCCCTTTTGAAACCAAACTTCCAGCGCAGTGGATAGAGCACCAGCCCTGAATTCAGGAGGTCCCGAGTTCAAATTTGGTCTCAGACACTTAACATGTCCTAGCTGTGTGACCCTGGGCAAGTCACTTAACCCCAGCCTGGTTGGGGGGGGGGGGGAACGACAAAACCAAACTTCTAAAAAAAAAAAAAAGCCTTTCTTAAAAAAATTATTTTTAAAAAATCTGAATTTAAGAACCATCAAACATTTCCATACACAAAGTATAACAGAACAAGAGGACTGTACACAAAACTGAATCTTTTAAATATAAAACATGTTTTTCCTTTTGAATATATACTAAATTTAAATGGACTGTATCCAAGTTGTCTCAGTGACTCTTTTTTTTTTTTTTTTTTTTTGGCTGTCCTATTGTTAGCCTCCACTTTTCCCCTTAATCTTCATTTTTTAACTCTTTGCATACTGACTCTAGCACTAGATTAAAATTGATTTCTTTAAGGTTATCTATATATAGTTCTCTTAATTGCTAAATCCCATAGTTTTTTCTCAGCCCTTATCTTTCTTGATTACTAAAACATTTGACTTATTTTGATCATCACTTCCTTCTGGAATCTCTTCTTCCTTGTAATGTTGTTATTTCCAGATTCTCTTTTTATTTACTGATGGTATGCACTGATGCTTTAATTTCCTTTGTTAGATCATCTACTTTGCTCTGACATCTATAACTTACCATATCAAAGCTTTTCTCTTCTATTTCCGCTGTCCTGATGATCACATCAGTTCCCCTCAGTCCACTGATTATATCTACACAAGACTCACAAATCTAACCATCCAACCTTATCTCTTCTCTAAACTCTAGTTTGGAATCACAATGCTTGCTGAATACTTAGTTGTTTCAATGGAATAGGGATAGATATTGATGGATATTGAAAAGTGGTGCTTATAGTTAGAAAATTGATGATCTTATAGGTTCAGAATAAGGCACAAATTTTCAAACGTGGCTAATATCTGTGTTCATATGTTTTGCCTGATAATATTTATTTGTTCTTAGGGAGGATCTTTTGGTGGAGCAGAATCATTGGGAAATGACAGTGGTGTAAAAGAATAAATAAAATGTAAAAAAACCCAAAAGTTGGACTTTTCAGTCAACACAAGAATTGAGTAGAGAGTCCAAATAACGAAGATGGTGTTTTAGGAACCATTGGTAACTAAATGAAAAATTTATTGGGGGGCAGGCATAGGGTTAGGGTTAATCAACTAGGATGCTGTGTTTTTAAGCATAAGATATTAAAAGTTTTGCAGTAAAAAATGTAGAGGAAAAAAAAGTAAAATCAAATATTGTTTTTCAGAGGAAGAAATTACAGAATTTGGTGCTAGATTACTTGGTGGTGTGGGAGATGAGGCAGCATTAACGTGACTTCAAAATTTTCATTCTAGGAGACTGGAAGAATGGTGGTACTGTTAGCAGGAGTGAAGTAACTAAGAATAAAATTCAAATCAGGAAATGATGAATTTTGGGTACCAGGACGATACAATTTGGAGTATGGTCTTTTGGCAGGTGAAAATACAGGACTGTAGTATAGGTATAAAATTACAGGTACAGATTTGGGAAACCTAGAGGTTATCATTGAAACCATGAATCCATGGAAGCAGAGAGAGTTGAGAGGTGAAGATGGGAGACTAATAAGCCTTGGGGAATGTGCACATGTAATTCTAAATTTAGAATTGGAAGAAGCCATAGAGAACATTTATTCCAACATCCTCATGTAAAATGAGGAAGAAAATAGATCCTGAAAGATTAAGAGATTTATTTGCCTAAAATCATACGGGTAGGAAAATGACAAGAGGTTAGAATGGAACCTAAGACCTCAATCCAAGTAATGTGAACAGAAACCATACTGCAGAAAGTTAAGAAAAGAAATGTGTAGATGGAAGGTAGAAACAGGCAGGGTAGACCATGTTTGATAAGTCTGACATTGAAATAAAGAAAGGAAGTTGGATGGTAGTTAGAAGGAATAAGATGTCAACCAATTTTATTTATTTTCAATATTAGAGCCCTGAAAAAATGTTTGGAAACAGAAGGATCAATTGAACATGGCTACAAAGAAGAGAGATGGTTATGGGAGCAAGGCCTATTGAATCTCAGGATTGAAAGAAACCTCAGAAACTATCCAGTCTAACTAGTATCAGAACAGGAATCTCTTCCTGTGTACATACACTTGAGAAATTTATTTTTCAGCCTTTACTTAAAGATCTTCAGTAAGGGAAAACTTAATACATCCTTAGACAGCCCATACTACTTTCTGCCTCTTTAGAGGAAGCTCTTGCCACTTTTGATTAATTCTAATTAATAAGACTGTTTTTCTCAGGACTGGTCTAAATTTGCTTCTTTTTAACTTTCCTTATTCCTAATACTGTCTTATGGGCTCAAGTAGAAAAAGCCAATCACTTTGCCTCTTGAGGACAGCTATAATAATATCCTCTGAAATTCTGCACGTTAAGGCCAGTGATATCAAAGCCATTTACTAATCTGGTTGCTGCTTCAGGAAATGCTCCAGTTTATGTGTCTATGCCTTTTCTAATTCCTGAGCCCCTCAAATTGAATTCATTATTCCCGATGTGGTTTGACTTGGGCTAAGGGACTATCTATCACCTTCCTAATTCTATATCCTATGCTTTTCTGAATATAGTAAGGATGCATTCGCTTTTCTTGTCTGTGGTGACTGGCAGGTCTGATCATATCATCACACTTCCCTTTTATCACCTCCTAGTTGCCTCTAAGGTAAACCATGGACTCCTCAACTTTTCTTGTAAAGCCTTCACAATTTGGTTTTCTAAACTTTATTGGCATTACTCCTCTTCTAGAGTCTGTTCTAGCCAGAATGATTTACTTGCTCTTTCCCCAGCTTGGTGAGCATTCCATCTTTTGCCTCTGGCTTTTGCCTGGATTTGTATTCTTATTACTTGTGTCTTTTAGAATCTTTAGCTTGCTTTAAGACTTAAAGTGCTACCTCTTCCTTTCTTAACCCTCTCCCTCCCCAACACATTTCCTAGTTGTTCATGCTCTCTGCCTCCTTAAACTTAAATTAACTTGTATTTACTTATTTGTTTGAATCTTCCAGTAGAATGTGAACTTAATCAGGATAAGGGTTGTTTTTCATTTTCATGTCTATCTTTGTACCTGTCCCCTTAACCAGGAAATATCTTCTATCCATAGCTGTCAGAGATATAAGATCTTCTTTTCTCTCTCTCTCTTTTTAAAGTAGTTGCACATATTTTCAAAGCATTTGAAAATGACAGAATAAAGCCTCATTTGCTTGCAAACAGAAAATGCCTAAGTTTCAAATGCTTATTAATTACTATTCAATTTGTATAGAATATTAGTGGTGTTACTTATATACTTCACTGAGAAGTGTACTTAAAACTTCATTAATTTGATATTTTCCCATTATTGGAGTATGAAGGCTAAACCTCATTAATACTTTGTAAACATTTTTTTTTAATAAACAGGATGTAAAAATAAATTAATGCAATTGGTGGTGATATTTTATTTCAGCAGATACCTAAAATGCTTTTTAAAATATGAGTGAGAGCAAAGTACTCTCATTTGATTCTTGAAATAGTGTATGTAAGATAGCAAAATTGCAGAAAACTAAATAGGATAGGAATTATCACCATTTTATGGATGAAGAAATAGAGATAACAATATTAAGTATTTTGCCAAAGCCAACATAGCTATTTAATCAGTGGTATGATCATTGATTCTGGATTCTGAGGACCAGGTTTCAAATCTTGCATTCTATATTTAATATACATATGGCCTTTGGCAGGTCACTTAACCATCATTGATCTCACTTTCCTCAAATCTAAATTAAGGGAATTTGACCAGATGGCCTCTGAGATGGCTTCTAGCTATGACCCTATGAAAAATGGGGACCAAAAATCAGGTTTCCCGAAGCCTAATCTATTGTTGAGTATTTCACTATGCTACAATCTAAAGAGCCAGGCAGTGTATATATCGATTACTTACTAGTCTGTTTCTCACATTCTAGTTTCCTCTGACCTAGAAGTGAAGACTAAGGCCCCTATCACAAAGGAATCTTGGTTAACAAAATATACTTGTTGAATTGTTAGTGCCTATCTCTCATCTTTCCTTCACTGCCAAACTTCTAGAAAAAAGTAGTTTTCTTTCTTTTGTTCCATTTTCTCACCATTCATTCTTTACTCAGGTCTTTACAATCTTCTTTCTACCCCCATCACTACTGAAACTACTCTTTTTACACTCAATAAGGAACTTCTTATTACTAAATCCAATTCTCTCTCCCCCCTTCATTCTTTTTGCGTTTCTGTAGCATTTGACACTTGACTTTTCCTTCCTTTTTGATACTATCTCCTCTTTAGGACTTCTTTATGAAATTGTTAGTAGTGGGATTTTCTTTTTTTAAAGCATTTGAAGCAGAGTTGGTATTGCATATGCCTCAATTGTAGTATTCCTGTTAACTGGAACTTCACACATCAAAAATTACCTTTGTGAAAAGATAAGATTTGCTCCTTTGTAATGGAAAGGAGGACTAATCTTTAAGCAGAAGTGGAAAGTTTGACAATTGTCTTAATTATTCAAATCACCTCTCTTTGCTCTGCTCCTAGCTGAGTGTAAAACTGTCTACCATTTTAGGCATCATTGCTTTTCTGTCATCTTGACCTGATCAAGAGAGAAAATAAAAATCTGGTGTCAGTCATTTGTACTTGTTTTCAAGTCATTCTATACTTCCCCTTCTGTACCCCACTTATCCAGGATGAACATGCCAGCAACTTACGCCTTAGTTATGAATAATATTAGTGATTATTTCTGGGACCTTGAATGGAGATCCACTTCAGAAGCTTCTGGGGTTAGAAAAGTTTGTCTTCTCAATTTGATTAAAATCTTTCAAAATTTGGAAGACTTTCTATTCTAGTATGGATCAGTGTAACTAGCTCTGCCCCATAACACTGTTGTTTTACCATTCCCTTTCTCTTTCTTGCATTAGTTCATGTAACATACTTTTTCTCTCTTTTTTTTAAAAGTCTTTCACATAAGTCATTTTTATCTGAAAAAATGGGAAGCTGGACTTGATTAGAGGTATCAAACAAGTGAATAATCCTAAGTGCCTCCAGAAATATATGACAAAATAAATAAAAACTCAATGGAACATAGCATAGGAATCCTTATGTATAGTTGAATAGCCTTCCAAGTTTTTTTTGAGTTGCCAGAATAGATAACTTTTAAGACCTTTTCCAACTCTAATAACACCCTGAAATTGTCTAGTTTAAGCAATACTTTTTAAATTTAAGGAATCCTATAGTGTTTTCTCTCTCTTGTTGGAGACATATATTCCTGTTTTTAAAATATAACATAGCCTTCATAATGAAGTTTGTCACAGAGAACTATATTATAGTCTTCTTTGTTATTAGAAGTATTATTGTATGCCTTTTATAAGTAATGACAGATATCTAAGAAACATAGAGGGTATTTTCTAGGGATCCCTTCTGAATCCCTCCTTAAGGAGTTGTTAAACTCCTCCGACAATGCCAGTTGTTTGATGAAATGTGAATGATCTTGGCCTTGTAATAAATACAAAGTCAAAACAATTCTACTAAGTGGCTAGTACAGTACCAGTTTGCTATGCTTAGTGCTAAGGATACAAATAAAGGGTTTTTAAAATTAATTTAATTTTTACAAAAATTTTATGCATAGGTAATTTTCCAGCATTGACAGTTGCAAAACCTTTTATTTCAACTTTTCCCCTCCTTCCCTCCCACCCCTTCCCCCAGATGATAGGTTGACCAATACATGTTAAATATGTTAAAGTATAAGTTAAATACAATATATGTATACATGTCCAAACACAAATAAAGGTTTTTTAAAAATCCCTAGTCTCTGTTCTCAAGTAGCTCACAGTTTGATGGGGGAAGAAAACATTGGAACAACTATTACATAAAAACTATTTACATCCCATACAAGAAGATGGAAGGTAATCTCGGAAGGGACTAGCATTGGGGGATGGAAGTACACAGGAAAGGCTTCTTATAGAACTTACAGAAGTTGGAGGGGGAACATTCCAGTTATGGGGGACAATCAATGAAAGTGGACAGTCTGGAGTTGGATTGTACTTTATTAGAAATAGCCAAGGGCCAAGTGTCACTGAATCATATAGTTATTCATAGGAGAATAGTAAGGAATAAAAGAAGACCAGAGAATCAGGAAGGGGCCAAGTTATTAAGGAAGTATGTTCTTTGAAAGCCAAATAGAATGATTTATATGTAATGCTGGAGGAAATAGGGAGCTACTTTAGTTTACTGAGTAAGGGAAGGATCTTTTGGAAGATCATTAAAAGCTGAATTGACTGGAGTTAGGAGAGATTTGAAGCATAGAGCTGAAAATAAGGTTGAAGTAATAGTCCAAGCTTGAGATGATGCTGGCCTATAGTAAGGTAATCACCTTACTATACTATACTATACTATACTATACTATACTATACTATACTATACTATACTATACTATACTATACTATACTATACTATACTATACTATACTATACTATACTTACAATGTCAGAGGAGAGAAGGGGATGTAAACAAGAGATTTTACAAAGATAGAATTAACAGGATATGGCAACAGATTTGGATATAGGAAGTGAGATAAAATGAAGAGTCAAGGATAAGATTTGCAGGATAAGTTATCTCAGCAGTAATAGGGAAGTCAGGAAGAGCAGTAGGTTTGGGAGAGAAGTTAATGAGTTTAGTTTTTGACATGTTGAGTTTAAGATGTCTTAAGGATAACCAATTCAAGAAATAGTTGGAGGAGTGAAATTGTATGGAGATCAACAGAGAGATTGAGGCTGAATAAATATATAAAAGAACCATCTTCATAAGGATGATAATTGAATCCACAGGATCTGATAAAATCACCAAGCAAAATAAAATAGAAGTATTAGAACTAAACCCATTGAGACACCCAGGCAATACCTGATTAAAAAGCCAGCAAAGGATACCGAGAAAGAACAATCTTGCAGGTAGGAAGTAAATCAGGAGAAAGCAGTCTTGAAAAGAGTATCAAGGAAAAAAGAATGTCAGAAACTACAGAGAAGTTAAGAAAGGGTGAGGTTTGAGAAAAAGTGATTAGATTTGGCAATTCAGAAATCATTGATAATTCTGGGAAAGAATAATTCCAGTTGAATAATGAGGTCAAAAGCCAGACTCAAGAGTTAAAAGAATAAAAGGAATAGAATGGGAGGGCATTCATTGTAGTCAGTTTTCCTAAAAGGAGTTTAGCCACAAAAGAAAGATAGAGAATTATAGCTATTGGAATTGCATGGATCAAGTGAGAGTTTTTAAGGATGGGAAAGAAATGGGTCTATTTGTAGGTATCAGAAAAGTTTATAGTAGAAAGGGAGAGATTTGAGATTATATCCTGTATTTTCCCCATTAGCATTAATCTGCTAGAGATGATGGGATGGAATTGAATCACTTGTACCTGTGGAATGGTTTTGTCTTACTAAGGAAAAGGATCATCTTTTTGTGTGAAAAGATAGTGCCAGAAATCATTTGAGTGATGTGATATAGGAGGAGGGGAAAATAGGGAGCCTTGACTAAAGCCTCAGGGTTTTTTTTTTTTTTTTTTTTTTTTTTTTTTTTCAGTAAAAATGAAGCATGCTGCTTTTAGGGGGGTTAAGGAAGGAAGAGCTGTAGGAAGTTTGAAGAGAGAGAAAGATTTAGAAAAGGCACCAATGAGTTGGATAGTGAATTGATTAGAGAGGTGTTAAAGGGCAGTTTTGTCATAGTAACAGCTTACTTGAAATTTAAGTAACATCAATTTGTAGTAAACCAGTCATCTCTGTTCTGGGAATTTTCTTGAGCTCCATTCAGTAGCATGTGAAAAAGATTGATGCTATGCAAGACTAGTTCATAAAATTGAGATAAACTCGTGGACTTCGACTTTAAAGTTAAAAATACAGGGATTGAAGAGACAGCTGATAAGCTGTGGATCTTGGGCAAGTGTGCATTTTTGAGGATCTATTCAGGGAATGAGATGAACTCAGATATTGTAGTCAATGAAGGTAGCTGTAGAGTGACACAGTGAACCAGGAACTGTTGGATCAAGTCCATGGATAAAGTAGAAATTTGATTAGAGGAATACCATGATACAGATCTATTATGTTAGAAGAGCAAACTGAACTTTTGGCTTTGACTAATGTAAATAATGTGAACTCTATTGGTCTTCAAAAAGAACTCTTACTTTCCAACTATCCTCTAGTTCTGTCTGTCTTTTGGGAGAACACCTCAACCTTCGAGTAGTATTTCTTTTAGTTTGGAAGATTTAACATAGATCTTTTGGGAGGAGAGGTTCACTAGATAGAGAAAAAGAGTTATTTTGACTACTTTGAGTCCTTGGGGAATATCCTTTAATTTTTTTTTTCTGGGTTACATAAAAATTGTTTTACTCATTATTAGCCTGCAATGTACATGAGAAGATCCCTTTCTTTAATTATGGAGATCTATGATACAGGAAACAAATTTTGATATTCCTAATGAAAACCTTGAGTGAAAGTATATATTCATAAGAAAGTCCTCAAGTTTGGGTAGTGATCATATTACGTGAGATCTGAGTTTTGGGGCCATGGGTTACACAAACCTAAGGGATTATATAACATAGTTCAACTCAAACAGAAGTAATACTTTATCCTCATTTTTTGAGGTTAATCCAGAAAGATGCGATTACAAAAATGAAAGCTGTTTGCATAGCCCAGTGTCGTAGTTTTTGATCTGTTGATCACCCATTTTATTCAATATTATCCTATTGTCTAAGATTAATTTTAACCTATCCATATTACAGTCTGCTCTAAATTGTCATGACATTTGGGGGACAATAAATCATAACATTTTATAGTATAAGTTAATACAACTTAATGAAGTTTTTAAAATGCTTATTGACTTTACTATGCTAACACATTAATCTCTTTTGTCTGCCTTATTTTCATCAAAACTGTACAATCTTCTCAGGGAACCCAAACTCCTCCTCAGCATTAATGGGAAGTTCTGATTCTTCTCCCCTGCTTCTTCAGTCATCAAATTGTAGATGGAGAGCAAGATTTCTTTAATCTCTCTTTGTATTCTTAGCATTTAGAAACATTTTCACATAGTAAGTGTTTAATAAATGTTTAATGAATTGGGTAATACTGAACTCTAGGTTCTGAAATGAAGTGCTTGCTTGATTTAGTTGTTTTGATATTTGTTTCATCTAGTTTTTTAGTTCAAATTATTTTAAACAATTTTATTGACATGATTTATTTCTCTGTAGCCTTCATTTCAGAATAGATCATTCCCTGCTCTCCTACCTATTACTTGTAACAAAAAATGAAAAAGTGGGAAAAGCAGTTCAGTAAAATTAATTAATAACCAAATTTAATGGTATATTCAATGTTCTGTACTTCTGGATCTCTCCACTATTACAAAGAGTGAAGAAGACAAAATGCACAAATGACTGCAGCTGTGTATTAATATAAAGATTAAAAAAAACTAACACTATAATTATAAATACAAAAAACAAAAATATGGAACTGAACACCATAATTATAATAACCAAACTTGTCCCTGAAGAGAAAATGTACTTTTCTCTATTTTTGAATCTATCATAGTGCTAGTCATATAGTAGAAACTTGTTACGTGGTGACTTTATTTTTGATATTTTGTTTTTTGAAAAGGAACAAAACAAACTCATGTAACAAGCTAGTCAAGTCAAACCAATCTACATAATGGACACATTAAAGACACCTCTCCACTTTTTGTCTTATCACTTCCCTATCAGAAATTGCTTCATCTGGAAAAATGATTGGCTTTTCTATTGATAAGGCACTTTCAAAGTTGTTTTCCTTTATAGTATTTGCTAGCCTTTTATAAATTGTTTTGATAGCCATCGCTTTGCATAAGTCAATTCTATGTAAGATTATCTAAAATACTTTTGTCATTTCTTATAGCATAATAATTTTCCATTACATCTATATTGCAATTTCTTTTAAAAAATAATTTCTATAATCATAATTCCTTTGCAAATAATATTAAATATTTTTTAATTTGATGTGAAAAATCTTGATTTTGGCTGATATTCATGGAACTTTTGGGGTTCCTTTCAAGATTTTTTTGTGGATTCCTATCTTCCCCTTCTGGTTCTAAAATAAAGGCAGTTTTTATATATGATTTCTTGAAATAAATTTTCAGAATTCTTATTATGGTTTTCAAGGGAATTCAGCATTCCTTAAGTTATCTTTCTTTACCTGTTTTCTAGATCATTTGGGTTTTTTTGAGGAGTTAGCTTTATTTTCTTCTATTTTTTCAGTGTTTTGATTTTGTTCAACTACTTCTGATGACGTTCATCGAGTTCTATATGGTTTATTATTTTCAAAGGAGGCCATTTCTTAGGTACTGTTTACCTCTTTTTAAACTATTTCTCCTTTCAGTTTTCCTCCAGAGTTTTTATTTCATTTTTTATCTCTTGCTTCATTTTGATAGTGATATGTGATTTACTCATCTCTTCAGCTTTATTTCCTGAATTAAGCTTTTGTGCCACTTTTACATGGTCTTTCCTGGGATTTCCTAAGTTCTGCATTGATTTCCTTCTCCCAGGCTAAGATCCCTTGTTTCGTTGAGTTCCAAAGTGCTGAGTCTCCTGGGCTTTCTCTGCTTCTCAGGATAGCAATATGGGCCTCAAAGCTTCTAGGCCTTGAATTATACTGGTCTGAAGCTGTGGAGACTTCAGCGGACTGCCATTCCCCCGATGCTTCGAAAGTACCTGCCCAAGGACTTTCTCAGGGCACCCCCTCTTGCTGTTGATGCTTGTAAACAAGGAACCTTACTGACCATCCATGTCCCACTGGGAAGTTGGCGGGCTTCCCCTTTGCTATTATCCTTTGGTTTCTGGCTGATACTTAGATCAAGTGCCTTGTGTAAGTAGAAATGGTAGAGGCTGGAAGAAAAAGGCAGATGTTTATGAAGAAACTTGTCCAGGGTCTTACAATTAGTAAATGTTAAGTGTTTCAGGCTATATTTGAAATCAGGTCCTTCTGATCCCAGGGTCTGTTGCTCTGTCCACTTTGCTATCTAGCTGTCTTCACCACTGGATTTCTTCATCATTATTTGCTAAGAGTTTTCATTGTAATTTATAAACGGGAAATCTGTTGTTTGACTTTTGTTCAAGCAGCTATGTTGCCCAGATGAATACATTAAGTTTAGAGACCTTTTAGGAATAATTACAATTAAGTACTATATTTTATTGGAAAACAGAATTTGTAGGTGCTGCTGATTTAAATTATTGATATCTCCTTTTTTTAAGCTAGAAGGTGATTAAATTATCAAGTTAGCATTTTTGAAGAGCAAAAACTATTGCTTAATGGATTTAATTATTTGGGGACAAAACAGCACCTTTTAGAGGATTATATGTACAAAAGACACTCAATAAATGTTGCTAGGTATTAATGATAATAAAATAGCAATTGGTAGCTATTTATTATATTTTCTAAAGCAAAAGAGTACTTTTAGCAGAAGCTAGTAGTGCTTATTTTTCTTCTCTCTAGAAGAGTTGATGTGTTATTTTAGGTGAAAATATTGATATGCTTTTAAATATCTTACTTAGCTTGTCATCTTTGAGGAGTGTTTGATACAGAGGGAGAATTCCATATTCAAAGAATTTTAGAAATTGAAGGGACCTAAGAAATCTATTATCTTTCATTTTACATATAGTTTTAATCACTAAGCATTTACACTGATAGGAGCTAGGCTTAGGTTTTAGAGATAAAAGATAATCAAATCTTTCTCTCTAGGAATTTACATTCCACTAGGGAAAGCAAACATGTACAGGTATAGATTTACATGAAATAACCACAAGGCAATTTTTTGAGAAATGTACTAGTAGTTAGGGATTTTAGGAAAGGCTTGCATTCAATTATGAACTTTTCATTAGATTGTGAGCTCATTGAGTACAGAGACTGTTTTTAACCTTTCTTGTATTTTCAGTGTTTAGGACATACCTAGTACATAGAAGATGCTTAATAAATGTTTATTGACTTATGACTTGATGTGTAGAAGGTGATACTTGAGCTAAGTCTTGAAGTCAATTAGAAATTGATTCTAAGAGTCAGTAGTAAGAGGGATATGCATTTGAGGCATGGGGACAGCCAGTTCAAAATTATGGAGACAGGAAATGGAGTGTCCATTTTGAAGAACATTGAAACGTCCAGTATAGCTAAACTTTTAGAGTTCATTGAGAGAAGTAATATATTAGAAATATGAGAAGATAAGTTGAAACCAGGCTGTAAAAAATTCTGAATGTCAGGTTGTAATAGGAAACTACTAGAGTTTATTGAGTAGAAGGGTAGAATTGTATAGTCAGAACTGAATAATAGCAAAAATCCTTTTGATTGAAGTAGCTTAAAAGAGGCTAGCTTAAAGTTGGGGGGAGATCTGAAGCAGAGAAATTAATTAGTTACATGAGAACAAATGAGGATCTGCACTAGAATGTGAATTGAGAAATGGATGTATATGAGAGATTATGGAGGTAGAAATGGAAAGATTTGGCAACCTATTCAGATAGGTAGAAGGAAAATAGAGAGAGACAGAGAGAGAAAGTGCTGTCTCCCTAAATCCTAGAGAGAAGACAATATCCAGGAAGAAATGGTCTATGATGTCATGTTAATAGAGAGGTCAGGAAGGATGATGACTGAACAGAGGCCACCAAGCTCACAGAAGGAAAACAATTTGTCCATAGTCACATGACTGTCCAATGGCACTGTTTAGGAGTAGTAGTTTGGTTTTCTGACTCCTAAGCTCATGCCATTTCCATTATGTTAGAGTCTCCAGTAATTAATCCTGCATAACGGATTCTCAACTTCCTTTTTTCTTTTTCTACCTTTGTTCCAATAGTACCAACCATATTACTCGGATTTTAAAAGATTATTATATTTCTTCAGAAGTTGCTCTTTCTTCTGACTTCCCTGTTTTTATCAATACTGCCACTATAAACTCTATCTCCCATGTTTAAAATCTTACTTTCAATCTTTGCTCACATTGCTTTATGCCTGCCATGCCCTCCCTCAGTTTATCTCTTGACTTTCTATTTATTCCTCAAAACCCAACTCAGATACCATTCCCTTCATGAGTCTTCTAGAGTTCTTCCAGTCAGTAATGACTTTTATCCCAGTTCTTCATGTATCATTTTGGTAACTTGCTAATGAATTGGCATAGAATCAAAGTATCTAGAGTTAGAAGTAATTTAAGATATAATTTAATCTGGTGCCCTCTTTTTTATAGTTTACAACATTAATTTGTGCAAAATTTTGTATTCCAAATTTTCTTTCTCTCCCTCCCTTACTTTCCCCTTCCTCAAGACAGCAAGCAATCTGATATAGATGATACATGAATAATCCTTTCAAACATGTTTCCATATTTGTCTTATTGTTAAAAAAAAAAAAAAAAAAGTCAGACCAAAGGGGAACAGCTAAGAGAAAGGAATCGCAAGCAAAAACAAAAACAAAGGATGAAAATACTATGCTTCAATCCACATTCAATCTCCATATTTCTCGACTTGTGGATGGCATTTTCCATTCAAAGTCATTTGGAATTGCCTTGAATCACCTCATTGTTGAAAAGAGCCAAATCCACTACACTAATCATCAAATAATCTTGTTGCTGTATACAATGTTGTGCTGGTTTCACTCATTTCACTGTGCATTTGTTCTTGTAAATCTTTCCAGGCTTTTCTGAAATCAGTCTGTTCATCATTTCATATAGAAAAATAGCATTCTATTACATTAACACACCATAACTTATTCAGACATTCTACAGTTGATGGGCATCCACTCATCTTCCAGTTCCTTGCCACTACAAAAAGGGCTACCACAGTTTTGCACATGAGTCCTTTCCCCTTTTTTATGATCTTTTTGGGATACAGACTCAGTAGGGACACTGCTGGATCAAAGGGTATGCACAGTTTCATAGCGTTGTGGCATAATTCCAAATTGCTCTCCAGAGTGGTTGGATCAGTTCACAACTCCACCAACAATGCAATGCCCTCCCCCCACCCCCCCTTTTTTTTTTTTAACAGATTTTAAAAAAGATGAGGTTCAGAGAGAATGAAATGATTTCCTTGGTCATTAGTAGAATATCTTAGCCTCCTATTAGAATATAAGTTTTATGAGATTAAAGATTGTACCTTATCTAAAACTGTGCTTTAAACAGAGCACTTTCTTAGTAAATGTTTGAATTGAATTGATGATGCCTGTTCCATTAGCACTCTTATGATGTTCATTTGCTTTTTGCCTAACATTGGAAATAGTGATCCAAGGAAGATCAAGCTTTAGATAGTGAAAATAAATATGACAGTATCTTAGAATTGGAAGGGAACTTAAAAGTCATCAAATAATAGGGTCTTATTTCTAAAGAACTAATAATGTGATTCCCCAATTTACTTTAGTATTAGGTATTAGTGTATGTTTTGATTGCTTTTTCACTAGTTCTGTCAGTCTGTACATACATTATTTCAAGTCATTTGAAATATAATTGCTGGGGGTGAGAGAATTCTAATTCTATTATTTAGGTTTAGGAAAAATGGAGGCTTCTTTAAGTGAGAGAGGAAAGAAACCTTGTGAGGACAAAGATGTCTTAGAATCATGAATTTAAGCTATTTCTAATTCAGAAAGGAATGCAGCTACAAAAAGGGTGGTTTTAATGTGTGTGAGTATGGAGTTGAAAGAACCTTTGGCCCTCCCCCAAGATTTTTTGAGCTTTTTAAGTCATTGCTGGTCTTAGAATTCTCAAGAAAAAAGTATGGACAAAGCAGATGAATTAGAATTTTAGAACTGAAAGGAGTGTTAGAGAATCACATAGATTCAGAAGACAAGAAGTCATATAAATAGATTTTCAGGATTCTGTGAACTTGATTGTCAGAAAAAATTACATCTTAATTTCCCACCTGAAATTTAGCATTTCCTTATATGATGAATATAGACAATAAACCATAATCAATAATATTCATAATACTTGTGACTTCTGTCACCAGTAATAGTTATATTTTCATATCAACTACAGTTGAAAATTGATGTGATATCTATGATATATATTACATTGTCAAAAATTCTGAAATGTAATGTTCTTATTAAAGCTACACAAAAGTCTTCACATTTTTTCTAAAAAATAAAATTTTATATTTAATTTGCTAATATTTTAAGTATATCTTATTTAGTGTGCAAACCTTTTATATATCACTACATCACAACTTGAAAATATTTTGATAATTATTTTAATATATTTGGTTTCCTTTGTAATCCTGTATATTTTATTTCATATATTTAAATAATTATTCTAAGAAAGGATCTATAGATTTCCTAGACTGCTAAGAGGAGCTCATGATACAAAAAAGGTTAAGAATCCTTGATCTAGATCAACCCACTCATTTTACAAGATGAGGAAATTCAGTCCTGGAAAAGGGAAGTAAGGGACAAATGTTATGAGAAGACCTCTAGAAAACATTATTAATGGTCATTTGTAATATTTGTCTTCACCATTGGGTATTAAAGAAAAAAGATTTGTCAATTTGGGGAAGTGAATAACTGGTTAAGAAAATCTTTATCCTCTTTGCTGCATTTGATATTGTTGACTACTTTCTCCTGGATATATTCTCTCCCCTCTGGATTTTCAGGATGCTGCTTTCTCCTTTCTCCCAGTTCATTTTGTCTGACTGCTCCTGGCTAATTTTCATCATCCATAGCATGTCTTCTAATTGGATGTCCATGTTCTCCATCTTAGGCCTTTTTTTTCTTTTCTCTTTATTCCTCTGAGTGATTTCATCAGGTCTCATGGGTTCACTTATGTATAATATGTAGATGGCTCCCAGGCCTAGTCACTCTGCTAAACTCATTACCATATTAAATTCAGTACCACATTATAGGCTGCTAACCAAAATTTCAAACTGGATATCCAATAGACATCTCAAACTCAACATGCCAAAATTCAAATTATACAAATCTCTCACATATCCCATTCTCTCAGCTTATGTATGCTCCACAGCTTCTTAGCATCTTACTCCACTACTATTTTAATAGCTGTTTAGGCTCTCTGCCCTAAGCCTTTCCCTGTCCTAATTCATATTCTACAAAGAAAATTTCCCAAAGTGCAGTTTTGATCTAATCTTTCTTCTCTTCCCCCCCAACCTTAATACCAGATGGAGTTCTTAATGCTGTTAATGATCAAATAATAGCTAGCAGTTACATAGTTCTAGCTATGTATTGGACACTTGCTTTACAGTCATTCTCATTTAATCTTTACAAAAACCCTTTAAGGTAGATGCTGCTATTATCTCCATTTTCTAGATGAAGAAACAGGCAGAGAGACAAAAATGACTTGTCCAGGATCATACAGCTAGTGAATTTCTGAGGCTGAGCTGATTGAAGTGAAAAGTCTGATTTTAGGGCCAGTGCTCTTTTCACTGTGCTACCTAGCTATCTAAATATAAGCTCCTTTGACATCTAAAAGTCTTCACAACCTAGTACCTTCTTCCTACCTTTTTTAGTTGTTTAATATTTTACTTTCCTCTAGTCTATGATCTAATCAATTGGATTACAGAGGACTGGCCTACTTATTGTTCCCAATGCTCTATCTTTGTGCCTTTGGAAAAGCTGTCTTCCATATATGAAATTCCTTCTCATCTTCTCTATTCTTTAGCCTCTCTTTAATTTCCTTCTGGGAAAGCTTCACTTTTCCTGATTCCCCCCAGTTGTTGTCATATCCCTCCCCAAACTACCTGTGATTCATTTTGTATATACTTTTATGTGTACACATTGTCTCCTCCATTAGAATGTATATTCCTTGAAGGCAAGGAATTTCACTTCTGTCTTTGTATTTCAAAGATACAAGATCTTTCAAAGATACACTATGTTCCTCACAGGTTAAGTGTTTAATAGAGTCTTATTGATAAATTGGTTTCTGAGAACAGGATTTCAGTTTTCATACTGCTACCTAAAATATAGGAATGCTGGATTCTTGGCTACAGGTAGAGTGAACCTAATAAGGGATAATAAAAAATATATTTGTCCTGGTATTACAAGCCTGATCCAAGTGGGCATTAAAGTGAAAAGGAAAAGAGGTGAAATTGTGAATCCACCAAACTAAATCTCACAGAGTGGTTCCAGTGAGGGAAGAATATCAGTAGAAAAACTCAGTAAATCAAAGGGAAGAAAAAAGATCCAAGGAAAGAGTCAGTAATTAAATTTTAGTAATAACCTCAAAGCTATTTAAGCACAACTATACAATGTAATGTAAAAATATACAATGCAAAAAAGCAAGGTGAACTATTAAATCTTGGTAAATCTTGACTTTCATAGTTATCACTGGGTCTTGGTCAGATAAACCTTAAACCTGGAAAAAGCCTCTTGGGGATGGAGGCAGAATATTTCTTCAAATACTGATGAAAAGAAGAGGGTAGATTAGCATCATATGTTAAAATTATAAATTCATATAAGAAAATCCAGCAACCATATGGAGGAATATTTAGAGTAACATCAGTAAGGGGAAAAAGAGAAGTGATGAACAGGAAGAGATAAAAATAAGTTCAGAAATAGATAAATCTAACATGGAGAAATGATACAATAATAATGATGAGAGGACACATGTTCTATAACTCTTTTTGTCTGCCAAAAAGCAAAAAGGCTAAAATCTTGGCTTGGGGTAGTGATAATTTCATTCCTTAAAAGGTTGTGGGAAATGGGGGAAAAAAAAAAAAAAAACAAAAAAAAAAAACCTTGATATTCTGGATCTGATTTTGACCAAAGGTGAGGAACTAATTGGTCAGGTAGAAGAAATGTTGGGAGTATTGAATCTTAGAATTTGTGATAGAGAAAGAAAAGCCAGCCATAATTTGATAAATATCTGTGGAGAAAAGATATCAAGGGGTTCAGAGAAACAATAGATTGGTTCTAGTTCTCCAAAATTCTTTAGGAAAAGTCATCCCAGGAAGATTGAAGAACTCTAAGGACTATGTTCTAAAGACATAAACAGGAACGTAATTCCTGTAAGGAGAAAGGAGAATTGTCTAAAAAGAGAAATGTTGAATGCATAATGAACTTGACAATCAATTTTGATTTTTTTTTTTATAACAGTATAGAGGCTGAATGTGAAAATGTTGCATAAGACACTTATTTTTGGGAAAAGTAGTAATTAACAAAGAGAGGATTATTAGGTAGATAACATAATTACTCTTTTATTTTGTTTCCATTTTTTTTCTGATAAAGAGAATAATAATTAAATTGGAAAAGGCAGAACACAAAAGGAAATAAAGAATTGAAACCCTGGATGATAAGAAAGGAACTAAAAGTGCACCTAACTATAATGAGTTCAGGTAATCAGGTCTAGATGAACTAGATTGCAGGGTAATCATGTGGTTGAGTAATTGAGCTTTAAGAGATAGCAGAGAACAGGAAAGATGGCATAGGACTGAAAATGGCCAAATTTTCAGTTATGAAGAGATGTGGAAATAGATGGATAGGTATAGGTCTAGGGATAGATGTAGATAGATTTTTTTACAGAGATTTAAGCAAAGTATTTGCCAGTGGCTCATTCTATCCTTGTTTTGGACAAGATAGAGAAAAGTGTAGGTTAAATGATAGTAATTAGTAAAAAACTTAGAACAAGGTCAGTGACTGGATCAAAATACTAGTTAATAGGTGGAAAAATGTTTCTGGTATAGTGCCTTAGGCATCTATGCTTGCCAGAACCACTAGTCCAAAACTCCTATTTATACAGATTAGAAAACTGAGGGATAAAAAAACTTAGGGGAGGTTAACTTATTGGCCTCAGGTCACAAAAGTTGCAAGCATCAAAGGTCAGATTTGAATCTAGGTAGGTCTTTTTACTTTGGAGCCAATACTCTTTCCACTTGTGTTATACTGCTGATATTGTACATGTTATCTTAAGTGACTTTGAATGAAGCTGAAAAGAATGACATGTATAAGCACTTAGTACTTGTTTAAAATGTTAGTAAAAAAGATTGTTAGCTATTACAGAAATGTTAAATATTTAATAATTTTGATTCTTTCTCTAGGTTATGGCTTCCAGTTTTTTGCCTTTGAGACTCAGAAGAAAATGATTTTATAAGGTCTTTGCTTCAGATCATTCACTGAAATAAAACTTTCATAGGACATAAACTTGCTGACTACCAAATTGCATCTTTTTGAAGGGCTTTAAAAATATAATAGAAAATAAAAATGACGACTTCCTCTATAAGACGACAGATGAAAAACATTGTGAACAATTATTCAGAGGCTGAAATTAAAGTTCGAGAAGCAACTTCCAATGACCCTTGGGGTCCTTCTAGCTCTTTAATGACTGAAATAGCAGATCTGACTTACAATGTGGTGGCATTTTCTGAAATCATGAGTATGATCTGGAAACGGCTAAATGACCATGGGAAAAACTGGAGACATGTGTATAAGGCCCTGACCCTCTTGGATTACCTGATTAAAACTGGCTCAGAACGAGTAGCACAGCAGTGTAAGGAAAATATATTTGCTATCCAGACACTAAAAGATTTCCAATACATTGATCGAGATGGTAAAGATCAAGGTATTAATGTAAGGGAGAAGTCTAAACAGCTGGTATCCCTTCTGAAGGATGATGAGCGACTTAAAATTGAGAGGGCGCAAGCCCTGAAGACCAAAGAACGAATGGCTCAAGTGGCCACTGGGGTTGGTAGTAACCAGATTACTTTTGGTAGAGGTTCTAGTCAGCCTAATCTATCAACTAGTTACTCGGAGCAAGAATATGGAAAGTCTGGAGGTTCCCCAGCATCTTATCATGGCTGTAAGTACCATAGTCTGTTTCATTAAAGAATGTATGTTAAATGAAGTGACAATCATCCAAAGTAGTATATATACTGTTTATATCTTATTTAAGATTTGTTTTGTAAAGATAATCCATACGTTCATAACACTGAATAGTCATAGTACATTGAAGAATTGATTGTGGTGGAATTAGGAGAATGTGGGACTTTTTTATTTTACCCTAGTTTTTTGCTCTTCACTCTTTTTCTAGGGGTATATAATATCTCTAAAAGTGTTGTTACATACCATCAATCTGAGTATAGCTATTCCTGTTTTTGCTAAACGTGTTGTGACTAGATCTAGTTCATAAATTCTCTTGGGCAGGCAATATGTTGTTTTTTGTTTAAAAGCCTTTTTCTGAAACTTAATTATGAGCAGAACTTCTTTTCTAGTTTATTTTAGAATCAGAAGTAAACAAAAGTAGTGGTAATGTCAACAGAAATTGAAAGCCTGGCATTCCAGTTCCCACAAAATGGGTTTGCCCCAAGGAAATGGATAGTCTCCCTCCCCAGGGATATTACAAATCTACTTTTTTTGTAGTTATGGAGAAAATTGCTAGGTTTTAGTATATTTCTTTAATTTTTGAATGGAGTTAGAACTTTTCTAATCGGTGAATATATAATACCTTTCCTTGATGCCTCTAAATTGTTTCATTGTCAAAATGGACAAATGCTTTCTGTACAATTTTTCATCATAAATGAGTAAACATATTGTTTTAGAAGAAAAGTTTTTTCTGTATTGAAAATATTTTGGCAATTTTAATTTCTGGATTTGAAATATGAACACTGAAATGTTTTCTCATTTTGCCCATTTGAATTAGTTTGGCTTTATACCTGTTCCTGCTAACATGGTGTTCCTTTATAAATAGAATACAGAAAGAATGAAGGTAGAAATAAATGTGATAGAATTAAGTTGCTTTGAGACAACTCTAATAAAGAGTACTAGTTTGCATAAATATATGTAATTAGATGATGTATAAATGTTTATATCTATATTGCATTATGTCACTAATGCAGTTCCTTTACCTCATATAAAGGGGGTTGTTTGGATGTAGAAACATTTTCTATTCATATATTTAGGAATCTTGAGTTAACACTTAAATCTTGTTATATATCTTATTTTCAAGTACTACAATTTTTTTTCTTGTATAATTTGAACATTGGTATTTAAGCAAAAGAAATAGCTTATTAACCACTTGAAAATTTTCTGCTTATCTTTACTACAATATTCACATATAAACCTTTATCTAAAAATTAAAGATAATAAGAAGCAGAAACCCTTTGTATTTTTCCCTCTGTCTTGAGATTACCCCCAAGAGTCCTCATTTATTCTTAATTATTAAATGAGGTTGACTTATGTGCATTTCTGGTAGATCTCACACAGTTAGCATTTTCCGTGGCTGTCATAAGTCATAAGAGTCATAAGACATAAAATGAAAACATCAAAAAATTTGTGCTTCCTATATAGATCATAATTAAAAAGAGATAGCATCATTCTCTCTTAGTTTCCTCACATACAAAATAAAAGGAATTGAACTAGATGATTTTTGAGGATATTTCTAGTTTTAAGATGATTTGATTAACCACAAATTAAACTGTTATTTTATGGAGGTTAACTATACTTAATTGATCTTAAAACAGAGTTTGCAAATGAATTACAAGTTGGAGTGAGTTTAGGTTTAAGTCTAATTGGCCAACCATGAATTCCCTTCTTTTGCAAGAGCTGCAATGGGATCACTAATCACATTTTTCTCTTTATATCTGTGTGTGTGTGTGTGTGTGAACTGAATGACAGCACCTGAAGCTGCACTGTGTCCCCAGCACCGTGCAGGTGCCCTATTGAATCAAAGTGAAGAGCTTCATCAACTGAATCATCACCATCACTTCCTGCAGCACTTTGGGTTTTCCTCCCAACCAAATAATGACTGGCCCCAATCCTGCTTAACTTGTGATCTCACAGCCCAACGTGGTATGGCTGTTAACTTTACTTGTTCAGTAAAAATGATCAGCACATTTTCAAGTCTTCTGCATATCTTTCAAGTACAGCCAGCTCTATTTTTCAGAGATAGAATGTGTGGTTTGGTAATTATCTGGGCCCTTTTTGCTTTGCTTTTTTCCTGCTGCCTCTGGATTTGGTTATTTTGTTAATTGTTAGCATTGCTATTGGAAAATATAGTGAAACATAATTAGATATTACTTGTAAAGTTCTGGTAAAAAGCTTGGGGAACAGTTTGGATTGGGCATACATACATTTTGTTTATTCACATTGTCTCTGTCTTCCATTACTATGGAAAAATAGAAGCTATTATATTGTTTTTCAGGAATAGAGTAGGACCTAGTTTCTAGTCCCATTTTTGTCACTGGATGCTGTGTAACCATGTATATGTTTCCTAACTTCTGTTTGGGGGGTTTGAACTTCATCTTTAGGGTTCTGTCCACTTCTAAAATACTGTGTTTTCCAGAAACCAGTGTGAACTTCGGCATTTCAAACAATTGAATTATTTTTAAACAGGAAATGTGAAGTTTAGATTTCATACAACTATGGTGTAGGTATATATAGTAGATGGACTTTAAATGCTTATTGTAATTTCTGTTAAGAATAGCTTTGTGAAGATAAAATTAGTGTTTTTTAGTTGTGGTTTTTAATTACCCACTGAATAATTGAGAGTTTGCTATACTAAAAATTCTAGGTCATTTTCATTAAAGATAGTGTCAGTTGCTGACAAATGTATCTCTTCTTTTGACCAACTAATGGAAAAAATACATCTTTGTCTGAACCTAATGGGTTACATTAAAATGTGATAATTTTCACTGTTGTCTACTAAACTTAGAAGAATCTTTTGATATACTTTGCCATATTCCAGTTACTACTAAAGATAAAAATGCCTCACGTTCTCTTAGTATTGGAAGATAGTACAAAAGAAGAATTTTTCATGCAAATATTAGATAGCAAATATTTATTCAGTTCTAAAGACAGCTCCAGTTTATTGATATATCTAATTTGTTTGATTCATACCCAGTGCTCCATGTTTTTAGCTCTGAAATATTTTTTCACCATACCACTACCTTTCCTGAGTACCTAACTACTTTTCCTTCAGTACATTTCTCCATTTATTTTGATTACTCATGAACCCTTCTTGATAAAGATAACCTCAATTAAAAAAAGTTATCTAACACATTCTCAGTAATGACTACCTTTAAATAACACTTTGAAGTTTACAAAGCTTTTCCTTCACAAAATTTCCTGTATGTATGTATGTGTATATATATATATATATATATATATATATATATATATATATATATATATATATATATATATATATATATATGTCATCATCTTTTCTTTTCCCTCTTTATTTCACTTATTGATTTCATCATTCCTCCAAGGCTTCCTTTAAATCCCAACTAAAATCCCATTTTCTATAAAAAGGCTTCCTCAACCTCTCTAGATTCCAGTGCTTTCCCTTCTCCTTCTGTTAATTATTTTCTATTTATCCCAGATAGCTTGTTTTGTGCATATTTGATCAAGTTGTCTCCCCCATTAGATGGTAAGCTCCTTGAGGGCAAGGAACTGTCCTCTGCCTCTTTTTGTATCCCTAGTGCTTAGCACAATGCCTGGTAAATAGCTGACATTTAGCAAATGTTAATTGTTACTCCATTTTACTTATAAGAAGTGAGAGGCATATGAAATATAGAGGATTACCTGTCTCTCATTTCAACCTCACTCAGAAGCATAGGTTCATTAAATGGAAAGGCATATATTATTGGATTTATGTAATTAATTTATGTAGTAGAGAAATTTCATTATGTAAAAGATATGTACTCTTATTCTAGTGCCCTATGATCCATTGTATTCACTATTTTATTGCCATTGAATTTTCTCAGTTTACCATTGTATATAGTTCTTTTGGCTCTGCAGTCTATTTGATATATCACTTCTTACAATTTTTCTCTGGATGTTTCCTCATGTTCATTGTTCCTTATGTAACAAGAGTATTCCAGTACATTTTGATATATTACAATTTGATAAACTACTCTAATCACTTAACACATTTAGTATCCAGCATTTGTTTGAGGATGTTTTTTGACATATCTTATGGAATGTGGCCAATATTAATGCTCCAAAATAGAAATAGGATCACTGGGACAAAGTTGAAGATTTTGGGGTGAGGCGAGAATTGATCTTCCATCAATTTGTCCTTCTTACAAAATGCCAAATAATCTTCATACATCATTCTAGTTATATAAATATAAATCTTCTGTGCTTTTTTTCGATGAATACCAAGTTAGGTTCAAACTTGTTTGCTTGGTTTTTAAGACCCCCTCCCAACATCTGGTGTCACTACTGTTCTAAATGTATCTCATATTTTACTGCATGTGCTCCCATGCATCAACCAAAATGGACTATTTTGTTTCTTTTTCCCTTATCTACAATCTCAAAACATTTTACTTTCTGCTTTCCTTATTCTCACCTTTGCTTTTGATATCCCTTTCTCTCCATCCTACTGCCTTTGACATTCTATTACACCTAATGACCTCTTTTCTCTCCATCTTACTGCCTTTGGAATTCTATCACACCTTTTTAGTTCAGTTCAAATGCCAAAGTTTATTTATATGAAACCTTCTTTTGATAACTATCTTTCCTTGTGGATCTCACTTAGCACTTTTTTTGGTAAGTTTCATGAGTAATTATATTTTATATAAATTTACTATCTCCTCTGGAAAATCAAACAATCAATCAATAAGCATGTATTAAAAGCTTATGATATGCAAGGAGCTGTGCAAATAGCTGAGAATACAATGATAGAGAAGGCTCCCAAGGAGTCATCAATTCTAAGAGGTAGAGGAGGAGAACATCTTAAGAAAGAGGAATAAGATAGAAAAGCAAATAGAACAATAGTGTTAGACCATATAGTAGATACAAATGGTAGTAATGTGTGGGAAGATGGGAAGTAACCAAGTTGTGAAGAGTTTCAAATGCCAAAGTCAAGTCAAAACATATTTAATTAGCATCTACTACTGTGCCAGGCACTGAGGATATAAAAAAAAGAGAAAAACAATCCCTGATCTCAATGAGTTCACAGTCTAATTAATAGGATTCCCTTAAAGAAGAGAAAAGGAGAAACTTACCATCTAGTTTCACTTAGCTCTTCCTGATGGAAGGGAAATGGGCAAATCGAGAATCAGTTTTTCTTTGTGCAAGTCCTGAATTTCAAATTAAGTATTAACTTAAATATGTGCTTAAGATACTTTTTATTTTTATTTCAAGGGAAAAGTATCATTACTATTTTTTTCTATGGAAAAGAGTCACAAATCTAAATGATGTAAATAAATACCAATTTCATAACTTATAACAATATTGAAATTACTTTTAAATTACTTGGAGTTGTTGATATAAATATTATTTTGGAATTCTTAATAAAATCATCATCAAATTAAAAGGTTTTGCAAACAATGACCTCTGATGTCCTTTCCAGCTCAAATTCTATGAAATGTTTACACTGACATTTCAACATTCACTGTCAACAATGACAATGAAAAATAAAAATTTCTGTTGGAAGATTACATCAACTTCACAACACAATAGCTCTGTACTTCTCAAGGTAGATAAAATAAAGTGTTTCTTGAGAAGCTGTCTGCAACTCAAAGAGAATTAAAAGAACAATAGATAGGTAGTAACAATGAACACAAAAATATAAAGGAAATTATTTTTAAAACAAAAGAATTAGAATCAAGGGGAACCATAAATGGAAACTATGAATTAAGACAGGCTTTACTCCAGAGGACTCATAATAATAATGCATACAGATATGCAATGAAGCATATGCTGTCAGACAGGACCAATGTGTTGGTTTTGCTTAACTGCATTTCTTTGTTATCTGAGAGTTCTTAGGGAAAGCAGCACTTTTAAAAAAATATATATCACATATGTATGACAATATGAATGTTACTTGGTTTTACCAAATTGCTTTTTTTCTCTTTTATTTTTAAATCTTTGTCATCAGGTATTATATATTGTTATATACTTTGGTAAAACAGACTTTGTTAAAAAGGAATATATAAATAAGTATATTAAGAAATTAATTCAGTGTAAAAGTAAGAAGGTATCAAAACAAGACAAAATTTTGAAAGAAATATAAACAAGCATAATTATTCATAGAAAAGAAAAATAATAAATGCTGTCAGTCAACAAATATTAAGAAGTTACTATAGGGGTAGTTAGATAGGACAGTACTGATCCTGGAGTCAGGAGGACCTTAATTCAAATGCAATCTCAGACATTTGATATATACTAGCTGTATGACCCTGGGCAAGTCACTTATGCCCAATTGCCTCACTCCATCCCACCCCCCTCAAAAAAAGTTGCTATAAGTCAAGCACTGTGCTTAGTGTAAGGTTAAAAAAAAAAAAAAAAGTAAAAGAAAGGTAAAAATACTCCCTGTGCTCAAACATTTCAGAGGGGGAAATATAGAAACAATCACATACATGGCACCACTATAGTGAGCCTCCAAGGGTTTGCCATGCTGCCCAACACGTTTAAACTTAACCCATATAGGGAGTGCAACAGGTCAAAACTCATGCTGATCATGAGCTGGTAGTGAGACAGTTGAGTAGCCACTCAACTTATCTCCAGTCTTTGTGTAGGGAAGACACCCAATCTTCTCCCAATATAAAATACAATTTAAAAAAAGAAAATTTTATTGACTCTTAAGTGTATTTTCAAAAGCTTGCAAAATCATTAAGAAGTGGGTAAAGATTAGGTCTTTTTTTTTCCTTTAGCATTTCAGAATATTCTTAAAAAGTCAGTTTGAATTTGAATTTGTAAGTACTTAAATGTTTGTACACCAAGTATTCCTGTTTATCTTTTTTATTATTTAAGATTTTGTGAAAATTAACCTAAAACAAGTTGCTGTAGTTTTCTTTTATTATTGTAATATTAGTTTTTAACACTGTAATAAAATCAAATTAGATTCTACTAAGTGGGAAATTTTGATAATTCAGTGTGTCACAGTGATTTTAATTTTACTGCTCCCTGAAGATGACAAGCCCTTGACTTGACCAGGAAATAAAGATTGAAATTTCAGTTTGGCGTATATAGATAGTCCAGAGACAGGGAATGAACTTTGTCTTTGACAGTTAAGCAGTTATTTCATTGAGTATCAGCATCGCAAGGCACTTTGGATGGACATGCGAAGTAGAAAGCTTCAGTTTCAGAGCTATAAAACAGCCATTTTGAGAGCAGTAAATAATGATAGTGTCATTGTATTTAAAACTTTCTGTGGATCAGACTGTTTTTACTCAAAAATCATTTAGAGAAGGGACAATTGATTTTTTCTAGGAAAGTTTTCTTCTAGATAGTAAAGAACTTGATTATGGCCTTAAGGATGGATAGAATTCAAATAGAAGGAAAAGTTGGTGGTGTAGAGCAGGGAAATAATCATAAAGAGATCACTGGTTTTGCTACTAACTGTCTGATGCTGGACATCAGTTTGAACTTTCGGGGCCTTAAATTGTAAAATTAAGCTTATAGCTAGCATTTTATAGTGCTGCTAGGTGCTTGGAATCAGGCTAAGCACTTTACAAATATTTTATCTTCACAACAACATTGGAAGGGGGGTATTATAATTATCCCCATTTTACAGATGAGGAAACAGGAAAACAGGTTAAATGACTTGATTAGGGTCACACAGCTAGTAAATGAGTGAGAATGGATTTTGACTAAGATTATCTTGACTCCAAGGCCCTTCTTTCTGTTGTATCACCTAGAGGTTCCTTACATGATTACTGGAATACTAAAAAGTGTTCCAACTCCACATTAGATGAGTTTTGGGAAACATGAGAAACTTGATAGGGAGGCAGTGATATTATAGATAAAGGACTCCCATCTATCTAGTGACATGTCATAGTAGTGACATATCACTGGACTCAGGAGAACCCAAGTTCAAATGTGACCTCGGCCACCTACTAGGTATATCACCCTGGCCAAATCACTAACCTTGTCTACTTCAGTTTCCTCATGTAAAATGGAAATATACTGGTATCTACTTTCCAGGGTTGCTGTGTAGTTCAAATGAGGTAACATTTATAGATATCAAAGCCTTATTATATTAATTTTAGCTGTTACTTTCCACACAATCTGCTGGCACTTTTCCCTGAAAGAGCCTATAATGAATAAATTAATAAATTAATGAAAAGGTAGTTATTAAGCACTTTCTGTACTAAATGCTTTGGATACAAAAATAAAGCTAAATATGATATGAATATATTATTTATCCCTTCATGTTAGTTTAAATCCTTTAAAAGGTGAAGAAAATAACTAGAAAAATGCTGTTCTAGACTTGATTCTGACAAATGAGGGGTTGCTGATTATAAAAAAGAAACATTGGGAACTTTAGGAGCAAATAATTACTCCATCATAGAGTGTATAATAGAGGAGAGAGTGTGGCCTGACATATCTTTCATTTAGCAGAGCCTATTTCCTAAGAAATCAAAGAAAGAATGATAAGCATCAAGTTACTTTAGTATTTTTCAGGGAAAGTTGGCTCAAGAAGAATAGGAAGCTTTCAGGAATGATATTTTGAAACAGAAGCAACAGTGATTCCAGTGAAGAGGAAAAAAAAACAACAACAAAAAAAACGATCGTAGCGATTGAGGCACAGGAAACTCATTTGGAAACAGATTTTAAAAATACAAATATAGAAGATTGAACCTAAACAGTAATCGAGAATGAAAGTAAGAGAATAGCAACCTACTGCAAGAATTATGTTAGGAACTCTAAAAAGCAGAATGCTGAAGCTCTTGTTAAATGCTAAGGATGACCAAAAAAAAGTTTGTAATTTTTTTAAGCTACAAGAGGGAGAAGAAGAAGCTCCAAGAGGGAATTAGGACTATTGCTCAAAGTAGATGGAATACAGTGGCAGGAAGACTTCATTATGCTTTCTTATTTTGCTACTATCTTTTCCAAATAGAATAATCTTTGGGTTGAAAAGAGACAAACAGAATGGTTAATAGGTAGCAAAAACCAAGATAGATCAAGAGAATGTCAGCATCTAACTGCCCTTAGTGAATTCAAGTCACCCGCCAGTCTCAGGTGACCTACATCCTAAAGTCCTGAAAGAACTAGCCAATGTGATTTTCTAAGCTATTGTTCATGATCTTTGAAAGATCTTAGAAAATGGGAGAAATGCCACAGAACTGGATGGAGAAGGGTAAATGTTGCCCTAAATTTTTTTTAAAGGGAAATTGGTAGAATCTATAAGCTATAGACCAGTGAATTTGATTTTTATTTCTGTCAGATTTCTAAATATTAAGAAGGTGGATTTATGAGCATTAATCACTAAAATCTATCAAGACTTAAAGAAAAATAAGCCATTAGGCTAAGCTAATTTATTTATAGGACAACTAACTTGGTAAGAGACAGTGTGGCATGGTACATAGAAAACTGGCTTCGCAGGAAGATTTGGTCAGGTTCGGGTCCTCCCTTCTTACAGACTGGTTGAATGTCTCTAGGTAAGTCTCAGTATGCTAGGCAATGATCTTAAGACCTTCAGTTTCAGAGAAGGTGCTGATCTGCCTTAGTAGAGGGAATTTTTCTCATCAGCACTTGTTTTATACCAGTGAAATCACAAGTATGAATAGAGAGAGCCACAGACTCTATATCTGAGGAATGCTGGAGAACAGAGGTCAATAGTAGCCTAACCAGATTAGTAATTGAGAAATATTTAACAATATAGATAATGTTAAATTGTGATGTAAATCAGTATGCAACTGGGCTGGGAACTTATTTCTATTAAGTTTGACACCATTACTGTTAAAAAAAAAAAAAAAAAAAAGTACAATTAGATTGAAGCAAAATCTTTCCTGTAAGAAATGGGAAATTAGGAAGTAAGGAATGGGAAAATTTCTTGTGGGCAAGAAATGTGGGAAAATATGAAATGTAAGTTAAGTACAGTTGTATGTTAATTTTAAAAAATTGTCATTTTTCAATAGTGGCTGACTCTTTGTGATTCCTTTTGGAGTTTTCTAGGCAGATACTGGAATTGTTTGCCATTTCTTTCTCTAGCTTATTTACAGATGATGTGACTGAAACTGATAGGGTTAAATGATTGCCCAGAATCACATAGATTTAAGCTATCTGAGGCTGGATTTGAACTCAGGTGTAGGACTACCCAGGAGATCTTCCTTACACATAGTAGATGCTTAATAAATGTTGTTGATTGATGACTTAGATCTAAAGAGTAGTCAGTCCTTCATTGTCTTTCTGGGAAAGTGGTCTTCCAGGAGATTGCCTTAGGGTGTGTTGTTTGTTGTTTGATATTTGTTCTCAAAGTGGACTGGATCTTCTGGGAAGTGATACTGGCAAGTGAATTGCATTTAAGTGAGAGGGGGTATTGTGCAAAGTCACCTTCCTAACTTTCTTCTCCATTTGAGTCTAGTGGTCAGTCTAATCATCCAGAGATAGTCCTGAATATAATGGGAGATCTTGGCTTTTTAAGCTAATGTCTTCAACAGATCTCACTGCATACAGGCATAGATAGCTTGTTTGACAATTATGCATCCATAGTAAAAATTGGAGGAATAGCTAATAAAATGGATGGTACAGTCCAGATCCCAAAAAAGATAAAAAAGCACCCCAAATCCCAATAGATTTATTGAACTGATGAAAGACTGAATTGAATAAAATGACATTTAATAGAAGTATAAAATTCAGGAGGTAACTGGTCTCAGATCAAATTTGTTGGCTTTGTTACATAGAAGGAATGCATAAAAAATGGTCTAGGGATTTGGTTGAGTCAAATGAGAAGTCAGTATGATATGGAAGACAAAAGAAGCCAATTTTAACCTAGACTGAATTTAGAAACCTAAGTGTATAGGACAAAGAAGATAATAGGACAAAACTGTGCTTGTCCACATCTAGAGTACTTCCCAGTGTTCCACACTTTTTGAGCACTACACTTTAGGAAAGAGACTAGCTGGAGAGTGCCCAGAACAGGATTGCTAATGTAGTAAGAGCCCGACAGGTGCTCAATGGTTTGGTAAAGGAAATTAGAAAAATAATTTAAAATGAACAAGTATGTGAAGAGCTGCCCTTTGGAATAACAATTAGACTTGTGCTTGGCACCAAAGGGCAGAACTCAAAGGACTGAGTTGAATTTGCAAAGAAGCAGTTTTAGGCTTGTTGTGAGGAACAACTTCCAAAAATTATAGGTATGGACTAAAATGAAATGGATTGCTTCAAAAAGAAGTGAGTTTCTCCTCATTGAAGTTTTCAGCCAGAGACTAGATGAGCATTGAATGGGTAAAAAAGAATTCTTAGGTGTGGGTTTATTAGGTGAACCTAATGGTCTCTTATTAAACTAATTATCTAACACAGAATTAGAAATGAATATGTTTCCATTGGGACCAATGATGGATGGGGATTAGAAAGAAGCAGGATTGGATTTTTAAGGCTGGGTAAGATAATAGATTTTAAAAGCATAACCCAGGGAGTTTGGCTTGAAATCATGGTGAGAGGGCTAATTAAGGGAAATCAATCTTAAGAGTCAGTAATAGAGGAATTTGGAGAAAAGAGTAGAAAACTGTTTTACTTAGCACTAAGATTAGGATGCTGGCAATAGGAATGTCCTAGAAAGGGTAAATCTGGGTTGCAAGAAAAGTCACAGATAGTTTTCCAGTCTGAGAGCAGTGTGATTGTGGTATAACTGGAAGGAATCTCCAAGGCCATCCAGTAGAGTTTCTACCTTTTATGGAGGAGCCAGTTAAAACCCAGGGAAATTAAGTGATAGCCTAAGGTCACACAGGTAAATTTCAAAGGTCCTGACTCCAGGCTCATTGTACTTTCTACTATAGCACACTACCTCTCCTCCCTAACCACAGAGCCTTGGATGCAGTGGGTATTTAATGTTTTAACTGAATTATTATTTTTTTTTATTATATATATATATTTTATAATATTATCCCTTGTATTCATTTTTCCAAATTACCCCCCCTCCCTTATTCCCTCCCCCCGACGACAGGCAATACCATACATTTTACATGTGTTACAATATAGTCTAAGTACAATACATGTGTGTGAATATCATTTTCTTGTTGCACAATAAACATTAGAATCCGAAGGTACATGCAACCTGGGCAGACAGATATTAGTGCTAACAATTTACATTCCCCTCCCAGTGTTTCTTCTCTGGGTGTATCTACCTCTGTCCATCATTGATCAACTGGAAGTGAGTTGGATCTTCTTTATGTTGAAGATCTGAATTATTTTTTACTGAGACAGGGAAGCTTCAAATTTGGCCTTGTAGCTTTGTAATAATAATAATGGGACATTCAAGCAAATTATTGATCATTGCTCTAGAGCTAGAAGAGATCTTAGAGGTCATCTGGTCATCTCTTTAAACATTTTAAGAAAGGCAGTTGACTTCAGAATCAGGAAAACTTGGGATTAAAAGTACTTTCTCAGTTATATACTGACTGTGTGACCATCACACTATCAAGTGCCATCAAAAAAGTAAAGTAATATTTTAACTGTATTTTTAATTCCCAAATTTATTCTTATTACAAATTAGTGGAGCTTTACTATTTGAAGTTTTAAAAATCGCCCATATAAAAATGTAATATCAAAGGCTTCTATCTTTTTAATCCCTTACAATTCATCTCCCAACCATATCATTCTATTGAAATTGTTCTCTACAAAGTCATGTCTGCTTCTTAAATATAATAGAGATGTTTAACATTTTAGCTGCAATAGCTCATCTAAGAGCCTAATAAAACATACTGGAGAAAAGGAAGGAGAAAAAAAAACAAGTAATACATATTAGGAAAATTCTCTCCCTAACTTTTTAATTGGATTGAATTGTTATATTGTATTTTTAAAGTTTTTTGTTGATATTTTCTGATTGTAGTTACTATGAATTTTTTTCTTGACTACATTTCAGTCTGCATCATTTCATAGAGATCTTAATATGCTTCTCTGTATTTATCATATGCTTAATTTCTTATAGTACAGTAATATTCCATTACATTCAGGTAGCCCAGTTTATTTTTGCCATTTTTCATTTGATGGACTTATGCTTTGTTTCAAATTCTTAGCTATCACCCAAAGTGCTGGTATAAATACTTTGGTGTATCTAAGGGACTTTTTTCATGTCACTGGGTTTCTTGGGATATAAATCCAGGTGTTGGGTATCTGGTTCAAAGGTCAGTCATTTTGGAAAGTAGTTTGGGATTAAGCAAATAAAGTGGCTTGTTGGTCAAAATGGTTTTATACCATTTCATGACTCCACTAATGACATATCAATGTTCCTAATCATTCCACAACTGTTCTAACACTGACTGTTGACTATTTGTAGAGTATGAGGTGAAACATCAGGATAACTTTGATTTGTATTTATCTGGTTGTTGGTGATTTGGTTCTTTTAGGTTGTGAATACAATTCTTCCTCTGAAAACTATTTGTTCATATCCTCTGACCTCTTATCTGTGTGGTACTGGTATTGCTGTTAATTTTTCAATAAATTAGATTTAAACTTTTAAAATTCTTCTTATCTTTGATTTCATAAAGATTTTTAAAAATGTATTCTACAGCATCACTTTATTGGAGCACAGATTAGAGGGAGGTCTAGAGATAGATAGATAGATAGATAGATAGATAGATAGATAGATAGATAGATAGATAGATAGATAACAGGTTTTATAACTTGGAAATATTTTTAAAATTATTTTCATATAAAAATATTTTATATTTTGGATTTCACATGCATTTATAATGTTGTTTTACTGAATTCATGTGGCTTTTTACTTAAAGTTTGTTTAAAAATGAACTATAAGTGGAGTAGCTAGGTGGTGCAGTGGATACAGCACCAGCCCTTTTAGTCATGAGGACCTGAGTTCAGATCTGGTCTCAAGACACTTAACACTTCTTAGCTGTGTGACCCTGGGCAAGTAACTTAACCCTAGTTGCCTCAGTTAAAAAAAAATTAACTATAGGTTCATTTTAATAGAAGCATTTTCCTTCAAAATTTATTAATTTTTCAACTTAGTACACATTTATTCATTTATTAAGGAATTGCTGTGTGTGGAGCACAATTCTAGGTACTGGGAAAGGTACAGTATCTGGATGCTGAAGTCACATCCTCACTTATCCTCTTTAATGTTACATGAATGTTACAGCTAAGAAGTGTTGGTGGTTAACTATGCTGTGGGAAAATTAGAAAAAATTGATTAAAAACATACCATAGAGAGAAACTAAGAATCAGCACGACAAAGTAAAAGGGCAGTAAATTTGAAGTATGAAAACCTGGATCTAGATTCTAGCTTCAATTACTAATAACTAAGAAAATCACTGTAGTGGTCCAATAGAGCATGGTTTAGAGTAGAGACTTGAGGCAGGCAGCCCTATCAGCAGACTATTGCAATAATTCAGGCATGAGGTGATAAGGGCTTATTCTAGAATGGGGCCAGTGTCAGGAGAGAAAGGGGTGCATATAAGAGATGTTGCAAAAATGAAATTAATGTCCATTTTGGACATAGTGAATTTAAGATATCTATTGGACATTCAGTTCAAGACTGAAAGTCTATTGGAGATGTGAGATTTTGAAGGTCAGCAAAGGTTATGAGGCAGGATTTGTAGACTTGAGAATCATCAGCATAGACATGATAATTAAAGCTGATAAGATCACCAAGTGAAGTGGAATAGAAAGAGAAGAAAAGAGGACCCAGGACGGAACCTTGAGGAACACCTATGTAAAAAAATATGATTGGGAAGAGGATCCACAAATTAGACTGAAGAAATAGTCAGAAGAGAATATTAAGAAAAAAAAATGATCAGCTCTCCAGTGTTTTAAATATAGAAGAAAGATGAAGGGAAATGAGAATTGATTGAAAAAGTTTATTTGACCAGTAATCTGGAAAGAGCAGTTTCAGTGGAATAAAATGAACAGCTAGATTGTAAGAAATTAAGAAGAGGGAAAGTGAGCATATGAAATAGAAATGAGCTTTTGGAGAAGTTTAGCTACAGAGAGTAGAAGAGATATAGGACTATATAGTTAGTAGGATTGGTGGAATCAAGCAAAGGGTCTTTTTCAAGATGGGGAAGATATAAGTATATTTGTAGATGACAGGAAATGATCCCACAGAGAGGGAGAGATTGAAAATAAGTGAAAAAATGAAGATGAGAAGAGGGAGCCATCTGTTGGAAGAAAAGGAATTACTTGAATAAGCAGAGAAGTTATCCTTTGTAAGAATATAAGATTCATTCCATAAGACTAATAGTCTTTAAATGTTCTTTGAATTTCATTGAATTCCCATCCCAGTGTTTCATTTTTTGGGAATAGAGATAATCCTGGATTTTCAAAAGTTTTTGTCAGCAAAACACAAGTTCTACTGGGTTCTAGCAAAGCTCAAAAAAGTTCCAAGTACAGGCTCAGTGATGAGTCATTTGTTGATCAGTTTAGCCAAATCCGTAGAAGCTTATTATCTAGCCACCAGGTAGTTATCATCAGATGATCTATCTATATTTATATCAATATCTGTATATATTTGTGTGTATACATACACACATGTGGTATTGTTTCTCCTTAGTTTTTGAAGAAGACCATGATATCAGGGAGATGATGCCATGATATGCAATGAATTGGTTTTAAGTGAGGGAAGGCTGGGCAAGGTAACCTGCCTCACTTTCCCCCTCCAGAGACTTTTGAGTCCGGTGACCAGATACAGATTGGGCCAATTGGAGATGGCCCTGGATGTAATAGTAGACCTTGGCTTTTTTAAACTAGCATCCTTAACAGGTCTCAGTTTGACTGAATACCCATTCAGTGATTAAGTCTAGGTAAGGATTGAAGCAAAGAATGACCTCTTTCACCAAATCAGAAAAATAATTACATGAATGCACATATATACATTTATTTTATCTGATCTGCCCATCAGCTCACAAAACATCCAAGATTTAGAGGGAAAAAACTAAGGCATAGAGGATTATACTTTTATCAATGTATGCAATATTTTCAATAATGAATAGTAACTTTCTCTTCAAAATAAAGAACCCCAGTCTATATCAGGGTTTAAAAAAAAACTCAGATAAGATTTTCATGAACTAGTATAAGTATGTATCCTTTATATAAAGTTTATATTAGCAATATTTAATCACTTTTCTCCTATAAAGAGATAGAAGGTAAATATTCTTAAAGAAATTAATTAGAAGAGGTTTAAGATTCATTTTGGGTTAAGTCCATTTTGTTTGCCAGTGCATTATTAATGTTTAGAGTTTTGTAATATTTCAGTTATTGTTTTTCATTTCCATACATAGCCAAACTAAAGAGTTTTTCCATAATGAGTGTTTACACTCATTTTTGTTTTTATTCCCAGATTATTTTTACCTTCTGAATTCAATTCTTCCTGTGCCACAAAAAAATTCAGTTCTGCATACCTATATCTAAGATATACTATAACATATTTAACATGTATGAGAAAGCCTGCCATCTAGGGGAGAGGGTGGAGGGAAGGAGGGGAAAATTCGGAACAGAAGGGAGTGCTAGGGATAATGTTGTAAAAAATTACCCATGCATATGTACTGTCAAAAAAAAAAAGTTATAATTATAAAATTAATTTTTAAAAAGGGGGGGAAAAAGTTTTTCCATGTACCCATGTCTGTCAAAAAATCATTTTTACGTAAAGTTCTTTTTGTTGTAGCAGACAAAAAAGAAGAATTTATAAATCCTGGAAGTAAATATCTATGTATGTTTAGGCAAGTAAAAGTAACTCAAAGATAATATGAAGGCTCTGTCTGTCTCGAACCTGATCAGAGGTCAGAAAGAAAAAACATTCCTGAACACAAAAAATGTCTGGTGTAATTTTGATGAATAAATTGTTTGTGGAAAAGTTAGGTTTTTAGTTGTTTTCTTTGAATTTTTTAGCTGTAAATACTCAAAGTGATGTATTTTTTAAAAATATATAATTCTTTAACTGTAGAAATTGAAATCTTAACATTTTCCATTTGATTTTGCATCATGCCAAAATATATTATCAGTAAAAAGTATATAAAAGACATCTAGTAGCAGAAAGAGATTAGAGGATTGGAATACTTCAGTGAAGTTGGAAATTATTCTTTACTTCTTAAAGAGTGGCTTAAGGAGAGATCAGGCCAATATCATTTATCACAGCAGTAGCCAACTGTCCCAGATTATTCTTTCCATGTGGTCTAGAGAGTAATGAATCTTAAATTTTTTTAAAGCAGTTACAAAGCTGAGCTTAATAGGTCAGAATTGATTTATTCAGACCCATCTTACATAAACATCTGAGTTAACTGTCATGTGCAATGATATAAGAGATTCTTTGTGTAATAAAAGATACTGTTACTAAGGCAATAACCTTTATGCTAAATCTTTGCAAGTAAGTATTGTATAATGCTTAGCTGATAATACAAGCATTGATAGCTATGATTACTGATTAGCAGTGAAATCTAAAGTTATATATTAATTTACTAAGACAGTAATGATGAGAACTGCTTTCTTTTAACTAATGTTATAATATGCCATTTATGATATAGTTCTGAGCATCTTTTAAGTAATCCACTGTGTTATCAATAATAGACCACTGAAAATAAGTTCAAGATTTTTGATAAGCCTAGAAGACTAAAGAGGTCTAATTTGTTTGCCTGGTATATTTCTATTTAGAACCATGTACAAATAACCTAACAAATAATGATATTGCTGAATGCTAGTTACAGTAGGGAACAGTGAAGTAATTTATTTCCTGGAGGAAAAAAACAATCATAATTTTTCAAGGCCCCTAGGAGTAAAACTGATATTTTAGTCCTTTTCTGTAAAAATTCCACTTCCCCTTTTTTTGTTTTTTTTAATTTTCTTAAAATAACATAAAGCTCTACTTAATTCTTCATGTCTTTTTTGCTCCTTCATCTGTTAATGATTTCTGTTTTCATTTTGTTTGTTTTTTTAAATGAAATTAGCTAATAGTTTGCTTATTTTATTAGTCCTTAAAAAACAACTTCTGGTTTTATTTATTAACTTAGTTTTTTGCTTCTTTTTAGCATTTCAATTTCTATTATTTTAGGGCTTTTTGATTTGTTGACATTTTTTCCTTTTTTCTTTTTAAGTTTCATGGAGAATTTGTTAATCTGTTACTTCTTTCATGTTGAAAATCATTTTCAGAGAGAAATTCATGTCTAAGTATTGCTTTGACTTCAACAAGTTTTGATTCATTGTCATTTTTTTGTAACAATTTTTCTTGTTTTTATAATTTGTTCTGTAACTCACATAGTATTACACTATTTCGACTTCATTTAAGTTGGAATTTATCTAGCACAGTACCTGGCACAAAGTAAGCACTTTGACTCCTTGATTAGATTTAATTAAATCTGAAAGGGGCATGTTAAGAAGACTAATATTTTAAAGTCTATTTTTCCCCTGTGTATCTCACACACACATATTTAATATTCATTGATTCAGAATGAATGTAAATAGCAATTGTTTCTATTTTGGCCAGAAACCCTAGAGTCTTCCTTTCTCCGATATAGATAGATATAGATAGAAAGATAGACAGATTAGGTAAAAGAGGCCATCATTCTCTGCCTCATTTTTTACCTAACTTTAATCAATGATTGGGCATTGCCTCAGTCAAACTGAGACCTGTTAAAGAATTTTATCTTAAAAGCCAAGCTCCAATGGGTTCCAGAGCCATTTCCAATTGTCCTGATATCTAGTCATTGGACTCAGATGGCTCTGAAGGAGAATGTAAGGCTGGTTACTTTACACAGCCCTCCCTCACTTAAATCTAGTTCACTTGGGATACCATGCCATCATCTTCCTGATACTGTGGTCCTCTTCAAAACCAAAGTTCAAATAACAAAAACAATATGTGTGTATGTACACATACATACTTATATTTAATATTGACTTTATTTTGCTATTCATGGGATCTTTAAACATAATGTAGTTTCTCTGCCTAGCTCTTTTTTCCATATATTTCACTATTGTCTTATCTGAGATTTTAGTTATCATATTTAGTTATTTTAGGATTGAACTGAAATTTCATAGATTCTCTTCTAGTACCTTATCTTAATTAACTCTGAGTCTTTATGTTTCAAGTAGGTTTCTTATAAATGGCATGTTGTTGGATTCTAGTCTCTCATCCTCCATTTTAGAGATGAATTCATCCTATTCACATTCACAGTTAATGTTTATTGAAATAGTTGTGTTTTTGTAAATTACAATTTTTTTTCATTCTCCCTCTATCCTTCCTCAAATTACTAAAAAAAAAAAAGTGGTAAAAGAATTTAGAATTACTATTACTTTTAATAGTCTACTCCTACCCTTTTGCCCTTCCTTTCTTTACTTACCTCAGATTTCAATTATTGTCTTAGCCTTTCCTTCTTTTAATGCTCCCTTTCTAATCTGTCTTCCATAGCTAAAAATTTCTGTGACTATTTCTTTCCTAACTTTGCTCTCCCTCTTAACCTCTTTTCCGTTTTCTTGACTCTGCCTCTTTTCTCCCTGCCTCCTTTTTTCCTTTAAAGACTGGGTCTTCCTATATAAGAAGTGCATCAGCCATTCATGGTCTTCACTGCACTGCTGATATAGACCCAAATTTTGAACTCAATTTCTGATCTGTATGACTTCATTCTTCCTTAGTCTGATACCCTCCTCACTCCCTACTTTTCCCTTTTTTTGGGGGGGAGGGGGATCACCACCAACTTGGTGCCTTAATTTTTCCAGTAAGAAGAATTATAGAAGTGTGAGTGTACCATCCACTTAGTTTCCCTATTGTTAATGTTTTAAAATAATTTTTTATTAATTTTTTTTGGTGTCACTGTGATTTCCCTTGATATCTCTTCTCATCTTCCTCCCAGAGAGCCATCCCATATGACAATATTTTTTTCCTTTTTTTTGGGGGGGGGGCTGAGGCAATTGGGTTTAAGTGACTTCCCCAGGGTCACACAGCTAGGAAGTGTTAAGTGTCTGAGGTCAGATTTGAACTCAGTTCCTCCTGACTTATGGGGTGATGCTCTATCCACTGTGCCACCTAGCTGCCTGACTTTTTTTTTTTTTTTTTTTTTAAGGAAAAAAGGGGGAAGGAGAATCAGTGTAATTGATCAGTTAGTAGATCAAAAAAGTTTGAAAATATGTTCAGCATACATTTGTGGACCTATTATGTCTTCAACCAAAAGTGTAGGACTATGTCTTTTAATATCTATTCTTTCAAGCCATGCTTATTCTTTATAAGTTTGCATTTTTCACAGGCAATAACGTGGTCATTCTTTCTGTTTACATTATTATAGCCATTGTGTATATTGTTTTCTTGGCTCTGTTTACCTCACTCTGTATTGGTTCATGTAGATCTTTCCATGCTTCTCTGTATTCATCATTTTTTTACATTTTTCTCTTGTATTCATGTACCGTAATTTTTAAAACTGTCCCTGAATTAATGGCCTCTACTTTGTTTCTTTGCTAACCACAAAAGTGCTGTGCTTAGTACTTTGGTGTTATGGGAACTCTTTTGTCAGTGACCTCCTTGGGATGTAAGGAATAATAATTCCATTACTTTGGGAATAATAGAATCTCCAGGTGAAAGATATGAATGTTCTAGTTACTTTATTTGCATAATTCCAAATTTCTTTCCAAAATGATTATTAGAACTTCACTGATTTACCAATCTTTCTACAACATCTTCACCAATGACTTCCTGTCTTTTGTCATCTTTGCCAATGTGCAGGGTGTGGTTGTTTTGTTCTTCTGTGATCCATGTTAAAGAATTGCTGTACAATCGGGACCTCTTACTATCTCTTCCCCAAATAAATAAGTAGTGAAAAATTCCATCAATGAAAAGGGAAGAAATTGTATAATGTTTGATATAAATTCTGGCATTGATAGCATATTTATTTGAATTAAATAGCACATAGTTTGCATAGATAGATTTTTATTCATTTGCCAAAAAAGCATTTACAAAAATAATAACTTTGTGTCCTGAGCTTTTCAGATGCTTTGAGGGAGAACAAATAAATAGAAGACAGTCTTTATAAAGCTCTATTCTGGGCTAGATCTAATTCAGACCAGTAATTCAGTCTTGGGGTTGGGAAGCAATTAAATAAAATATTCATTGTCCAGAAAAATTCAATAAAAATACCTTAGATATAAAAGGATTTAAAAAGATGAAGTTACTAAAAATACAGTAGATATTACTAGCTCTGCTATATTTACCAAGGTAACAATACTGAATTAGTCAGTAAATAAAACATTTCTATTAATTATAGGGATGCAAAGGCATTGTGCTAGGTGCTGCATATACGAATAAGGAAAAGAAGACAGTTCCTGTCCTCAAGAATCTTACAATCAAATTGGATTAGACAATACACAAAAGGATACTAAAGAGAAGGGGAGGGAAGAGGCCAGAGGCCACTTTTAAGGGGTATTTTGCAAGGGGGCATGATGTTTTATGTTTTCCAAACTAAGTAGTTTCACTGACGGAAAATTATCCAGAAAGTCCTCAGCACTCTTTAAAGAAAGATTCTAGCCTTTCTCCCGTCAAGCAACTGAAAGAGTTGAAAAGATGTTGAATATCAAAAGCTAAGTTAGTCTTCATGATGATAAAATTTCAAGTGATCACTTCCATCCTGGGGGAAGGTATGATGTTCCCTGGAGTCCAAACCAAACAAAATCACAGATGGATAAGGGAGAGAGATGCCAAATGTAACCAAAGTTGTGAACCTTTATTGGAAGCAATATCTTAGACTAGGTGTACCATAGGTCTGATTTAGGAAGGCATCTCCAATGATGTTATTAGGAAATCAACTAGGAAATAATTGGTAGGGTATACATGATGAAGATGTTCAAAAGCAGTATAATTGGTAGTTAGATATTATAAAAATTAAAATCTGTTAGAAAAAAAATGCCTCTGTACTGAAGTAGGATAATATCTGGCGAAGTCTATAGTAAGTCTTTCAACTCAAACAGCAACAGAGAACAAGAACAACATCTGGGCAATGGCAGTAATGACACAGACTAGTTACCAATAGTAACTATTGATAGTCACAAATCGCCATCAAAGGTCAGGGTCATTTGTAATAGGTAGCTAAGAGAGATATGTCTTTTACCTGCAACCTTTGCTTGGATTTGTTTTTCCTGAGACTCATCCCTTACTGATACTTTACCCATTAGCTAGTTCACCAGCCAAGACTTCCTTTTCCTGGGACCCCTATCAAGGAAATGACATCAAATTGTTGCCCTTTTTGAGTTCTCTTCTGCTTCTCTCTAATTTGAGGATCTGATGAAGACTACTCTTTATCTTCATCCTAAGATGAAGTTCTTCCACAAAATTAACTAATGAACTTTTTTTTTTCTAGGTGAGTTAACATTCTCTTGATTATTCAAAGGCAGTTGTACCTCCCAATAATTCCAACCATTGCTTCGCCAAGTCTTTTCTAGGAGGTTCTCCGGAGCTGGAGGGGGGGAGTAGACTTGCCAATTAAGGGAAAGCTGAACCATTTTCCCAAGTAGTACAGAGCCTTCTAAAAGTACACCACCTTTCTCAAGTAAATCTTCCTGTATTCTAGGTGTAAGAAACCTATGGAGTAGAATGTCTTTCACTTTTTTAGATTAGTATTGATTTATCACAACATATAGCTTCTTTGAGGTGGGATATCCAACTGTGAGAGGCAAAAAATAACCAACAAATTGTAGCTATTGGGTTAGCTTGGGAAATTTTATGGAAGGTCTTTACCTGAACCTTGGAAAAAGTATAACATTTGTATTTGCACAGTTAAGATTAAGTTACATGATCATACAACTGGTAAGTGTCAGAGGTAGGATTCAAAACTTGGTTTTGGTTTCTAACATTCCTTTCATGATAAGAAAAGTAGAATAAGCAAAGAGAAGAAAAAATTGTATATTGAAAGATTGTTGAGAGCTAGTAAGAGCAGTTTGATTTGATTAAAAAGTCTATGCTTGAGGACCATTAAGAGAAGAAAAGAATTTAGGCAATTAGGTACCTTAAACAGAAGACAAGATACAGTCTTTTCAGCAGTGATAAATCAACTAAAGTAGAGGAAGTAGAATGATGGCAGATAATTTAGGATGTTGCTATAATCTGAGTTGAGTTTAAGTTGAGACCATTCATAGTAAGGTGTAGTTCACAATTGTATAGATTATTTCATGAAACATTTCACATGAATGAATGTGACTTAGTAATTACAAACAATCAAGGAAAGTATAAAAAGTTTGTTTTCGTAGGGAAGAAAGTCAAAGAATGGTGATAACAGAAAAATGGTTACTTTAGCTTAGTTTGTGAGTTATCGTTTATTAGGAAAATAAGTGATTTGAGCAATATTGAATATGACATGATTGTAGGATATCCAAATTGAAGAAGTTCTATCACTTGTTATAAATTGGGCTTAAGGAGTAAATCCTAGAGATTAAGATTTGAGAGTTGTTGACAGTAGAGGTCATTTTTGAAAACAGAAAACATATGAATTCTCTATAGGATTACAATGTTTATAAAATACTGTGCCAAGTGTTGGGGTTATGATTGGAAAAGCAAAATAGTTCCTGCTTAGTTCCTGCTTTTGGAGCTCATATTCTAATGGAGATAATATATTAGGATTCAGCTATGGGGCAGATGGAAAGGGCCTAGTGGTCTTAGGCAGTAGAAAGGCAAATGATAATGCATCTTTTTTAGTATAATTTCTATTGATAAAACCATGATGTTGATCCATTTACCAGTTTAATAGGAAAAATAGCTTTAATAGGAATAATAATAGCTGAGCTATTGAAGAGGGATCTGCAATACTTGCAGAGTTGCACTTGTCCAGTTGTGACTTGAAAGGCATTGCTGGTTGCTGGACTAAATTGAAAGTGGAGTTGATTACCTAGGAAGTACTATAATTTTGTAGGATTTGGGTGAATATAGTTTTGAACTACACCCACATAAATTAAAGAGAATGTGAAGTAATAGTGTTATCCTATCAAAAACATTTTACCTTTTGTTCCTGTCACTATCTTGTTTCTTCAGCTGAGCTAGGCTAACAGAAAGAGCATCAGAAGATAAAAGACTACATCTTTCAAGATGCATACATTTAGGAGGCACAAGGAAGATTATTTTATAGTGTTTTTATACTTTATCTTGTGAATGGATAATTTATTTTCTGTTTATTATTTCTTTACCAGATAATATTTATGGGAAAACTTTGATTTATTTGACACTCCATTCGCCAGAATTATTTTGACATATTATCATAAAAAAAATCATAGTAAATAATCTCAAATCAAGAACTTAGTGTTTAACAATAACAATAAAAAGATCTTCTGGGTTATGCCTTGAAATTGGTACAAATTTAATTCACTTTCCAATCCAATAGGAATATGTAGGAGACTATACTTTTATCTTCAGTCCAGGACAATGATGTTAATAAGAGCAGCATTTATGTAGAAGTATTATTAAGTACTATATAAAGAGGATTACTTAAGTTATCCAAGAAGTTATAACAGAAACACCCTCCCCATATGTACCTACATATGTATGTATGTTGAGAAGTATGTAATGGTGTTTTAAAAAAAAAATTTGTGTGTGTATATATATTTGCATTGTTCTTGTTTCTTGAGTGCCATATGTATATTTAAATAAAATTTATCAATGCTTTATAATTTGACTTCCAATCTTATTTATCACTCAAGTGAAATTGTTGTGCCCAGTATTATTTATGATCTTAATTACTGAATCTGGTGGTCTCTTCTCAGTCATCTTTGACTTTTCTGATGCATTTGACACTATTGACCACTCTCTTTCTGGTTATATCCCTCTTTTCTGAGGTTTGTCATATTCCCTCTTTCCTAATTATGTTCCTATGTGACTGACCTCTTAAATACTCTTTTGCTGACTCTGCCTTCTAAATATGGGTGCATCCCAAGACTTTTTCCCTAACTTTTTTTTCTCCTTTTTTATACTCTTACTTAGTGATCTCATCAGCTCCTGTGGATTTAGTTATCTCTGGGCAAGTGACTGACAGATCTGTATATGTAAGTCTGATCCACTGAGCTGCTGTCTAATAAGAACATTCCAGACTATAGAACTATATGCCTTTTAAATATCTCCCCCTCCTCTCCCTTCTCATATATATATATATATACATATATATATATATATATATATAAATAAAAATTTATCTTTTACTCTAAATTCACCTCACTTCTGAATTTTTTTAAAAGAGTATCATCATTATGCCATTGTCCCAGGATATGGTCTCAGTATTTTCTTCAGCTTTTTCTCATTACCACATGCCCAAATTTTGTTGTCCGAAACACTTCTGGTAACCATTGCCTTCTCACTACTCATAAAACTTATCATTACTTGGGATTCTTATCACCTCTAATATTCTGAACTCTTGTAGTTGCCTTTTAATTGGACCCTTACGTTTTCTCATCTCTCCTTATGCTAAGCCATCAGGTATCCTTACAGCTGCCAAAGTGATTTTCCTTAAGTGTGATCTCACCATGTGACTTACTCAATAAATTCTGACAACTCCATATTGCTTCTAGGAGAAAATATAAATTCTATTTGGCACATATATATACATACATACACACACACACACACACACACACACACACACACACACACATATATTTGACACAACAATTTGATCCCAACCTACTTTTTCAGCCTCTTTATATGATATATATTTCTTTTCTTCCTACACTCTTCAGTCTTAACTACGTTGCCTTTCTTGCTGCTTCTTACAATACTCCATGTCCTATCCTTGCCTTTTCATTATCTGTCCCACTTGCCTAAAATATACTTCTCCCTGTGTTTCATAGAATACCTTGTTTTCTTCAAGATTCAAATCAGGTTTCCCTTTCTACATAAATATTTTTCTGATAATCCCCCCCTCTACCTACTGCCCTTTCTACTTAAATAACTTTCTATTTATTTCATGTTTTTTTCTTTCTTATGTATATATATAATTATAATTAATATTCATGGTTTTTATATATAACATGTATATTATAATATATGCATATATTATATATACCATATCTCATCTTATAGAATGTAAGCTCATTGAGAGCAGAAAATATTCAAATTTTGCCTTTGTATTCTCAGAGTATAAAGTAATTCCTTGCATATAATCGATGATTTTTATGAGTGCTTGTTGTTTGCTTGGTTATTTTGTTCATCCTTTCAGGGAATATATTTTATTAAAGTTAATGTACTTAACTTTTTTGAAATTGTGAAGATTCCCTTCCATCCCATGTAGCTGTTATGTATTGTAAACACAGAATAATTGTTCGTTTCATCCTTTGCTAGATATTTTACATATACTCATATTCATCTGTTATGTGTATTTTTTACCTTTTAAGATCCATTATAACTTTCTTTATAAATGTTATTTATATTGTAAGATTTAGAAAATTTCTTGGCATGGGGACAATAATAGGTTGGATTAAATTGTCTTATGGCCTTTTGCATATGATGAGTTTGTCTTGTTGCTTCAACAGCTACCTCTCCTCGTGTTTCTTCAGAGCTGGAACAGGCCCGACCACAGACAAGTGGAGAAGAGGAACTTCAGCTACAGCTTGCATTAGCAATGAGCAGAGAAGTTGCAGAGCAGGTTAGTTATCTGGGTAGTTGTATTTATGCAGCAGCCCTACTAGAATCACTCTAAAGCTTTTATTAAGTGCTTTTTGAACACATTTAGAATATTTTAGGCAATGTGAGATTTCAAAGGAAGGAGCCAACACAGTTTCTATTCTGCAGGAGTTTTAGGACTTTGTTAGGAGCTAGTTAATTTTTGTCAGGAATCTTCCATAGCCCCACTGTATGAGAATTGTCTGGAGGGGAAATAGCATATAGATGAGAATTGTAAGTAAGCCCAAAGTGAGGAAAGACAGAAAAGCAGTTGAAATTATTTTCCCCAAAAAAAAAAGTTACTTGGTTATTAAGTATTTTTAATTTCTCCTGTAAAAGGATAGAAAATTAGAGGGTAGCCTCATTAAATGAATCATTCTTTAGTTAAATTTATTAAAAATTTTAGGTATATTTTAAGATAGAGTTATAACATTAATACTGTCTCTGACTACATTCTTTTTTTTCTATTATTATTATAACTTTTTATTAACAGAACATATATATGAGTAATTTATTGCATTATCCCTTGCACTCACTTCTGTTCCGACTTTTCCCTTCCCTCCCTTCATCCCCTCCCCTAGATGGCAGACAGTCTTATATGTATTAAATATGTTATAGAAATTCTAGATACAATATATGTGTACAGAACTGTACCGTTCTCTTGTTGCACAAGAAGAATTGGATTCAGAAGGTAAAAATAACCTGGGAAGAAAAACAAAAATGCAAACAGTTCACACTTATTTTCCAATGTTCCTTCTATGGGTGTAGTTGATTCTGTCCATCATTGACCAATTGGACCACATTCTTTTTTTAAAAAATAAGTTTTTGTGTTTTTTTTCCATAATACATGCAAAGATAATTTTCAACATTCACCCTTTCCTCACATAGACCCTTATGTTCTATTTGACAGAGATCACTCTCAGATATAGATGAAAAGTTTTCCTGGCTAAGGATCAACTAAATACAGAAAGTAATTCTTACAGGAGAACTAATAGATGCTGATGAAATGCCATGAACATTCTATTGTGCTATTCAATGACCAGTGTACTAGACAGCACTCATTTAGAATATGGTGGTAGTCAGTACTCCATACCTCTCTCAGATTGGCTAAAATGACAGGAAAAGATAATGACAAATATTGAAGGGAATGTGGGAAAACTGGGACATTGTTGGTGGAGTTGTTAAATGATCCAACTATTCTGGAGAGCAATCTTGAACTATGCTTAAAGAGGTATAAAGCTGTGTATACATACTTTTTGATCCAGCAGGGATCAAAAATTTTCTCCCTCTTATCCCCTCCCATAGACCACAAGTAATCCAATATAGGCTAAACAAGTGCATTTCTTCTAAGTATATTTCCACCTTTATCATGCACAAGAAAAATCAGATCAAAAGGGGAAAAAATGAGAAAGAAAAAAAACAAGCAAGGAAACAGAAACAAAAAAGGTGAAAATACTAGATTGTGAATCCTGTAGTCGTCTCTCTGGATGCAGATGGCTCTCTCCATCACAAGTCTATTGGAATTGCTCTGAATCACCTCATTATTGAAAAGAGCCAAGTCCATCACAATTAATTATTGTGTAATCTATTGCTGTGTATAATGTTCTCTTGGTTCTACTCACTTCACTTAGCATATGTTCATGTAAGTCTTTCCAAGTCTCTCTGAAATCATCCTACTGATCATTTCTTGTTGAATATTAATATTCTATAACATTCATATACCACAATTTATTCAGCTATTCTCCAACTGATGGAAGTTTCCAGTTCCTTGCCACCTCAAAAAGTTATTATAAACATTTTTGCACATGTGGGTCCTTTTCCCTTTTTTGTCTTTAGGATACAGATCCAATAGTGGCACTGCTGGGTCAAGGGTATGCACAGTTTGATAGCCCTTTGGGCATAGTTCCATATTGCTCTCCATAATGATTGGATCATTTCATAGCTACACCAACAATGTATTAATGTCCCAGTTTTCCCATATCCCCTACAACATTTGATCTTTTCCTGCCATCTTAGCCAATCTGGGAGAGAATGCTGTCCAATGTATTGGTCATTTAATAGCACCAGATAATGTTTATGGCATCTTATCAGATAAGCACTTATTAATTCTCCTATAAGAGAGTTGCTTTCTATATTTAATTGATCCTTAGCCAAAAACCTTTTCAACTATATCTGAGAGTAAGCTCTGTCAAATCAGACACAGAGTCTGTATGAGGAAGTTAGGTGGAATAGGTGTGAGGAGCAGAGGTTAAAAAAAAAAAAAGAAGGCAAGAGGATGACAAAACAAAGTTAACCTATTTTAATATTCCCTAGAGCTATCCCGGCACTAGTGGAATCAAAGTTGCTGATGATAGAGCTATCACAATGAACATCCAAGCTCTTTCTAAGGCATTATAATTGAATGGGGCAAAAAGCCATGGTTCTTCTCTTTGCAAAGGAAATATCTTTTTCCTGACTCTTATTTTGAAATAATACACAAATGGAACTTCATGTAAATACTTAAGTTGTTTTTTTTTTTGTTTTGTTTTGTTTTTTTTTTTTACTAAAATGTTAGTACTTCTTATTGTAATAAAATCTGTTCCAAATGCTCTTTCCATTTTAGGAAGAGCGTCTCAGACGTGGAGATGATCTAAGGTTACAAATGGCCCTTGAAGAGAGTCGTAGAGACACTGTTAAAATTCCAAGAAAGAAAGAGGTAAAAATAACATGTTATAACAATACAATAATAATAATGCTTGCAAAATCTTTTTCATGCGTTCTCATTTTATCTTAACATTTATTTATCTAAGTTGCATGATTGTTTCCTAAAGTATCTTGATAGTGCATTGGGTTTTAGTAGAATTTCATTTTAGGTATTATGGTATTGTCTTCATTCAAAAAATTGTAAGCAAGTGTCATCTATTTTAATGGAGTTTGGAACTAGCAAAAGCTCTACTAACATGGGGAAATAGGGTTGGTTTGGGGAAGATTATTTTTGTTTTGTTTTATTTGGTCTTTTGCTTATTTTTTGTGGGGTTTTTTTGGTTTGTTTAATCTAAAAACATTGCTTCCTTTCCCCTATAGCATAATACTCTGTTGGATTTGATGGATGCCCTACCCAATTCAGCTGCTGCTCCCCAGAAGGAAGAACCATGGGGAACAACATCATCAACTGCAACTAATCAGACTGACCCCTGGGGAGGAACTGCAACTACATCAACTACTTCTGATCCTTGGCAATCATTTGGTAAAAAAGATCTTTAATTATATTTGTTAATTGTACAGTGAAAAGGGCTTGGGTTTTTAGCTCTTATTTTTTATTTGTCTTGGTTTGTTTATGATTTCTTAGTGGTTCATAATTAGTGTTTTAGGAATGATCTGATCACTTACTTTGAAATTAAAAAAAAAAAACTAATGATATTTACTGCAATTTTCAATACTTATTTTTTTACATTTTTAATGGTCTTTTAGTTATTTGTGTACCATAGATAAAAGAAAGTGATGGCTTAGTCTATAATTCTTTTCCATTGCTTCCATCCTGTCTTATCTGTCTCAACTGTTTAGATAAATTTAGATAAATAAATTGTAATAGTAATAGGCATCTGAATCATTGCTGTGGTTTGCTGAAAATCATGTACTTAACATTACTACTAATGAGTAGAGACATATTTGCTCTAATTTTTCCTTATTGTTAAAAGCAATATTCAGTCAGTTTAATTAGTTTTAAAAGTTATGTTTAAGATCTGGTTTGGAAACAATATAGTGTGTGTGTGTGTGTGTGTGTGTGTGTGTGTGTGTGTGTGTGTGTGTGTGTGTGTGTATGTGTGAAGCATTTAGGGTAAATGACTTTCCCAGGGTCACACAACTATTAAGTATTAAATATCTGAGGTTAAAGTTGAACTTAGGTTCTCTTGATTTCAGGGCCATTGTTTTATCTACTGTTACATCTAGATGCCCTATTGTGTATTTTTAGACATCAAATATAGTATCCTGGAACTTTATAAAGGTAAACATTTGTAGTATTTTCTTTATAAGCTGTATAGTTCTTAGCAACAGCATTTTATTCACCTTTATCTTTGATAATTATTATCATCATAAGACTTGCTTCTCATTCACTATAGAAATTATATTACCTAATTTTCCTATTTCAGATAAGAAAAAAGTTTCTTTCTTACAAGAAAGATGGTTTCCTCATGGTAAGATGGTTATACTAAGCCCCAAGAATGTAGAACACATAGTTAGTTGAATTCTTTAATTCCTTCTTTTCACAGGTATTCTCTTGGACTCAGAGCTAATCTAAGACCTGTATTTTTTGTTGTTGTTGTTATTTTTGTTTTTTTTAACATAACCTTTGTGTATAAATTTTTACATTTTACTAGAATGATTACCCAGGATTTATACAAAGCATTATACAGTTAGTTGTATTATACTTAGGTATTAATGGCAGTATCATGAAATTATTAGCTATGTTTTTGATCTACCCTGAAATAAAAGAAGTATCTTTTCTTTCAAGTGGCCTTTCAACCTGAATGCTATTATTCTGTTTTAAACATGAAAAATGATTTTTTGTTGTTGTGGTTGACAGAGTGCATCATGAATCTTAAATATTTTTTTAAAAAGATGACTAAATAGTTTGTAAACAAACATTGAAGCAAAAAGAGGTGGGAAATCACTACATACACACCAGCATAGGTACATCAAGAAGATATGATAACCTAACCTTGTTTCCCCTTTTGATAATAGTTATTGGACTCGACCAGTCAGTAAACATAATTTGGAAAATTTTTGAAAAGACATTTATGTTGTATCTACCAGTACTAAGTATTATCTTATTTATCTTCAGAATAATTTTGCAAAGTAGGTGCTACTATTATTCTTATTTTACAGTTGAGAAAATGGAGACAAACAGATTAAGGTATTTGCTCTGGATCAGAGCTAATAAGGCCAAATTTGAACTCAGGTCTTCCTGACCTCATGCTCAGTGTTCTCTCTACTGAGCCATCAGAACTTTCTGAATAAATTAGATTTTACTTTCCACAAAATACATGACTAAATTTCTCATGAAGTCCTTATGGATGCAATAAAAAAATTATGAACATTGTTCATTTTGCTAATTCAACAGCCGTACTCAGGTATTAATGGTCATTGTCAACTTTTAGGTGTTATCAAACCAACAAACATTTATTAAGTAGTCTTTATGTACTAGACACTGATTTAAGTGCTGAGAATACTGAAGAAGGCAAAACAAAAAAAAACAAAAGAAAATCCAGTTCCTGGTCTCAAGAGCTCACACACTAATAAGGAAGACAACACATATGTAATGGTACAAATAAAAAAAAAATATATATATATATATACATATGTATATACACACAAGATAACTTAAAGATAATCAAAGAGAAGACACTAAGTTTCAGGAGGATGAGAAAAGATTTCTTGGAGAAGATAGGATTTAGCAAAACCTGGAAGAAGCCAGAAGATGGTAAAGGAGGAGAGTTCCAGGAAGGGGAGCAGCCAATATAAATACCTAGAATTGAGAAAATGATGTGCTAGAAGCCAGAAGGCCATTGTCACTGAATCAAAAATTTTGTGGGAGGGGGGCGGTGTATAGGGGGAAGGAGTAGGGTCTAAGAAGACTGGAGAAATGGGAAGGGGCAAAGCTATTAAGGGATTTAAAAGCCAAATACAAGACTTTATCTTTGTTCCTAGAAATGATAGAAATTTCTCTAATGACACAACATAAAATTTTGTCTTTTATCCTGAACTGTTGAACATTTTTATTACAAACTTGGATAAAGATCTAGAAAGCCAAAAGTCATATTTGCAAATAATATCTTGTCAATCTAAGACTAACTAACAAACTAACAAAAACTAACAAAATAAAATTTTATAAAGATTACTATAAAGCTGCAAAACAGTAATAATGTAAAGGAAAAACAATAGCACAAGTAAAATACAGATTGAGAGAAACACTCATATGATAATTCATATAAAAAAGATCTGGGGAATTTAGTTGACTCCAAGTTCATTATGAAATCAGTAGTATCCTATGACTGCTAATAAAATTTACGCAATTTGGTATATGTGTAATACAAAAAACATTGCACAAGTAGTTGCAATACCTGAGTTAAAGTCCCAGCAACATCTGTTAGTAACCATTTGGGTAGTTACTCAATGTCTCTGAACCTCAATTTCCTCATGTATATAATAAAAATTAAAATATCACAAGAAAGAACTATTAACAGAACTATTTAATCACAGATTGAACTGCCTTACAAAATAGCTCCCTTCATGTCAGTAGAAATGTCCAGAAAAAATTAAATGTCCTTCCATCAGGTATGGTGAGCAGGAAAGTCATACATAGGGGAAATATTAAATAATTGCTCTTAAGCACCAAAATTCTGTGATTTCATTAAATTGCATTTGTATCTTCAGAAAGCACCAGTTTTCTTAGGAGTTTGTACCTAAGGGGGCAGAATTTCTTTAACTTACTCTTTTCTTTGCCTCAGGGAAAAAAAAACAAACAAACAAAAAAACAAACCCAGAAATTAGAGCTTTGAAGGAAGAAATCAGTCAGTGTAACAGGAAGATGGATAATTTAAGGACAGACATTAGCCAAAATAATAGATTCTTAGGAGTGAGGAGGGGAGGAAAGAATTGACAGAATAAAAATACAAAAGGCAAAAAGAAAATTAATTGAACAAAATTAGTGGCATTCTGGAAAGATGGCCTGTGGCAGTCAAAAGACTGCCCTAGGAGGGAGGCCTATAGAAAAAGTCTATATGGTATAAGGGTTAGAATTTTGAATCTTGAATCATAAGACCTGAGCAGTAAATTTTTCAGAATTTTGTTTTTCTTATCTGTACAAGAGGGATAATAACACTTGTGTTTCCTACCTCATATAGCTATTGTGAGAAAAGTACTTTGTAAAACCTTAAAACATTATATAACTAGAAGTTATTATTAGTTACTATGTCTATTGTTATGATCCTAATTACTTCCCTATCCCACCAAATGAAGAAGTCTAGAAAAGCTCAAAAAATTCTGCTAGAGAAGGTAAATCACTCTGACAGTATTGAAGTCTCCTAACTTTTTCCTGATAAGGGAGAGGCTGAATATTACTAATTTCCAATTCCTGGAAGTCTTTCTTTACTAATATGAAATGATTAGGCATCAGTTTAAGCTCACTCCCTTGTCTGGGTGGTCTGGTACTGCTTAGACTCAGATAAGAACTCTTTTTTTAAAAATTTAAGAAAGGATATCCCATCTCTCACAGGAATTCACTTGGGTTCCACCAGAGGGCCTAGGACAGATACTTTAAATTAAAAATACACTAAGACTTCAGAGTTTACAGCTGACATCATAGACGCATGTACTTAGCGAGAATAATGTACCCAGTTTATCGTATACTTTGCATAGTACAGAGTAATTTTAACATTTACTTAATCTTGAGTATCTTCATAAAATTCCATCCTCAATTCTTTTCAGTTTTACAAAATATATAACAATTTATATTTTACAAATTGTAAAATTACATTTTAAAGCTCTCATTTGAGCATTTTATCAAGTAAGCACTCATTAACCAATTACTGTGTGCCAGCTATTGAGCTAGAGATAGACAAAACTAAAACAATGTCTGAAAGGAGCTTACGTTCTTTTGGGATAATCAGGTGTGCATTTAAATAAACACAAAGTAAAGAGATAAGAGTCACAGGATTTTAGTTGAAAAGGACTTCAGTAGCCACCTACTTTAACCTATACCCAAGAGGAATCTCTCAGTATAACATAGCTAAAGATCAGTCATTCAGCCTTTACCTGAAGATTTCTTTTGAAAAGAAAACTACCATCTCCTGAAGTAGTCTATTCCACATTTCTTATTAGGAGATTTTCATGACATCAAGCCTAAATTTGTTTCTTTATAGTTTTTATCCACTACTACTTGCATCTGTCCTCTTGGTCCAAAGAGAACAAGTCTGACAACCCCCTATGATTTCAGATACACAAAGACAGTAGTCATAGTGGTATACTTAAAGCTAAGGTTGTTGCCCTCTTCAGTGTACTTTTCCAGCCTATCATTGTTCTTAAACTGTGGCTTTCTGTCTTTGGATATTCTCATTATCATTTATTTCCATTATTACAGATGGAGAGACTTAAGACCCAGGCAGAGAGGCTACTTTCCCATGGTCACATAACAAGTAATAGCACACCAGTACCCAGTGTGCATTTCACTATGCCAAACTGCTTCTGAATTTTAATTAATTAAGGTTATGCAAGTTGTGGAATTTTAGGACTAATTTTAAAATCTTATTTTTTTAAATGGGACAATACATCAAAGCCTTAAAGTAGTAAAAATCATCAAAGTTAGTTGTCATAACACTTCCCAACTTCATTAATAACACATAATAATCTTTTGTACCCTCTTATCAGTTATGTTAAGTGACCTAAGAGTTGTGATGTTGGATTTCTGAGTCTAAATGATGACAAATTCCACCACTGAGCTTTTTTTTTTTTTTTTTTTTTTTTTTTTTAGCGCTCTTCATTTCTCTGTGGTACAATAAATTTTAAAGATTAGTGGGATTCTTCTTCCTAAATGATTTTAGTTGTACTATGCTGTCTTTTCTCTCTATTCATGAAAGAACAAAAGATGTTTTGAAAGCTACCATTTGTGACAAGGAATATCATTAGCATTTTTTTGTATTACATCATTGAAGATAACTTAGCTCAAATGCAATTGAAAGAAATTTTAAGGATTGGAATAAGGGAAGTCAGAGTCAGCCGGGGTCATTGTGGCATTTCCTTTTCTATTCTGGAAATGCAAAACCGCCAGCTGTTAAGTGAGCTAACAACATAGTGATTCAGAAGGTCCTTTGGTGAGTTCCGGTCGTCCTTCCTGTTGAAGAAAACACATGAATTTCTTCCCATTTCTCATCTGTCCCCTCCCCCTTGCCTGACCATCCTGTTTCAAGAAAAGAGCACAGAGGGCCATTTTCAGCCTAGTGTGCAGCAGGTGGTCCTATTTTCTCGTTAATGACCTCTTGCACTGATTCACATTCTTTTGACTTACTGCTTCCTGTAAGTTTCTCCTGCTTTTAACATTCTCTCTTTCTCATTCCCTTCTTTGGCTTCACAAATATATAATTGTAAAGATAATAGATGGGGCAAAAGGAGATGCAAAAGAGAAAAAAACAAATTCTCTTATGAATAGATTACTGCTGATTTTGGAGAATTGTTTGGTTGTTTTGTCCAGACTAAAGGTTCATCCTTAGAGAAAACTCCCACTCTGTGGAAACTTGCTTTCTCTACAGTAATGTACATTGGAAATCAATTGTAATTTAAGGAAAAGTATAAAAAAGAGTTGTCTGGGACATTGTGAGATTAAGTGATATGACTGATAGTGATATACCTGTATTATATCTGTAGTAGGCAGAACTTTATCCCAAGATTCTCCTGGTTCGATTGAAGGGAGCCCCGAAACTCTAAAACTTCTTGAAGGAGAGATTCTCCTTGGACCCTGCCTCTGTGGGACCCCATTCAAGGGAAACAAGATAAACATCTTCATTCTGTTATCTAGGTGGGACTAGTTGAGTCAGAAGTTGGAGATCCCAACCCTATCCAATTAAAGATTTTCTATTCAATTCCAGCTCAAACTCCACCCACCAGCCTCATAGGGAGGAGGAGCAGGCCTCAGCTTGTAGCCAAAGGATTCTATTATAAAAAACAGCAATTTTAAACCCAATCCTTGCAGAGGAGCTAATATACCATGCCAAGGAAACTCTCTTCCTGGCATATTAGAATACTCTGCCTGCTGGGATGATATTCTCTATCAGCATACCCTCTCTTTATCCTCAATTATTTCCCTAACGAGACTTTATATCTCTCTGTCAGGACTTTGCCACTAAGGAATTCAGCCTTTCTATTCATGCATAGCAAAGGCTGACTTCCAAATGCCTATAATAAACTTCTTTTTATCAGTCTAGCTTTTCGGGTTTGTAAATTCCTTTATGAGGGACCTCTGCACCACCAGAAGGGGGGGTTCCCAAAACTCCCTACCCATGTGCTGAATCCCAAGGGAATTAGGGTAGTCAAACTTTTTCATTTGGTTCCCTGAAACCTGAACCTGCCACTAACCTCATTATTTAACTCCCTGACCACCAGAAACCCTAATCTCATTTTGGTTCCCTGAATCTAATCTCATCATTTGGTTCCTTGACCAAAGGGAACCCCAAAATATAGATCTCATCACTATGACCAACTTTATCCACTGTACCATGTTGCGCCTCACCACCAAATAGTATGATTGAATATAATTTGCTATTTCTAACTTTGGTTCTATCCTCATTTACTTTTCCTCAGTAAATATTGTGTGTGTGTGTGTGTGTGTGTGTGTGTGTGTGTGTGTGTGTGTGTGTGTGTGTGTGTGTGTGTGTGTGTGTAAGCTGACTTCTGCAGAAGATACAAAAGCAGATCATTTTGCCATTCTCAGCCTTTGGAATTCAGAGACTGCCTAAAAAAATCATTTCATACTTTTCTAGCACCCATATTTTCAGCTACTTAAATCACCTGAAACTCAGCAATGAACCTGAAGTTAATGGGTGTTTGGGGAAGCTTGTCGCAAACCCTGGGGGAGAGATGTGGACTCAAATTCCAGCCAAAATTAATGAAAATCATTTAAGTTCTGAGGATATAATACGGAAGTATATAAAGGAGTGAGAATTGAAAGAGGCATTTTTTGAGGAAGTTATAAAGCCTCTGTACTTCGTTTTTATTGCTTGTAAAATCAAGCTTAATTGGATTTTCATAAGTTTGGTTATTCATGTTTTACCCAGCAACCTTAGATTACAAGAGGTTAAAAAGGATAGATGAGATTGGGTGTTTGTGCATAATATTAGCCAAAAATTTTTGTGTGTTATCTTTAAGATTCATCTTACAGTTTGCAGAATGTAACATTTTATTTCATTTGATCTTCTCTGTAACCTTGTTGTAAGGTAGTTGGTTGTTGTCCCATTTTACAAATGATATTAGGGCGAGAGGCTTATGTAATTTGTCCAGGTCATAGTCTTAGTGACTCAGTTGGTAAGCATTAAGTATCTGTTTTGTGCCAGGTACTGTGTTTAGCACTGGGAATAGGAAAAAAAAAAAAAAAAAAAGAAAAAAAAAAGGCAGAATTCATTCCTGTCCTCAAGGTGCTCATTATCTAATGGGAGAGACAAGAAAAAGGTACAGGTTAAGGAAGAGTTAGTTAACCGAGAGACTGTTTACACTTCAGAAGTGTGTGGCTCAGAATTGTGAGGGGGTCACCATTTAATTAAAAAGCTGGAGAGAGGTCTTAAGAGCAAAACAAAAGTTTATTGTACGTTCTTGCAAGAAGCGGGCATTCCTCCCAGCGAGCAAGCAATCGAAAGGAGGAGGCACCTTTTGGGATACTTTTACACTTCAAATAGTCCCTAACTTAAATACCCTTCCCACTACTGACCATCTTCCTCATTGGTTGAGGATCTTAACATTCTAAACTCGAGAACTACCCAAGAAATTGAACTTGACCAATAAGTACATAGTTGCCCGTATTTGATTGAAGTAGCAAGAAAATGATGTCATGGGAGTATAGCAGGAAAGGAATTTAGGTATGTCCTTGAGTCAATGCTCAAGCACCTTCAGGCCTACTCCAACTCTGAAGCAGATGAAGCCTTACTTGATTTTCACAACTGTCTTAAGAGATTTCACCTCATCTCATTCAGAAGGACTGAAGAAGATTGGACTTTAGTTGGAACTTAAGGGAGCCAGTGAGTTTGATAGTTAGATGGAAGAGAGAGTGTTTAGGCATGGAGGACAGCTAGAGGGACTGCCTGAAGCTGAGAAATGGAGTAGGTTGGGTGTAGAATAGCCAAGAGACAGCATCGCTGGATCAAAGATGCATTGGGAAGTAAGATATAAGAAGACTGGAAAGAAGGCAGTTAAGTGTCTTGAGATGGGTTTTAAAACAGTTGCTGATTCCCAAGTCCAGCACTATTACTTACCTTGTCACCTTATAGAAGCACTTTAAGAATTACTACACAGGAAATTGTATAGAAAAATAGACCCGCTGAAAGTATCATTTGACTGAAGCTCAGAGAAGAGATGACTTAACCAAAATCATATGGTAGTAGCTCAAAATGTCAAACTTATGCTGAGTTCAGCTGGTGGGAAGGGGGCCACATCCTTCCAGAACCATGCACTATGCCCATCTGCTGGTTGTCAAACTTCACCTCTCTCAGCCTCATTTACATTATCTGTAAAATGGGCAGGATCTGGGAAGCCACCAGGCCTACCCATGCTTCTTTGAACTTAGAAGCATGCTTGTTATAAGCAAAGCATAAGTGTAAGCTACTCACTTCTCTTTCCTTAAACCTCAGTTTCTTCTGTAACTTGGAGAGAATCCCTAAAGTGGATTTCAATTCTGAATCCTATAATCCTAGCCTTGTTTTATCTCCCAGGGGGTATGGATGGAGGTGTAGTGAAAATGTAAGGAGTAAGTAAAACTCTCAAGTACTTTACACTTTATTTCCAGCCATGCAAAGCTAGTATGTATGTGTGTATGTCTGTGTTCCTTCATCCTTCTCTAACTGAAATGGAGCATATTATTTGGAGAAAAGTTCCTTAGACTTCACCAGACTGACAAAAAGGATGAAGAAATCCTGATCTGTGCTAACTTCCCTTTTAAAAGTGAGAAAACAAATTTAGGAGTAATTTGCTCGAGGCTATCCTGTGAATTAGTGGCAGGACTGGGAAATCAATCCAGATTTGAATCTCTTGTCAGGTGTTTTTGTTAAAAGTTCTTACCTAGTGTCCAGTTGGACTTGATGGATTTCTTAATCTGTCCCAAGTATACTGCCAGATAAATCCTCCTTAAGTAGAACTTTAATTTAGAAATCACCTTGCTTGACCAAAGTATATTAATTATATAATTCATGGTTAGGTGGATTCATGATCTTAATCTATGTGAGTATTGCCTCTTTCCCATAATTCCATTTAACTTTTTATAGTGTGCTTTTTCTAGGATTTTTAACATGTAAATGTTGATTGCAGAAACTTAGGCTACCCTTCTTTTATCTTTGACTCTTCCTATGTAAAATCACATCTAGAGCTGGAAGGGACCTTAGAGATCATTTAATTCAAGTTCCTCATATTAAAGATGAGGAAACTGGGAGCCAATTAGTCATCATTGGAGGGGAATTTGAACCCAGGTCCTTACATTCCAGAGTCATTTTAACATATGGTTAAGACTTGAAACCTCCCTCTAAATTAACATCAGATCATAAATGTATGCTCTCTGGATCTAATCATTAAACTAGTTTCAAATCTGCCTATCTGTATATCACCTAGAATATATAATTCAATCCAGAGTTATCTAATTCAGCCTCAGTGCTGTAAACCATATTAAATGTATTTGGGAAATGTTAAATAAAATAAATAAAAATACAATATAGATAATTTTTAAAAAGAAAAAAAAAAAACATTTGAACCAATTCTTCCTTGCTCCATGTCCAGTGTTCTTTCCAGCGCACCATATTGTGGACATAAGTGCTAAAAATGAAGGAAGGAGGGGATTAAAAAAACTGGAATGACCAGTAGTAGTATATTGTAAGGTAAGTCTTGAATATTGAAATTATACCCCAGTGACTAGCAATTGGAAGGCAAATCTCTAAGCATTAAAATTATGAAATTCAAGAGTTCCTAGTTATATAATCTTTTCCATTACATAAGATTAGGTTCATTTGGTCTTGAAATTAAACATTTCTTTAGATTTGTTATAGTAGTTGGAATGTGACAAATTTGCCTCAAGGCCAGAAAGATCTGGGTTCTAATCTCACCTCCAGTAGGTACTCTCCATAAGACCCTAAGGCAGATCAGTTCTGAGTGCCCCCTAATTTGTAAGATTAACGTGTAAGTAAATACAGATCAGTATTGATAGCTGCTTCCTATTTCAATGAAATCAAAGATCCAACAACAACAACAAAATCTTGGTTAAGCTCAAACATGTTTAAGGATTTCTGTGCTATGTAGAAAGTTGTACTAGATGACTTCTAAGGGTCCTTTCCAACTTTTGAGATTTTATGATTCTCTGGAGAGAAATTCTGAGGCTGATATAGGGAAATGTGGCTTTATTCTTTGTTTAGGAAAACATTTTATTGAATAAAGAATTCCAGAGAGTATTTAAGTCTGGGCTCTATGAATCCAAGGAAAACTTAATATGAAGTTTCTTACTTAGCATATTGAAATTGAAAAGTGAGTTTTAAACTTCATGACCAACAGCTAAGGAAACTTAATGAAACTACTTTTCCTAGGTCACAAAGCAAATCAATGATGAGTTGAAATTAAAATCCAAGTTTCCACCTAATTACTCCAGTACTCTGTCAGTTATATCATTGTACTTTTTGTTTGACATTTATTTAAATAGTACATTTAAAATATAGTAAATAGGCTCAAATAGATTTTATGGTATGGAATTGTGGTTTTAAGAATTCTGAAACTCTGAACATTTTTGGTTTTGTTTTTATTGTACCAGAGGGAATTGGAAAAAATTCTTGACCTTGAAAGACAATAATATTTCTGAAGGGAGGGCTCTGGAAGAACCAGATGGAAAGATTTTAAAGAATTTAGAAGAGTTTCAAAAGATATAATAAAGCAGAAAAGCATCAAAGATAAAACTACTATTTCTTTTTGCTTATGAGGATAAATAGGATTTTATAGTAAGAGTAAAGGGAACTAAACTTAAAGATTGCATAGGTATTTAAAATTTTTTTAAGGATGTATTTTTGATGCAGGAAATAAGTGAAATATATTTTTGGTTCATTTTTAAGCCAAGGAAGTGTTTCTCTGCTAGCCCATTTCTAATTCCTATGTGATATTTTCTTTTACTTATAGATTGGTACAAGTATGCCAGAAGTGGCAAAAATGGGCAAAATCACAAGTGAACATTTGCCTTTGAACTTTAATTACACTCAGGCCACCTTTCTTCCTTCTGCTTTTTCCTCTCCACCATGAATACATATTTATTCCTTGTCCTATTTTTGCTTTCAGCTGATTATCAGTTGCTACTGAGATACCCACATGGATAATTAAGAACCAGCTGACAAAAATGTAAGGGATACCAATTCCTTCCTTGCTGCATTTGATTGTTTCAGAGACAGCATCTTTTTGATGTCATAATAACTTCATGACCCCAAGGGTATTGAGAAGAGAGGCAGTGATGTGGATGTTTCTAAGATATGCGGAGAAAGGCACCTGTGCCAGTGCTTCTCCTTCCTGTTTGTTATATGGCTACAAGCCCAAAACTTAGGAAACTATCTGGGCTTCTCAGGGACTGAAATAAGTTGCTACTATCATGATAACCCTATTCTTCCTCTCCTTATTCTAAATAAATGAAGACCTTTGTTAATTGCTTTAGCAAATATTTTTCCCTTGTAAATTTGAACATGCTATAATTTTATTGTCCCAAAAGACTTTTCTCAGGTGGATTTTGTATAAGTGCACTGAATTGCTTCCTGAGATGATCTTAGATGTAGAGCTTCAAGAGATGTTAGAAGCCTTGTAATCCAATTCCCTCATGTCAAACCTGAGTTAACTGAAGCCCAGGAAAGCTAAGCAATTTACTCAAAGTCACATGTGTGATAGGATTTGAAACTACTGCTCTCATTTCAAAACATCAGACCAGGCAATATGAGAAATAACTTGATTTTTTAAAAGTTTCACAAGCTGATGCTAGAATTAGGAAATCTTCAAGATCATTGTAGATTTTGCGTGTTTGTTTTTGGTAGTTAGTATAATATGGTAATGTCATTCAGGCAACAGGCGTTAAGCACTTATTATGTTCCAGAAATTGTACTTAAGTTGTAGGGTAGGCAAAGGTAAAAACAACCCCTGCCCTCAAACAGCTTAGATGCCAGTGGAAGAGACAATGGCTCTCTTGATAATCAGTTTCTAATAATCTTATTATTTTTTTTGTGACAGTTTTCGAATATGTTATTTTATTCACAACATTGAACAGAGATTTAGTTATACAGCTCCACCTTAGTTTTCATAGAGAAGACTCTCTGAACTGTGGCAGTGTTTTCTTTCTATAGGTGCCAATCCTGCTGTTCCTGTTGATCCATGGAGAGCATCTACTACGTCTTCTACTCAGTCACTTCCAAAGAACACAGATCCATGGGTACCTTCCCAGTCAAGTAGTGGAATAGCAAAATCTACCACAGATCCTTGGGGACCAACATCTTCTAACAAAACTATTTCCACTTCTGGTAAGACTTTATGTTTGTATTTGGCTTGTTTTACCACACAGCTGCCAAATTGAAATGTTAAGAAAGATAATTTAATGATAAATATAAATTCGAGTTGTTCATGTTTTTTATTTTATTTATTCCTTGAAGTCTAAACACAGTTGATTTCACCTGTTTAGCATTTATACATTGAATGGCATTATAACATAGAAAAGCAGATTCCATGTCTGTCTTTCACAACTTGTCACATTTCAGCACTCATTTATAGTAATATCACCACCCTTTATGTTATATAGTACTTTGTTTCTCAGAAACTCAGTATGTTTCATAAATATTCTCATTCTTTCAACATCCAAAGGAAAAAAGGAACAAAGGCATGTATTGATAACTCTACCTAAAATTGGGCTCATAGGCAGTTTGTAAGGTTGTCCTTCACTTTTTCTAGGAATCCATTGCTTTTGTTGTTCCTTTTGGCTGCATATAGTAGAGTCTTATGTCCCTTTATCTCTTTATAAACACTCTTCTCTCCCCAATACCCAAGTGCTTTACTTATAGGAATTGATGGCAGGGCAGTATTTGGGGTAAGGATTTTCTAATGCTATTAAAGCATACCGTGTAATTTGCTCATAGGCAAAATCAGTCTTGAGCTAATAGATAAAAGTCTTTAAGAAACAGAGACATAGAAAAAAGTAAAGTAATTGCTCCATTGTTGTATATTTAGTTATCAGTTTCTTTTCCTTAATATAGGATCTTTTGATCTCTTCAGTAACTTGAATGGTACACTTAAAGATGACTTTTCTGAATTTGACAACCTTCGAACTGCAAAAAAGACAGGTATGTAATAGTGATGGACACAGTGATAATTTTTTCCTCCTCCCCCGATGATATTTATTCAATAACTAATTTCATTTATGCTTACGGAAATAAGTTTCAAGGTTCAGAAGGAAGTACTTCAAACTTTTTAACTTTGTATAATTCACAATTATGTCTTGAGGGTTTATGAATCTTCTAATTCTAGAAAGACATATACATTGTCTCAGAAGTGTATGGAATATAATATTATTATGCTTTTGATGGCTTTATATTAACAAGTCACAGTTACACTATTTGCATCTGAATTTATTTCTCTATTCTTTGATGCTTTTGAAGAATCTTTAATCTCCAAATGACACTTCAAGTCTTGCATTATCTCTCAGAAATTACTTCTTTTTCTTCTCTAGTTTGACACTATGACAAGTGCACCAAAGACTTTTTTGATTCTTGTTTAGACCACATACCTGAGATGATTTTTTTTAATTGAGAAATTGCTTAATGTGATACAAATACTCTTGGTTCTAATACTTTGTAGCAAGGGATAAATTATTTAATCATTAAACTTATTTTTCATACTTTGTAATAATAGTTATACTACCCATTTTACTGAATTTTTATAAAGAAAGCTCTTTACAAACTTTAAAGTGCTACATTAATGTATTATTGCTTACTATTCTTACCTGTTCGAGTAAAATTGCCAATTTTAGATACCAAAAGATTTTTTTTTCCATCTCAGTCACTCAGCCTTCTGCTCAGCAAGAATTGCCTGACTTGTATTCAGTGTTTTCAAGAGGTATGAGCTCCAGCTTAAGGAAACATTGTTTAGTTTTTCCTCCCCTCTTTTCCTGAGATCAAAATACAGGTCATACTTAATCTCAGCAGGCCCTGAACCCACTTTATATAATAGTGCCATTTCTCTCATCTGTTCCATCACTTGTCTTATGGTACTCCTGGAAATATGCCTCTATTGGCCTCTTTTGGCAAATGGAATCCATAAAGATTAAAGTGATTAATAGGCCACCCAATAAAACACATAGTCAAAGTAAAAAAGGACAGGGAAGATTACTTACTGAATTTCTCTGTTTCCTGCCCTGGCCCTTATTTCTTTCTTCTTCCCCTTTCCCAATTATGATTGCAGTAACCCAAACCCACCTGGAAATGGATGTCATGCTCTCCCTTGTGCCCAGCAATGGACTTTTTCTTCTAATATTGTAGAAGCTCCTTGCCCACATGTACCAAGGCCTTGTTAACTACCCTAAATCATTGAGACTTGAACAAGCCTTTCTCTAGAGGTGTTCCCTTTTAACTCAAAATTGTTGGCTGCCACCAAGACCTTCTACAATACCTACAAGACTACTTTGGCAAATAGTGGCTCAGTTAGAAATCCTAACTTGTTTCCCTCCTTCCATAGCTTCTGTTTTAAAAAAGAAAATGGTTTGGGTTTTAACAGAAGACTTAACACTTACTTGGGTTCTAAATGTTTGAAAATAAAATTTTCAAAAATTAACTTGCTGTGGTTTCCATGACTTTCTTCTGCCCATGGATATAACATATTCCTGCCACCTTTGACCTTGTGTTGCCCAAGGATCATACTGGCCCAGTTAACACTTTCATGTAGCTACTTCCTAATATGAACTGAGACTGAAGTACCTTTTTTTTTTGTTGACCCAAGGCCATCATTTCTCATAAGAGAGGGACAGGAGCCACTCTTGCCTACAGTAGGGTTGGGCAAAGAAGGAAGATCCATGTCCCTGTGTAACAGGGAAAGTAGATATGTCTATAGTAGCAGGTAAGTTTGAAAAAAAGGGAGAAAGTGAAAGGGGGAAGAGAGGATAGCATAAAGAAGTTAAAGAAGAAAAAATGAAGACCTTAGTAAGCACACAGATAATAAAGTAGAAACTCAGAAAATCCAAAGGTTTCTTACATAATTTTGAGTAATTAGTGTCTAACTTCAGAAAAGAAGCTGATAAAAGATATCTCAGTTTTTCTTATGGTACTCCTGGAAATATGCCTCTATTGGCCTCTTTTGGCAAATGGAATCCATAAAGATTAAAGTGATTAATAGGCCACCCAATAGGAATAGATAACTAAGGACAATTGCCATTGTATGGCATCTGAAGTACCATGATGTTGTAACAAATCCTTAACTCTTCCCACCTGGTGGTCTTTTTTTTCCTATTTTTCTGTATCTGTGTGTGTCTATCCTTTCAATCCCCATCTCCTTAACTTCATTTTCTTTCTCCTTTCTTTATGTGTTTTTCCTTCTCTCTTTCCTCCACTTCCTCCATGCTAGCAAAACATTTTAAGTATTATCCTTGGTCTAAGGAATGGTAAGAGGGGTAATCAGAAACATCTAATAGTTTGAGGACTGCAACTTAGTTGATTATGAAATCTCCATGAAGCTGTTTCATAAACTAGAGTTTATACAGTTAGGATAAATTAGGTTATTTATATGGAAATTCTGCTCTTTGTGAGCTTTGAAAAGTGGGAGGGATGTATTTTAAAAGATATTTCAAGTGTTTTTCTTTCTAGGCCAATTTCAAGCTAAATAAAAGGTCTATGTGCCCTTATTAAACTTGAATGTGAAGTGATGAAAAACTAGATTAAAATCTCTATTATAGCATCATTTTTAATTTTGATATGTTTTTGCATGGGAGCCATTTGTCTTTTTTTTTTTAACTTTATGAAGCTTCTGAAAGTAATATTGCCTATGTTTTATAGATATCTTTAAGGGGTGTGTGTGTATATGTGTGCAGGTGTATGTTAATGCCTAAGCATTCCAATTTTTCTTTGTCCTTTTTAGCTGAATCCATTTCTCCTATACCATCCCAAAACAACGGTACATCAAGTCCAGATCTCTTTGATTCTCAACCAGTGAATTTGGCCTCAAATAAACATAGTGGAGCTCGGAAAACACCAGAGTCCTTCTTGGGCCCCAATGCAGCCTTAGTGAATCTGGACTCTCTAATAACTAAGCCATCACAACCTGTTCCTTCACTAAATCCATTCTTAGCTCCAGGTATGTATGTCTTAACTCTTAAATAACAAATATATCAAAGGATAGTTGCTTTTGAATCTAGCTTTTCAAATATATTTCCTTATTAACCTGGTGGACTTTTCCCTTACCTTATTACTTTGGTCCTAAAAAATGAGCCTGCCAACTCAACATTCCTTTGTTATCAGCTGCTCAAGAGCAAACAAAATTTTAATTTTCATAGATGAGAAATCTGTTTTTCTATCATGATCTATAACTTTGGAATCATATGATAATAGTACTTTTTAAGCTTCATGTAATGTGTTTTAAGAGAAATTATTTGGAAATCTTAAGATTTATTTTAAATAGACAACAATTGCTAAAAATAAAGTGTTTTAATTCCTACTTGAAATTCAGAAACATACTTTGTTCAGATCTTTTCATCCTTTAAAAAATTAGCTCACCATTCTCAGATGCAGTGAAATAAGTACTAGGTTGAGACCAGAAGATCTGAATTTGAATCTCAGTTCTCCTAATTTGGGGCAAGTAACTTCACTTCTCAGAATTTCAGTTTCCACATCTTTAAAAATGAGGAACTTGAGTTAGGTAATCTCTGAGATCTCTTTTTTTCCCCCATAGAAAAGGTTATGCCTTGATGGAGTCACACCCCCATCTGGAGGCCTTTTGGTATATTACTGTTAAAGATGAACTGGATATAGATACTAATTGTATTTAAGGTCACATGAAATTTAGATCATAGTTCCCTACTCTTGCTTTTCAGCCATGAATTTTTGCATCTCTTCCTCAAATATGTTACAATCTTGGTTGCTTAAGAGCCACACATTACTAGATTTGTTCTCCTAATTCAATTAGTTGTATCAATGAGAACTATTTCCTGAGTTAAAGTGAAGCAAATCTTTTTATAAGGCATTCTTAAAGAAATCCTAAGAAAGACATTAATCATTGCTAATTGTGTGAAAATATATTAGCAAGCTAAGGCATTAAAGCTGAAATGCTTGCCCTTTTTTTTTTTTTTTTTTTTTTTTTTAGTAATATTTTACTTTTTACTCAGGTGCATGTAAAAATTTTTACATTCATTTTTAGAAATTTTGAGTTCCAAATTCTTTCTCCTCCTTCTTCCTCCTCCCTCCCTGAGTCAGTAAGATATTTAATAATAAAGATTATACATGTATATTTATGCAAAACATATTTCCATATTAGTCATATTATGAAAGAAAACACAAAAAAAATGAAAAATAAAGAAAATTAAAAACAGTATTTGATCAGCATTTAGATTCTATTAGTTCTGTCTCTGGAGATGAATAGCATATTTTTTATGAGTCTTTTATAATTGCCTTAGATCATTGTATTGCTGAGAATAAGCTGAGTTTCATGAGCTAATGGGCAAGACTTAAGAGAAATATAATTCTTTTATTCCTTCTTGTGATGATACTATGATTTATCCTTCTTGTAAACAAGCTTAAGTTCCCTGAGTTTCCAGATACCCATTGTAAGTTTGGTCTGCACTTCTCTAGTGGCAGTTTGAAGCTCAAATTTAAGATTGTAAAATGACTATACATGAGTAGTTAGTTTTATTAACAGTTTCAGAATTCAGGCAGTATTGAACTACTGGAATTATTCAATTCAATAAGCATAAAACAGTTCAATAAAAATTCTTCTCTTTAACAGTATTTTATTTTTCCAAATACACAAGGATAGTTTTAAACATTCAACCTTGCAAAACCTTGTGTTCCAGATTTTTCTCCCTCTTTTCCCCTTTCCCCTTCCCTAAACAGCAAATAATCTAATATAGATTAAATATTTGTAATTCTTCTAAACATTTCCATATTTGTCAACATATGTCGATTAGTATTTAGAGCAACTCCCCATGGTTTGGGGGCAGAGCTCAGCTTATTAACATAAAGAACTGCTAGTAAGGAAACTTCTTATTGACAAATATTCTACTACTTAACAGACATTGCAGGATGCTTTGGGCATGAAAAGATTTTTTTCATAGCTAGGATGGGTCTGGTGGTGGTGGGGACTTGAATCTAAGACCACTTTTCTATCTATACGATATTGTATTGCTTGAGCTTATTTTAAAGATAAATCTATCTGTGGGGGGAAAAATAGGGCAAGCTATTATCTAGCATTTCTTGTCTTGGTTTCATTTTTATTTCATTTCATTCATTAATCATTTTTGAGTGCATAGTATTGTATTAGGCATATGGAGTATAGGGAGAAACAAATCACATCTTTTTGAAATCAATAATCTGAAAAAATAAAAACATTGTTACCCTTATATAGCACAGATTTCCAGGAACTTCAATCATCTGAAATTTAATCATGAATCCTAAAATATAGGAGGTTCCAAAAGGTTTAAGATTTTGAGGACAGGAGCAGCTAGGTGGTGCAGTGGATAGAGCACCAGTCCTGAATTCAGGAAGACCCGAGTTCAAATCTGCTCTCAAACACTTAACATGTCCTAGCTGTGTGACCCTGGGCAAGTCACTTAACCCCAGCCTCAAAACAAAACAAAATCCTCCTAAGGGAGGTAACACTATAACTCTGCCTCAAATCTGTTAACTTGGCTTCTGTTCTTATGGAGTAAAGGTTAAGACAGAAATCATTAAACTAATATTGCAAACAAAGCTTAAGTGACTTGCCTAGGCTTATACATCTAATAAGTATTTTAGCAAGTTTATCTGATAAAGACCTCATTTCTCAAATGTATAGGGAACTGAATCAAATTAAAAAAAAAAAAACAAACAAGACCCATTCCCCAACTGATAATGATCAAAAGATATGAACTATGCTCAAAAGGCTATAAAATTATGCATAACCTTTGACCTAGTAATACCACTACCAGGCATGAATCCAAAAGAGATTTTTAAAAAAGGAAAAGGAACTATATGCACAAAAAATATTTATAGCAGCTCTTTTCCCAGGCAAAGAATTGGAAATTGAGGGAGTGCCCAACAATGGCTGAATAAATTATGGTATGTGATTATGATGGAATATTATTGTTCTATAAGAAATAATGAGTAGGATGCTCTCAGGAAAACCTGGAAAGTACTCCATGAGCTCATGCAAGATGAAATATATTGTGTTCAAAGTAGTAGCAATGCTGTGTATTTGATCAGCTGTGAATGACTTTGCTATTCTCAATAATACAATGATCCAAGACTAGTCTGAAGAACTTATGATAAAAAAATGCTATCCATACTCCGAAAGAACTGCTTGTGTCTGAATACAGATTGAAGCATCTTTTTTTTTTTTTTTAAACTTTATTTTTCTTAAAGCTTTTATGGGGAGGAGTTGGAAAAAATCTGTTTTCTTTCGAAACATTTTTTTTTTGTTTTGGCTGAAGGCAATTGGAGGTAAGTGACTTGCCCAGGGTCACACAGCTAGGAAGTGTTAAGTGTCTGAGACTAGATTTGAACTCATTTCCTCCTGACTTCAGGGCTGCTTACTCTATCCACTGTGCCACCTAGCTGCCCCACACAACATGATTTTTATGGGGATTTTTATGGGAATGTTTTGCATAGCTTCACATGTGCCTTGTCAATTATGGGGTGGAGAGGAGGAAGGGAGAGAACCTAGAACTCAAAATTTTAAAAACAAATGTAAAAAAATATTTTACATGTATCTAGAAATACATACACATACACACACACATATATTTTATTTATTTTATAGCAATAATCATATTCTAATAATATGTAAAAATTGAGCAAATGCTTAAAATACCTGATTTGGATTAAAAGACATCAGTCATTGAATAAACCATTTATTGAAAATACCTATTATGTGTAAGGCACTGTAAATACTGAAATGTTTAGAATCACTTCATAGTGTTTGTAGGTTACTTTCTATTTAAAAAAAAACAACAAACAAACACTTTCAGGCAAATTATCTCAGTTTCCTTCTGGTTCTTTTGACAATCTCTGCTTGTGCCCTTTATTTCCTCTGGTTACTTTAACAAATGCAAGAAAAGATGTGAAGCAGACAATCTATTTTCTCAGCTTGATTTTTTCATAGGTGCATCTCATATTTGATAATGACATAGTTTTTAAGTCAAATAATTTTTTTGGCATTCTTTGTGTAAGATACTATGGTAAGTGCTAGAGATATCTAAAATCAGAGTAACTCAGTCTCTGCCTTTTAAGAACTAAAGTTATACTAGAATGTTCAGCACATAACATAGGAATACATAGCACATACAAGAAAGTTTGAGGAAGAAGAGTGCCCTAATCATTGGGAGAAAGGGGGTTTCACAAGTCATCTTGAGTTTATTTTAAAGATAAAGACTCCCATTCTACACATGGGAGTTGGCCTATGGAAATGTATAGAAGTGGAAGGTGAATTGTCAAGGAACAGCCAGTAATATATATAGTTCATTGAGAACATAAGAGTATGTAAAAGGAAAGTAATGTGAAATTAAGCTAGAAAGTTTGGTTAGACTGTATAAGCCAGAAGTTTATGCTTTATTCTGTCAGAAGTAGAGAGACACTGAAAGTTTTCAGGCCAAAATGGCATGGTACCTGTAGTTTCAGAAGAATCTTTGGTAGCTCTATGGAGGATAGATGAGAGATACAAAAAGAACAGAGATATTAGTTAAGCAACTGAAACAGTGCTGGTGGGGGCCTAAGCTAGGCTTTTCATAATTTGAGATACTCAAAGAAAAGTCTGGTACATTATGCCAACTGTCCTCAGTAGATCTGTTTTTGGTTGTCTTGAGAATAGATATTTTTCAAAAAGCCAAAAGCCTTTTTAAGACAATGCTGGAGGTCAGGTCAGGGGAATCCTACATCATGGGGTTGTAGAATTTTGAGAATTGAGAGTTCAGCAAAAGTTTAGCTCAACCCATTGACAAAAGGAATCCCTACTATAACATAACTGACAGATTATATCCAGCCTTCCAGAACAAGGAACCCACCACTTCTCAAAGCAGCCCATTCCACTTTTGGACCAATTTGATTAAGATTTTCCTGACATCTACTTTAAAAGTTCTACTTTTCCACTTTCACTCATTTACTTCTCTGGTTCTAATCTTTATGGTCAAACAAAAAAGTCTGATTGCTCTTCCACAGGACAGGCTTTCATGTACTTGAATACAGCTATTTTCCATTTCCTCTAGTATTCTCTAGGACACACATGTCATACCCAATTCTTTCAGACAATTTTTATTTGATAAGGATTCTAAACCCTGTGCTTTCTAAGTTTGCCACTAATCTGTCCAGAAGGATCCCTGGGGCAGTTGCAGCACTTTTATGTCATCATTCCTCCTTTGCCCTACTCTGTAATAGTATGGGATATCCTCATTTGCCAGTAGGACAAACTCCTCCATGCCACCTACCTGATTTTTTTCTCATTAAAAATGGCTCATGTTCTGCCTCTTCTCCCTTCCTTTCTTCTCTGAATATGCCTTCCCCCCCCACCCCCACAAATGTAAGTATAAAATAAAAAGCTTTTCTTCTGACTTGTAAACTAATTTTTAAATAATCAAGTAGAAATTTAGAGGATTTGATAAGGTTCAAGGAACTATAAATGGCCTTTGAGGTCCCTACCCAATTCCAGGTTTATGAACCTGGTGTACATGTACATCTAAGGTGTTTTCTTTAAAGAATAAAACTTATTTTGGGGTAAGGGGGGAGAGGAGAGGAAAGAGGAGAGGAGAGGAGAGGAAAGAGGAGAGGAGAGGAGAGGAGAGGAAAGAGGAGAGGAGAGGAGAGGAGAGGAAAGAGGAGAGGAGAGGAGAGGGAGAGAGAGAGAGAGGGGGAGAGAGAGAGAGAGAGAGAGAGAGAGAGAGAGAGAGAGAGAGAGAGAGAGAGAGAGAGAGAGAGAGAGAGAGAGAGAGAGAGAGAGAGAGAGAGAGAGAGAGAGAGAGTGTGTGTGAGTGTGTGTGTGTGTGTGTGTGTGTGTGTTGGTTTTTTGGGGAGGAGACTCTCCCTTTTTTAAACTAGAAATATAATGATTTCTATCTGGGTCTGATCCCAATGCTGATTGACATGGGAGCCTCTAATCTATTTACCATGGCCTCACCATAGTGGAGTCAGATTAGAGTTCTGCATTCAGAACTCTCAAATTCAAGCAACCACTTTAGCCTTCCTAGTAGTAGGGAATGTCATACATTTTTGTGAAAGATCTTGTATATATTTTCTCCCAAGACATAGTTCCTCCTTCTCCAAGAAAGTTATATTTTTTTATCCAAATCTCTGTAATGGTTAGTACATTGTTTTAAAGTTATTAATCATGGACTTCTTCCATTTTAATAGGTTCTTCCACAGCACCAACTCCGATCAATCCTTTCCAGGTGAATCAGCCTCAGCCCCTGACATTAAACCAGATGAGAGCAAGCCCCATCATGGGAACAAGTCCTTCTTTCAGTACATCAATGAGCATGGAGCCAATACCTCTGTCTTCCATGGCACCAGTAGCTGTTGGAATGGCGCCAATACCATCTTTGGGCAGTGTGACATCTCTGACTAGAATGGGCCAAGGGATCACCATTTCAGGATCTATGTCCCAACCTCTTCATAGTACAGGAGTTCCTCCACCTGCATCCCAGTCCACAAGTACAACCAACCCTTTCCTTTTATAACATCCCAAATGAACAGAGCTTCCTTTCCAGAACATTTTGCAGATTGAAGTCTTCATTGGAGTAAAATGAACAAAACTCTGTTTGGACTGAATGATGTGCAAGAGATTTGAACATAAATTTGTGGTTTACAGTCATGACTTTGAGAAGAGTTGGCTTCTACTGGTTCACCTAACTCTAGTCTTGGCAGATGGTCCCTAACTTCAGTTATTAGGCATTTCTTAAAATGTTCTGATGACCCAGAAGTGAAATTGGTCTATCTGTATTGATTATCAGTACCCTTTAGGGAGAAGCCTGCCATTTCAGGTCCCTCCATAATCTTTTGCAGATTTCAGAACAATGTTCTGTATTCTAAAATTGTCCCTGCATTAGGCATTTCTCTTAGTCATTGGAGATATAAGACAGAGTGCTAGTGACTGCTTTTTGCACATAACTATACAGTTCCTGACTGTTGGTTCACCCATAGTCCTTATTCTTAGGAGAATAGTTGGGCATACAGAAGACCAGATTTACACGTCAAAACTTGCAACACAAAATCACGCCACTTTCTTCTCATAACTTTGGATGCAGAAAGCAGGTTTGCTCCAAAACTTCACTTGAGAGTTCTTACACTGTCAAGCATAAGATGTGATGTCTGCAGTGTTAATCTTATACACTACTATATGGGGACTCTTAGTGACCTTTCTGGGGATGGCATGCTACACTCGTGTTAAATGAGGCTTCTGCTCTGTGCTTGTCCAGTAGTGACTTTTTTTTTTTTTAAAAATTATTGTGTGCATTTTATTTTTATTTGACTTACCACATAAGTTGAAAGAAAAAATGCAGTGGAACAACTTTTGAATTAAATTCACTAGGGCAAGTTTTAAAACTAATTCAGGCTTAACCTTGCTATATGCAGTTATTCTTGTATACTTTTGCACATATTTTGTTTTTAGTACAGTTTCATATTTGAGTTTGCAAAATTATCAAATAGTCCTTTTTGCTAACATTTTTATAATGTGATTCTTATTTAACTGTCTAGTTTTGATAGAATTTTATCAGGTCTGGCTGAATTAAAATATTGGCATGTGTCATTTTTATGGTTTAAAATGCTCTCTTATTTATGGTTTTTAGCTCTGTTTCTGTAAGGGAATTTTAAAGGAAAGAAAAACACTAAAAAAAAAAACTTTGGACAACAATTCACAATGAAAAATGAAAGCAAATTCTTGAGACTTTATACAAAAAAAAAAAAAAAAAAGATGTGATTACATTTACTAAAATGGCATTTAAAAAAAAAAAAACAGCCTCAAGTTGCCTTTTCCTTTCCTCCCCTTTTTTGGTAGCTTTCCAAAACGAACCGACTTTTAGCCTTTGTAGGTAGATCATGAGAGAGGCTATTTTTCTTACTGTAGTATCCACATCTTGAAATTTTAAAAATTCTAATGTATGAATGTGACTAAATTTTTATCAACTAATTATTTTTTACAAAAGGCACTTTCCAGGTTAACAATTAGGTTAGTTCTCTTTACAACTTGAATTGTAAATTGAACAACACATCTTTAACTCTGCATGATTTTGATTTGATCTATTTTAATTAATCCTTGCTTGAGTTAAAGATGATTTAATATCATTTGTACACAAAATTGGCTTTCTTTACTCTTGGTAGCCTTTTTTTTCCCCTAATGATTTTATTTTCACTCAACACCTTCCAAAACTCCACAAGTTACACTCAAAGGTGCATGAATAAGAGTTCTGACCCCAATTAAGTCTTTTTGTCAGAACATTGATGAACTAAATATCAGTGTTGGGAAGGGAGGCAGGGGGATGTCAGAACTAGATTCTCAGCTGTGCTCTTAACTGTATATATTGAAATAACTAAAATAGCATGACACATAAGGGATTGAGTTGTGCCCTTTAGTCAAGGTTCGGAAAATAGTCCAAACTTTACTATCATCTCTGATGTCAGCCATGCAGGTTGAAGTTAAATTAACTTCAGAGTCCTCAAAATACTAAAAATTTGAATGTTAACATATGCTCATTCCTCTATTAATTTTGAATTTATGAAGACAGATTTAAGAATGCTCATCTGAGATGTTATAGATGTTTCCCCCCTGAAAAACATTGTTATCAACAAAGAACGCATTAATGTTACTTATGCCCTGTCCTACTATCCCCACTTCAATATTAATTTTTTTTAAGTTAGGTATTGTAGTCCAGAAGCATCTCATTTCTAAGAGTAGGAATTTTCTAGGCTTTGATACTGGCATATGAAAAATGCACTTTCCAGTTGAACTGTGGGAAGAAGGTTTGCCCTAGTTATTTTTTGGGTTTGATTATTAATAAATAAATTTCCCATTTAAAAAAATTCCGCTAGTATATACAAAGTTTTAATTACAAATACAAAGTTGTCATTACAGGTTCGGTGGATTTTAGTCACGTAAGAGTATTAGGCAATTTTTTTTTTTCTTGGGATCAGGGAGAGTAACTGATTTTTACAGCTGAAACTAGGAAACACCATCATGGAGGTGTGAATAAAAGGCTGTGAATCTGGGAGAATAATTTGCATGCTCTTATTTAAACCATTCAACCAAGCCACTTTAAATACTCTCTACACACTTTCTTTCTCTCTTAGGAAAACAAAAATCACACTTCTTAATTACTTAAGCAATTATGTTAGGCAGTGTTTGTGAGCAACTCAGAAGCCAATTTTGGGTGAGGGTAAAGGGGAAACAAGATTCTCCCTACAGGTTTTAGGACCCTGGTTTCATTTCTAGCCTGGAGCAACCTCTGGCTGTTATGAACTAAGTCTGTGGAAAAGATTCAGCTTATATGCTTGTTTAGTATTTGCCAAAGGTGGCAGACCTGGGCAGCTTTAGCTGATAAAAAGGTCCATCGTGTTCAAGTTTTAAAGCCATTTCAGGATCATATGCTACTCTCCTCTGATGGGCCATCATGTGAGTTCTCCCTTTTCCTCTCCTTTAACCCCCTTCCCACCCCTTTTTTTTTTTTATTAAAAGTAATTTTTGTTTTGTTTGTCTCTTTCCCCTCTTGGATTTTAACTTTCCCAATAAGGTGCTTTGGTCAGATATGTTAGGGACCCAAAAATAGCCTTACTGGTCAAATTGACCCAAGTTCAAATAGTGTTAGCAATTCTTTTGTATAAAACAAACAAAAAGCAAAAAAAAAAAAATCTTGGTATGACTTTGAACCCTAAAGTGTGGTCAGTTATTTATTCGGTCAGTTTTATACTCTCTAGAAACCATAGTATGTGCTGGAAGAGACCTAGGACAGGAGGGGGAAAGGGAAGGGGAACCCTGCCGGTCGGGGGTAGGGGTTTTGGGTGGGTGGGTTCCATCTTGTGCTGTTTACAGTCCTTCTGAGCTCACACAAAGTACAGCTCATGATATTCTCCATCTTCCCTTTTGCTGTTACTATTTCTAATGTGTACTGTATGTATTAATATTGCACAGATTGTGGAAAAATTATATGGTTTATTTTTCACAAGTGGAATCTCACACAAACCTTGCTTACTTTTTACAAGTGTTACAACTGAAATATTTACCAAACTGTTTTCATAATCCTGGAGCAGGCTGCTTTTTTGAATTTGTGCTGACTATTGACACTATTTACTGTATAAATATAATTTATCATTTGTATCATAATGTTATGTATCTCTTTGTGTCATTTTTTTTTTACCCTGAAGATGTCATACTGACATGTTTAATGCCAGCAGAACGATGGAAAGAAGAGGGCCTGTAGCTGCACTGGTCAGAATTAAAACTGTATTGCTTACATTGCTGAGTGATGTTGCCTTTGTCATCTGCAGGTGTTGGAGCTTAGGACCTATTTTGCAGTTGTCCTTAAATCTTATTAAATGTATGAGCTCTCAAGATGACGGGCATAATCATCCCACCTCTTGTCACTTATCAGTTGTGTGATTGTGGGCAAATCAGTTACCTTTGCTAGGTCCTTATTTCCTCATCTGCAAAATGAAGAGGATCAATCTATTCCAGCTTTTAAATCTAGGCAGCCAGGTGGTACAGAAGGCTATACCCAGAATCAGAGAGATCTGAGTTCAAAGCCATCCTCAGATTCTTACTAAATGTGTGACCTTGGACAAATAACTAACTTTGGTTTCTTTCATTGTAAAGTGGGGATAACAACAGCACCTATCTCCCAAGGCGGTTGTAAGGATCAAATGAGATAATTGTAGCACAGTGTGTGGCAATATAATAGGTGCTATATAAATGCTATTATTATTATTATCATTACTAGTTTCCAAGCAAGGGAATTCTATGATGAAAGGTCATCTTGTTGCCTGTGTAAAGGGAGGATGGGTAGGAGCATAAACAGTGGAGAAACCAGAAAAAAAAAAAAATTCTTCTGAACTGTAATCCTTGCTTGAGTTAAAGATGTTTAATATCATTTGAACAAAAAACTGATTTTCTCCATTATAGACAGCCTTATTTTCCCCTAATGACATGTTAATTATTAGATACAAAGTGCTCTGAATCCAGGCCAGTGAAGTAGCCATGGAAAGGAAAAAGATAGAATCATAGAACTTAATTGCTAGAAGAGACATTAGAGATAACCTAATCCTAATCTTTATATACAGCAGAGGAAACTGGCTCAGAATTAATGGCAAATTAAAGACTAGAATTCCTTAGCTCTTCTACTTATGGTATGTAATTAACTGATGACCATTTTCCTCTGAGTATTTAGTAGTTGGGTACAATCCTGAGCCAGCAGTGAATTGAGTGACATGTCTCCTTTTAATCAGGAATGATTAGTTTTAGAGATTCTGGTTCTGTGGGAGTAGATTCCCCACTTCCCAATCCAGGACCTACACTCTAGGGAGGGTTTCAAGGGGAGGTCAGACCTAGGATTTTGTGTAGAAGGAACTCCTTGATGAAGCAGAGTCATTACAGACCTAGTCTTGCAACTTAAGTCTTAAAATTGATGGAGGGATTGATTCAGTAAGCCACAGAGCTAGTATGTGCCACAGGTAGAACTTGAATAGGAGTAATCCTGGTTTGAAGGGTAGTCAACCCTTATTTCCCTTAAACTACCCTGCCTCTGTCTGTCTTACAAGGCAGAAGTAGCATTTAAATAGTATTAAGCAAGCAAATAGATTCTCTGTGCCTAGATTTATGCAGTTGCCTGGGTATTAAATTTATGCCATCACTAAATGGGATTGATTCTTCTGTTCAGCTTGGGAAGACTGCACTCTCTGAGCCCAGCACTATTATGAAGTGGAGTTAAAAACAACTAGTTTTGGTTACTCCTGCCCATGCTCCTTAGAGATGCTTAAGCCAAAAGAACCAATTTGTATGTAACATTAATCCTCTCCATTCTGGTTTTTATACTGGATGCATGTAGGTCTTGCAGCTAGGTGATGCAGTTAGTAGGGTACTGGGTCCAAAGTCTGAAAAACCTGCCTTAGGCATTTCCTAGACTAACTTGTCTGTCTCTCAGTTTTATCAACTGTAAAATGGGCATAATAGCCTGCTTCCCAGAGTTGCTAGGGGCATCAAATGAGAGAATACTTACAAAGCATTTATCACAATGCTTAGTATTTACTTAGAAGGTGCTAGTTGAACGCTATTATTCTTATTTTAAATCAACAAGGCTGATGATTTTTTCCCCTGAGGCAATGGGGTTAAGTGACTTGCACAGGGTCACACAGCTAGGAAATGTTAGGTGTCTGAATGAGCGAGTTCAGATTTGAACTCAGATCCTCCTGACTTCAGGGCTGGTGCTCTATGCACCTCACCATCTAGCTGCCCTGACTGATATCTAGAGAGCACTCCCATAGATGAAAATTTCTTGTAAGATAGATAAACTTGATCTGTGTTGACAGTTCTAAAAATCTCTGATTATCTCATTATTATTGTCTGTCTGTGTGGGCAAGTAAACTTTCCACTGTGAGCCCACATGTGAAATGAAGGATTGGACCAGAAGATCTCCAAGGTCCTCCATCTCCTAGCTTTATTGTTCTGGGATCCTAGTAACAATTCATACTTGTTAGGGCCTTATGGTTTTATGTCACACAGCACTTCTACATGTTATTCTTAATTCTCCTATGAGGTTGGCAGGATGTTACTAATGTTTATCTAATGCACATAATGCATTAGATATTATCTAATTATTATCTTGCATTATCTAATGCAAATAAAGATGTTTATCTAATTGCAGATAAATCTCTGTTAAACTTGGTTACTTCACCAGTGGAGGGCCAGAATTAGAACCTAGTCTTTTGACTTTAGTGTTCCTCTCACTGTCACAGAATGGTATCCTACTAGTAAATACCTTACATTTGTAGATTAGTTTTAAGGGGCTTTCACAGCCTTTAGGCATCTAGGTGATGAGATGAATTAGAGCACTAGATATGGAACAAATTCTGCCTTAGACACTTACTAGCTGTGACCTGGGCAGGTCACTTAGCCTCTATTTGCTTTAATCTCTTCTGTAAAATGGGGGTAATAAAGAGTACCAGGAAGGGATCCTGGATTGTTGGGAGAATAAAATGAGATATTTATAAAGTCTTTTACAAATCTCAAAGTATTCTAACATTGCTAGCTATTGCTGTTCACCCTACTTGATCCTCATTAACATTTACAGATGAAAATTGAGGCCTACAAAAGTGTGACTTTTTCAACTTCATTTAACTATCAATTGGTGGAGCCAAGAATAGCTCCACTAGGTCTACTGAATCCTTTCTGTTGTACCACTAGGATGCTGTAAAAGTTCATTAAGCAAGAAAGCACAAAGGGCATTTCCTGAACAGCTCAGCTCCAGGTCCCAGAAGACCAGAAACAGGACTTGAATTGTGGTAATTTTATTTTATTTTTTAATAATTTGGGTTTTTAAAATTTTTTTTTAATTTTCAAAAGATATGCATGGATAATTTTTCAACATTAACCTTTGTAAATAAACCCTTGTGTTCCAATTTCCCGCCCCTTCTTCCCATCCCCTCCCCTACATAGCAAGTAATTCAACATATGTTAAACGTGGCAAAAATATGTTAAATCCAATCAATATGTACATACATATTCATACAATTATCTTGCTGCACAAGAAAAATTAGATCAAAAAGAGAAAAAAATGAGAAAGAAAAATCCAAGCAAAGAACACAAAGAGTGAAAATGTTATGTTGTGATCTCCACTCAGTCCCCACAGTCCTTTCTCTGGGTATGGATGGCTCTCTTCATCACCAGATCATTGGAACTCATCTCAATCATCTCATTCTTGAAAAGAGCCACATCTATCAGAATTGATCTTTATATAATGTTGTTGCTGTGTGTACAATGATCTCCTGGTTCTTCTCATTTCACTCAGCATCAGTTCATGTAAGTCTCTCCAGGCCTCTCTGAAATCATCCTGCTGGTCATTTCTTACAGAACAATAATATTCCATAATATTCATATCATGACCGATTGTCCATCTGTTATGCTTTATTTTTACTACATGATGGGCAAACTTCCTTTTCCAAACATACATGTCCTTGACAATATTTTATGGACCTTCTCATATGAAAGTCATTGGCAATATGTATAGCTGCTTTTATGTCTACCATGAATCAGTTGTTTTTGATCCTTCTGAGATCATAGTGTGTTTTTAACCATCTTAGTCAATAAACCAATCAACAAACATTTATTAAGCATCTAATATGTGCCAGGGACTGTACTAGATCCTGGATATATAAAAATGTATGTTAAACAGTTCCTGCTCTCAAATTTACATTCTATTAAGGAGAACTCTGTGTGTGTGTGTGTGTGTGGTGTGCTGTATACGTATATACAAAATAGATATTAGGTGATTTTGCAGGGAAAAAAAACAGTGGGAAATAGTTATAACAGGCCTAACTTAAACAATCTGTTGACTGAAAAAAGGAAATAGACTTGATCTATTTAATGCCAGTGCTACTTTCTTCATGCTACTGGGTCCTGAGGGAACAAAGTCTCAATTTGGGGATGCTACTGTTGTCACTAAAAAGATAGCAATACCAGAAGATAAGGTACTTCCATTTCATCTCTATTTATTGCCAGCATAATCTACAGATGTTTCAAAATGTTATGATTTAGTTGGGTTTCATACCTACCTCTGTGAAAGCTTCTTCCCCCCTCACTACATTTATCTGTGAGATGATACTGCTCATAATTTTCTATCATCATGGCCCTTACATATTTTGCAAAGCTCTCCCCAAGGTCAGATGTTTTCTGGTTAAATGATTTCTGGGCCTTGTAGAAACAAAACCAATACAGACAAGATTAGAAGGGAAGCAATAAACTGGGAAAACATTTTTATATTCAAGGATTCTGTTAAAAGCCTCATTTCTAAAAGATAGAGAAAATTCACTCAAATTTATAAGAATTCAAGCCATTCTCCAATTGATAAATTGTCAAAGAATATGACCAGGCAATTTTCATATGAAGAAATTAAAACCATTTCTAGTCATATGAAAAGATGCTCTAAATCATTATTAGTCAGAAAAATGCAAATTAAGATAACTGAGATACTAGTACACACCTCTCAGATTGGCTAAAACAACAGGAAAAGATCATGGCAAATGTTGGAGAAGTTATGGGAAAACTGGGACACAATATATTGTTAGTAAGTAAGAGTTGTGAACTGATTCAACCATTCTAGAGAGCAATTTAGAACTATGCCCAAAGAGCTATCAACCTGGGCATACCCTTTGATACAGCTGTGTTTCTATTGGGCTTGTTTCCCAGAGAACTTAAAGGAGAAAAAGGGACCCACATGTGCAAAAATGTTTGTGGCAGCCCTTTTTGTAGTAAGAAACTGGAAACTAAATGGATGCCCATCAATTGGAGAATGGCTGAGTAAATTATGGTATATGAATATTATGGAATATTATTGTTCTATAAGAAATAATTAGCAGGATGATTTCAGAAAGGCCTGGAGAGACTTACATGAACTGATGCTGAGTGAAAGGACCAAAACCAAAACATTATCAAAATTTAACATTTGGCTTTTGTGAGCCAGTCTGAGCTGGATCCAGCATAATTCTACTTGTTTCTCAATTGTTGGAGGTTTAAAAAAATATTATACTCACTGGGAACTCTAAGCAAATCAAGAAATTGAGTTATTGCTATTTACTAAACTTTCTAAAGCTAAGTAAAGCTGGATCCACAGTTTTCCTTTTCTTCAGGCTTTTTAGCCTAAAAATATCCACTATTGCCTGGTTAGGGTAACGGATGTGCTTGGTCAAGTGGTCTTTTATTTTACTTTCTGTGAATGCACAAAACATCCTTTCTTTGGGGTGGAGTAAGGGCAGGAACAATGGAATGGGAATTTTCTTATGGGAGAAGAAAGGAGTGGTAGGATCTACCCCTGAGAGCCAAAATTCCTAGGGTGGGGACCAAAGGAGAGAGTAGGCATCCCTCCCTTTCCCTTACACTTTCAGTCTCAAAACTCAGTCAGTATTTGTACTGTTTCTATCATCATGTACAAGAATCTTTTGAGATTTTGCTTTTAATATGCTCAAGAGAATGACCCTGAGCAAATCACTTAACCCTAATTGCCTCAGCAAAAGAAAAAAAAAAGAATTTAGCTAAAACCAAGAACTAAAATATCTAAGAGATACTAGAAGCTTACACAAATATTTCAGGGCAAAAGCGATGATAATCCCTCTTTCCACTATTATTTGATGCAGTAATAGAAACAGCAGCTAAAGCAATAAAATAAGTAAAAGAAATTAATGGAATAAATATCAGCAAAAAAGTAAAATTATAAATAAGATAATAATTAGATCCAACAAAATAACAGTATACAAAAAACCCACAAGAATTCATCAATATATCTATTTTACTAACCAAAGTCAAAAGGAAAAATAGAGAAAATTCCATTTCAAATAAATATAAAATGCAAAAGTATCGGGGATTTAAAATGATGAGAGCTATACAGGATTTCTATAATGCAATTATAAAACAGAATTTACAGAAATTAAAGAAGACCTTTCAAGAAACTCAATGGACTATACCAATACAACAAAATTGATAATATTACTAAATAACTATTAAATTAATATGTAGATTTAGTGTTATAACAATCAAAAGATCAACAAGTTATTTTATATAGAAAATAAGAAAAATTAAGAAGAACAAGTCAAAAACTTCAATGGAGATAATTTTTGTAAAGTAGGGATCAAGGCTACCTATCATTACTAGTACTTATATTATAAAAAAGGAATTACCACAATAAATTTCATAAATGATTAAAAAAATAGAAAAGTAGAGATTAGATAGATGAGCTCTAAAAGCAAGGGGAAGCATAGCAGCTTAGTGTTCAATAAAACCATGTTCCAAATTTTTTCTTCCTTCTTGCCCCTAGACAGCAATCTAATATGTCTTAAAACATGTGCGATTCTTCTATATTTATTTATTCAATTATCACGCTGCACAAGAAAAATCAGATCAAAAAGGAAAATGATAAAGAAAACAAAATTCAAGCAAAAAACAACAAAAACAGTGAAAATATTATCTTGTGATCCATACTCAGTTCCCATAGTCCTCTCTCTGGGTGTGGATGGCTCTCTCTATCAAAAGTCTATTTAAACTGGTCTCAATCATCTTATTGTTGAAGAGGGCCACATCCATCAGAATTGAACATCATATAATCTTGCTGTTGCCATGTATAATGACCTCCTGGTTCTACTCATTTCACTCAGCATAAGTTCACGTAAGTCTCTCTAGGCCTCTCTGAAATCATCCTGCTGATCATTTCTTGTAGAATAATAATATTCTATAACATTCATATACCATAACTTAGTCAGCCGTTCTCCTACTGATGAGCATCCATTCAGTTTCCAGTTTCTTGCCACTACAAAGATGACTGCCCCAAACATTTTTGCACATGTGGGTCTTTTCCCCTTTTTTATGATCTCTTTGGGATACAGACCCAGTAGAGATATGCAGTAAAGTTTCTAATGGAGAAGAAAAACAAATAAAAATCCTTATATACAAATATTTTCATAGCAGCTCTTTGTGATAGCAAAAAAACTGAAGACCTGAGTTTAAATCCAATCTTAGTCACTAGTTATGTACTCCAGGCAAGTCACTTAGTTTCCTTATCTATAAAATGAGGACAACAGCACCTACTTCCCAGAGCTGTGAGGATAAAATGAGATAAAAATTGTAAAACACTTACCACAGTGCCTAGCATTATTGTAAATGCTATATAAATGTTAGCTACTATTGTTATTATCATATAAATGTAATAGAATTTTACTGTGCTGCAAGGAATGACAAATATGGACAATTTAGAGAACTTTACAGAATGAAAAAGAACCAAAATAATATATATAATGACTATACTAATGTAAATGAACACATTATTATATGACAATAGAATTCAGATATAACACAAAAGCTAAAGTTGTTTTTAGATAACTGGCATTAAAAGACACTTTCTTTTTGTTATGTAACAATAAGCATAAAGTTATTTGTATAGTCAGTCTCAATCACTCAATATATTGGATGATTCTGCCTAACTGCTTTTTAATGGGAAAGTATTATGGGGAAGAGTTACTAGCTGGAAAGGACTTTTTGTGTCAAAGAAAAATGTAGCTTAAAAAAAAAAAAAAAGAGAGAGAGAGAGAGAACTATTTAAAGAGATCAGCATGGAAGCACAAGGAAATCACCATCTCTGCGATTTTTAAGACAGAGGGCCAAAAATAGGAACTGAAGATGACTATAAGAGTAACATGATCCTATAAGAATAATAAAAAAGAGTGAAGTCAGCAGAATAACTAACCACTGTAATATAAAAGGAAAAAACCAATAAAATGAAACCCAGTGGCAATAATTATAACGACTGAACTGACTTCGGAGTTGAGAAAATGTACTTTATTTCACTGAAAAAGTGGGGCTTATGGGAGTGGAATGTTGCATATTGTCAAATAGGGTCAATGTCGGTTTTTTGTTTTTTTTTTTTCCATTCTTCAAACTTGTTTGTCAATGGCTTGCTGGTAGGGGAGAATTATTTTTGGAAATGAATGGTAATGAAAATCATCAGTAAGAAAAAGAACAGAAAAGAATAGCATCAGTAGCAACTACTAAGCTCTGCTTGGCAATATTAAGTATAACAAAAACGGTTTTAGACAAATGGGGGAGAGGAAGAGAGGGATTTGGCATTTGTATTCCCTGGGACCAGTCACCCTCATTTTCCTCTTGGCGATTTACTGCCTTACTACTATTACTTTTGCTCCACTCTCCACACCAGAGAGATCAAGACCAAGGGCAGCTGTGCTGCTCAGCTCAGCACTCCCTGATCCTCATTTCCAGCTTGCCTGTGCCCCCTGCCTACTAGGGGTTTATACATTTCTCTTGCTTTGGGAACTATAATCAATACACCACCAATAGCTTCTTCCCCATAATACTTTCCCATTAAAAAGCAGTTTGGCAGAATCATCCAATATATTGAGTGATTGAGACTGACAATACAATAGCTTCTGGAAGGGCAGGTCTATGGACTGCCCCATAGATCAAGACACCCACTACTCTCTTCAATGTGTTTTTTCCTCTGGTTAAAATATATGTTTCTTGGAACAAAAGTCAGTGTTGTAAAATTACCCATGCATATATCTTGTAAATAAAAAGCTATAATAATAATAATAAAGAATATAAGCTTCTCAAGGAAAGTTACTACTTCTCTTTTGCATTTGCAGCTCTAGCTTTAGCACAATGTTTGTCACTTAGTTAGCATTAGTAATTAATTAATAAGTGTTTTCTCATTATTTTTCAAAAAAATTAGTAAAAGGCCTTTATATCAGGGCTTCTTAAACGACCCCTTTTCACCTGAGAAATTTTTATGTGATCCTGGGTATACAAGTATATAAAATAGGTATATAAATCATTTATTGAAAGTTAAGACAATTCTCTGGTATACATATAATTTTACCATTTATTAAAGACAAAGGTAAATTTGCATACTAATAAAATTTATGTGCTTGGTTATTTTTTTAAAAAAAAATTAAACCTTGGTAGAATCTTTGATACCTTTTACATTTGGCAAATTTTCAACGATCCCCACTTTGTTACATGATTCCATATAGAATGGCAACCCACATTTTAAGAAGCTTTGCATTAGATGATAGGATAGAGGAATTAGTAATTGATAGTAGAGAATTTGACATTTATTTCACTTTTATCTATCAAGGGGAATAGGCTTTAGACTGAGAAAGACAGAATAAAAATTGCTAATAGGGAATTGGAACCAAAAATATCCACAAGGAGGAGTTAAAAGGGCTTGCGATTTAGTGAGATGGACTGCATCCCAGGGTCCTGAAAGAACTTGTGGAAGTATCTCCTCAGCCATTCTTGATGATTTCTGAAAATAACTGAAGAAATACTGTTGGAGACTGGTAAGTATCCTAATGTTCAAAGAAAGAGAAGGTGGAATGTGCAAACTATGGGATAATATATTTGATTTAAATTCCTAGAATTAAATTAAATCCCTAAAATTTTACAGTATTTAAAAAGTATTGATCAATAAGAGTTAGCAGGGATTTATCAAAACTAAATCATGCCAGATTTCTTTCATATTCTTATTTGACAGTAACTAAATTGATATGTCATAGATATAGTATGCTAAGATTTAAGCAAAACATTTGACAAAGTCTCTTATGCTCTTCTTGAATCTATATAGCATGGAGAGAAATGGGCTAGATAACAGTAAGTGGTAGATTCAGAACTGGTCAAATGATTGGACTTAAATGGTAATAATTACATCTGATATTTTTACAGTACTTTACAACTTTATATCCATTATTTTCTTTGACTACAGAGAGCAATAATTAATGGACCAATATCAGTTTGAAGGGAGAATTCTAGAGGGATATTCCAGGTCTCTTTTGGGTTGTGTGCTATTCAAATGTTTATCAATGACTTACTCTAAGGTATAAATGTGATAATTATGAAATCTGCAGGTGATACAGTTAGATATAATTAATATGGATAAAAAATATTCCAAAAGGCTAATGTATTGAATTAGTAAGCATCTTCTAAACTTTGGTGTGAGAAATCAATTGTTAAATATAGGATACAAAAAACATGGCTAGATAGCAGTTCTTACATGTGCTTCAGTGAACTTGCAGGTTAAATGATCAGTCAGTTGTGTAAGATGACAGCCAAAAGAAATAATGCTATCTTGACCTGCATTATAGTATCTAAAATGAGGAGCACTACTATGCTCTGTTCTGGTCAGACCATATCTGAGTTATTGTGTTCAGTTCTGGATATTACAGGAAGGACTTTGACAATCTCATGTCCAAAAGAGATATTAATATGGTTGGGGAAATTAAGACTACATCATATCAATATAAATTACAGGAACTGAGATGGATATGGCTCAGAGAAGACTTGGGGGAGAACAGTGGAAATTAAGGATAATAGATGAAAACTGTAAGGAGGAAAATATTAGGCTAGATGTAAGGAAAATTTTCCTTATAATTAGAGCCACCTAAAAGTAGAATAAGCTATCTTGGTAGGTCAAGGGTTTCTCTTCATTAAGATATGCTCAGACAGGATGAATTCGGAAAGGCTTGGAGAGACTTGCATGAACTGATGCTGAGTGAAATGAGCGGAACCAGAAGATCGCTGTACACTTCAACAACAATACTATTTGAAGATATATTCTGATGGAAGTGGATATCTTCAATATAGAGAAGATCCAACTCACTTCCAGCTAATTAATGATGGACAGAAACAACTACACCCAGAGAAGGAACACTGAGAATTGAAAATAAAATATTAGCACTACTGTCTATCTACCCAGGTTACTTATACCTTCGGAAACCAATACTTAACATGCAACAAGAAAATGATATTTACACACATATATTGTATCTAGGTTATATTGTAACATATGTAAAATGTATGGGATTGCCAGTCATCTAGGGGAGGGAGTAGAGGGAAGAAGGGGAAATTTTGGAAAAATGAATACAAGGGATAATGTTATAAAAAATTACTCATGCATATATACTGTCAAAAAAATTTATAATTATAAAATTAATTTTAAAAAAAGGAAAATACAAAAAAAAAAAAAAAAAGATATGCTCAAGAAAATGTTGGATTATCATTTGTTGCAGATGCTGCTTTCCTGTTCACAAACAGGTTGAACCAAATGGTCTCCAAGGGCCTTCCTAATTCTGTGATTATGTGAAATACCAGGCAGTGGATGGCAGCTATGGAAGTCCCCCGGGTGACAGTATTAAATTAAAAAAAAAAAAAAAAAACTAAACTAAAACTAAAAATGTTCCCAAACAGACTCAGTTCCCTAGTTACTTGTTAATAAGGTTATATTCTCCAAAGAATTCCCTTAAAGTATATTGAACTAGTTTCTGTTTTCAGTCTAGTCTATCTTTTGAAGAAATGATTTCTCCACAAATACCAAAAGCCACCATGCAATATCTATCTTGTTTAAAGCTAGATCCTTCTGGCCCCTAAATATATAACCTTCTATCAGAAAGCCTAGAAATTCAAGATTCTCTACTTAGGAGTAAGAAATTTTGGTCTTCTTGTCCCAATCACAAATGGGAGGAGATAAAAGCTAAGGACTCCCTCCAGTCAGTGAAAGTGGCTGACCCCATCCCCTAGGAACTGTTCCTTGTGACTGTGTATGCAAGTATGTAGGGCTCTCTCTCCCCAACCCTCAGTCTCTCTTTTGAAGAATAATGCCTGGGTAACAGTTTTGATGGAATAATCTAAGCGGTCTTCAGAAAGTCCCAATCTGTGCAAAAATATCCCAGAATTCTTTATTTTTTTAGCAAGACAATTGGGGTTAAATGACTTGCCAAGGGTCACACACCTAGAAAGTGTTAAATGCCTGAGGCTGGATTTGAACTCAGGGCTGGTGTGTCTTCAGAAAAAGCTCTGTTAATGAAAATGCATAAAGCCACTAATGCTTCCATGGTGACTAGAGATACTGTTTAAAAATTTGAAGAAAATTTTTACACACATTTTATGATTCTCAAATCTAAGCTTCCCAACTCTTCTGTGCTAGGAAGACAGCAAGAGAAGAGATGGTAACACAGGTGTCAAGACATAACTGTGGTGACCAAAAAAAAAGACTTTCAGGACCAAGAACCGTGGTACTACTCCCTGTTGGATCTGGCAGCTAAGTCTATTCACCCTGTTCAATGAAGTGCTATTCAAAACCAGAAGCAGTCAAAGGTTGCTATTAAGATCTGATAGATCATTGGGCAAAGGCCTCAGAGAAGGGCAAGCACCAAGTGCCCTCGGTTCCAATTTGCAACAGGACTATGCCCTCATTCCCCTTGTACAGGAGTACATCTCTGGCCTGGCCGCTGGTGTCCCACTCTTACACACACAGTTTATACCTATGGAGAAAACTAGATGAGAGGCACTGGCTCCCCTGCAATGACCCTGAGCAACTTATCTTTAAGACCCTCACTTTCCCCTTCTGTAAAATGAGAGTGTTGGAGATGATCATCTGTAAGATGCTTTCTAATTCTAAATTCCATGATCCTCAGCCTTGTCCTCTGAGTCTCTCATACTTAATGTAGTCGTGGTCTCCTCACTCCTGGGGTCATTTCTCCAGCAGTGCAGATTATAATCTCCCCATGCCTTCTTATACTTTGCATGTACAATATCCTCTTGAAGGTTCTCCAGAAGGAGTCCATCCAGTTTGCAAAATTGTTATTGTTGTTATTGTTATTTTTCCTTTGTTTTCAAAGAAGCCCAATGGCATCACAGGGTGCTCTCCACTTATGCTGGAATGGGATAGAAGTGAGGCAGAATGGCTCGAGGTTGTCAGCCTGGCAGTCTCCACCAGCATCATCCAAGTGCAGGAGAGTCAGGACCACTGGAGATGGCCTAGGGTGCAGTGGCATCTGTCACTGATCCGGCTCTGGAGGCTCCACCCAGCCTGCTTGGGCTGCCTTCATGTCATCTGAATAAAATATTCTGATTGCCCCTCCCCATTTTTCCAGGGAAAGTCTTCACAAGCAGACTTCCCTTTAACTCACAGACGAGTTCAAGGCCTGTTGAAGTTCCTCGACCTGGTTTAGCCCACCTGCCGAGACCATTTTACCGGGGTGCGGGCCCCTATGTGAGAAAGGGGTGACAGGGACACTCTGAAGGTAGAAATCATTAATCAGTTTACTAAATGTGAATCCTCTTCCTCCTCAACTCCCTAGTTCATGGTCCATTGTAATTTAAGTCCAAGATAAAAGTACTACTGGACTAACTCCATGGATGGAATATCCATTTATTATATTATAGTAAGATTTAGATAATAAGTCATTTTTCATCCACTTGGATAGTGGTTTGGGGCTTGATTTTAAACTTTGGTCTTATTAATTGATGATGTGACAATTCAGAAATAAATCTCAAATCTATCAATAACAAATTGCTTCCAACCATCAAGATATAGTCAATGTCATTTTACATGATGTTATTCACCAGGTCTGGCACCTCCCAACTATCTTATTTTTAAAAATTATTAATATGCAGGAGCTAGACGTCAATATAGTCTATGAACTTTTGACCTTTTTAGTTTCCGGATTTTGTCATGTTTTATAATTTTATTTTTTGCTGCCCCTACAGTATGTTGACTAAAAGATCTCACAAAGATCTTACATTTAGAATACCAACAATTAGTATTTATAACAATATAAAAACAGTGATTCTTAGCACTCTGTCTGCTTTTTTAGGTACTTTGACAAAATTGCTACAGAAGTGGAATGGAACCACTAAGGATCTGTTTCATGGGCTGTCACAACTATAGAATTCATCACACAGTGGCCAAGCAACAACTAAGGAGCCACTTAATACTGAGGCTGATTTTCAGAGAATAAACATAGCTTGTTGCTGGGGTTGTACTCAAAGTTTTTCTTGCATGCTAAACTTTCTTAGAACTTGTGCTCTACTGGCAAGCCTTTGAAAACTGGGGATTGGTTCCATATTACAAGAAAGCACCAGACTTTTGTGGACTTTCTTTTGTATACTTATCATAAGTTGCTATATATTATGATAATTATTTGTCAGTGTTTCATATTTCCTTACTAGAACACACTTTATAAAGGCAGAGATTATTCCTTATTTAATCTTACTAAATCCTCAATGTCCAACATAATGCACATGCAGAAACAACTTAATGAATGAAAGGAACCTTAACAATTGCTCAAGATCACATAGTTAAATACTGTCATAAATGGCTCTAGAATCTAAGGCTCTTGACTCCTAGTCTAGTGCTCATTACATTTTCTATAAAAAACAAAAACCCCAAAACTAATCTTGTGCAAAACAGTCTGAAAAATATGTAAAATGGGTCCTGATTTATAGTCCTAACTGCCATTATTAAAATAAAGGGAATTTGTTTTAAGCTTGCACCAAAGTTTCAAGGTATTGAAAATGCTGACTTTAGAAAAACAACTATGAAAATACTTAGTTCTTCAATAATAAAATCATTTATTATATAAAAGTATTTGGTTACAGATGCTGTTGCTTCAAAGTGACATAGATAAAATGACACTTAAGTAAATAAATAAAACAACAGTAAAATTTAGAATACATCGGTAGTTTGGCTTTAAAAGAAATTGGATATAAACATATTGAAAGGTAAACGTTACTTAAATTAAAGGATATGGGTCATATTTCATAATCACTTCAGAATGCCTTCTGACATATCTATTACTGAAGAGGTCTGCATATCCAAAGTGCTGGTATCATAGCCTAGTTTCTTCATGTCCTTCGTTACCACATTCAACAAAAGGGTAACAAATCCCTGGGAGCGAACCCTTGTAACTATAAGTGGGAAGAAACCACAGCATTAGCCCATAGGGAAATGGAAACTTTCAGAACATCACTCAGAATGAAGCTTCAAATCCTGCAGTCTCCAGAAGCCCAGGATGGTCTTTCTATTCACTATGCTTAAGCCACAAATGCTGCCTGAAGACTATTTTCACATTTTTGGGTCTGCTAGTTAGATCCATGTTTACATAACTTTTAAGCAATGAGCTGAATACAGCACTTTTGTAGTTCAAGAAGCAAGAAATCAGAGCTGGTAGCTGCATCATAATTGAAACACCACCACCAATAACTCCCATTTGACCTCAAGAAGGAAATGAGATTTGATGAAAAGTTCTAGCTCACAAACAAGATTCAAACCCCACAATTCCTATCAAGAATGTAACAAACCGCAGGAAATTTTCTATTGTTTTCTGGCTTCAAAAAAAGTGACTTCTAGCTTATAACCTATTTTGAAGGCAGGAATTGTGTCTTATTCAGAGGTTGGCTTAGCAGAAAATAAAAAATATAAATGAATCAATGAACTAAATGAATGAAATAAGAAATTGTTTCTTGAAGACCATCTTAAAAAGTGAACGTGTTCTTTGAAGCTTTATTTGGGATGAATCCAAATTAAATTATTTTTTGACTTCATTTATTAGGGATAATTAGAAGGCCAGAGATAAGTTGTTTTTTGTTTTCCTGATCTAATATTGTAAATTTCTTCCCATCGCATCTTTTTGTTTGAACCGGATAAAGCTACCATCTCTGTCCTGGGTAATGCAAAGACCACAGACTGTTCCAGTTTAGCCCTCTCTTCAAGCTCTGTGGAATGGCCAGTGTTATGAGGAGGCAGAGGCCTGAACAGTCACCTAGCACATGGTCTGTCTGGCCCTCCCAAGTCTTCAGATAATACTTCTCACTCTGCTAAAAAAATGCTTCTGGGCTCATAACAGTTCCTACTGTGCCCTTCTGGTTTTCTAGAAACCTTGTGGAATGTAAAATTTATTCAACCAAAAGCAAAGCATCTCACCAAACAAAAAAGGTTTTTACAACATTCAACCAACAAATGGTGGGTCACAAAGCATCTCACTGACAGTTAATTTTCAAAAGGGTGGGGGAGGAAGGGAAAAAATAATAAAGCTCCTTCCTTCCCAGCACTAATGGCAGACTCTCAAATTAATGTCAGATTACCTTCTATTGCCTCCTTACTAAATATTGTACTTTATTATAAAAGAATTGTATATTTTTATTGTTTCCATTTACTGTCCCTAAGCATTTAAAAGGGACAGAGGAATATGATGATTACAAAATTATGGATGCCTCTGCCTAAAAGGCCATTAGTTTCCATATTTCTACCCAGGCTGGCAGAGACTGAGTTTTAATAAAGTATAGAACTATCAGGCAGGAATTCAGAGGAAAAATGGACTGGAAAAGCTTTTTTAAGGAGGGAGAAGGGGAGAGTTATAACATTTTTCCTGAGTTCTGCCTTTTCAGGGATATAAGCTGATTAGATCTGCCCTAAAGGAAATAATACACATAGACTTTCCTCCCTCTTCCCTTAATTCAAAATGATTTAATGACTCCTGGTGATATTAAGTTTGTTTTTTTTTTTTTAATCTTAGGCAATTCAATTATTCGTATTTTAGAGGCTATGTGGCATATGATAAGCCTCTTAACCATTCCCTGCCTACATCCTCTCTGTAAAAAAGGAAGACATATGTCCACTATTCTGAAAAACATTTTTAAAAGTTATTTTGCTATTCTAAGCAACCATTCTGAAATTTTCCTTTTGTCTTTGGAAAAAAGAGGTGGCTTTATATCAGCTGCTCATGATGAATATTTTTTTTGGCCTGGTTTATGGCAGAGCCCAAAGTAGAAAAAAAAGAAGAAAGAAACATTTATTAAATATTTACTATATGACAGGCACTGTGCTTAGCACTTTAAAAATATTATTTTATTTGAGCCTCACAATAACCTTGGGAAGTAGATGCTATAATGATTCCCCTTTTATATGTGAGGAAAATCAGATAAACAAACTTGCCAGGATCATATAGCTAGTAAGTGTTGAGGTCATATGTGAAGTTAAGTTTTGCTAATTCCAGGTCCAGTACTTTATCCATCGTCACTTATCTGCCAAATAGGCAGATAAGATTTAAAATATAAACTCTTATAAGAACAGTAAAGTTTTAGGGTAGTTTTAAAATTCTATAAAATTAACTTCATATATGGTTGATTTATTCTCTAATTTATTAGCTTCACAAAGCAAAATTGAGTATCTTGTTTTGTTGTATTTTTGTTGTATTTGTTTTAGGGCTATGAATTATTTTGAAAGCTATTAAACAGATTCTTGCTGTTCAAGAGAAAATTTATACATTTCCCCCAGTGATGTAAACTGAAGACTCCATACACTGTTTACAATGTCAAGTATAGTTTCCAACAAACATAATTCACTTAAAATACTTGCTTTATTCTCTAGATAGAACATTCTATTGCCTAATCATAATTAATAAAAAATATTTCTAAAGAAATTTAGGCTATTCATGTATACTTAACTTAGCCCATCATAATAAATGAATTAATTGTCATCTACAAATAACCTGCTTGCTGTTTATAATAATTACTTTCTCTTTTAAGAAGACTTGAAAACAGACAGCAAAGTAAGAAAGGAAATTATATTCTGACTGAGTCAATGATTATTCCTTTTAAAAGGTAATTGCTACTTTGAAACCATTTTTAAATGGTTGCTAAGACAGTTTTTTTTCATTTTCCCTATCAGGCATGGTAATCGGTGAGGTTGTAATGATAGACAATGAATGGGGGGAAATGCTGAAGAAAGGTGGATTGGTGGAACCAGACAAAAGAAATAGGGTATTGCTTTAACCTTATATCAGTCACATAGCATCTAAAGTCTGGAGAAACTTAAGAGACTTGTTTTTGTCTTGTCTGAACACTGCAAAAGAGCTGTAGAAAACCATGAAGAAAGGACAGGAAATGGAAGAGGAAAGAACAACCCCTATACTCTGTACCATCATTGTCATGAGGATTTTTTAGTCAGATGACCTGGGTTCAAACCCTGGCTTGAGCTCTGATTCCTCATCTACAAAATGGAATTAGAGTTCTATTGATTTTTAAGGTCTTTTCTAAGCCTCATATTTGGGACTAGAATTATGATCTACATACAATTTTAGGCCTAATTCAAGGATCTCAAATTTGTTTTCCTTCTCTTAAAAAAACCACAAACTATATGCTTCCAAGTCATTCCCCCTTCCCAGATTGATAAGAACTTGCTTATATTTCTCCCCAGGTTTCCTAGAAGAAGCTACGAGCCAAGAGATGTGAGAAAAACTTAAAAAATATAACCCTTGGGTCAGACTCTTATAACATGAAAAGCCCAAGTATACAATGGAAGATTTTCTATTCTCTTGGATATTTGACTTTTTCATTCACTCTCTTCTCAAAGCTCAGTCTATATCTGATATCAAAAATATTCTTTGTCCAAAGTTTTGACAAACATTGTCATTCTCTTGGACAATTTGTCAGTCAGCTCTTTGGAGATGTATAGTCTGGCATATTTGTTATTTTAATGCTTTATTTGAATGACATTTCTATAGGTTCTTTTAGTTACTTGTTAGTATATATTGTATTTTTATATACAAATTTTTAAATGAAACATTTACTGTATACACGTGGAATGAAATCTGACTGTAAAATAAGTAAACTTGCTAATTTTGCTTGTTAAAGAGCCTAAATTTTACCTTCTCTTCCTTCTCCCTGAGCTATTAGCTTAGGGTCTGTGTATTCAGGCCTTCGTCCCATGAACCAGCTAGAAAAACAAAGGAATAAAAGAAGTAAAATGACTCATTAAACACATGCTTAAGTCTTACATTCTGAAGTAAAGAAATTTCATCATAATGAATTTGTAGATACTTCCTGATTTAAAACAAACAAAAATACTCTTTCTTCTTCAAAAGTATCCAGAGGAAAATTAAAATTGGTATGAGTGAAATGAGAGGCAGCATGTAATGGCTGACAGAGAGCCAGTCTTGAGACCAGGAAGACCCAGATTCAAATCCTGCCTCAACCCATCTGGCTGGGTGACACAGAGCAAGTCATACAACCTCTCTGTGTTACAGTCGCTCCCCTAAGGCTCTGCCCAAGTGGCAGGAGTAGTCTAGAGTTCTCTCTGCCAATGAAATCATCTAGACCTGAGGCTGACATACAAGTAAAATAAATTCTTTCTGTCACACCTTTAAAGTCTCTTCTGGAATAACACACATTTATAAAGCTTCTTTCTCTATAATCATCTAAAGAACTGTTTTTCCAAACGAACTGCCATTCAAGTGTGAAGGGGTGTGTGGTGGTGTGTGTGTGTGTGTGTGTGTGTGTGTGTGTGTGTGTGTGTGTGAAGCAATGTTCAATAATTCTTTGAGAATATTTACTAAAGCAGATGGCAATTTTGGGTGGTCTTAGCCTGATCTGTAATGGAAATTCAGGAAACTGGAGAACGAAAGTAGAAGGAAAGCACTAAGGAATATTGTAGCCAAGTGTCAGAATTATCAGACCAAGGAAAAAATATTGCAAGTATTCAGAAAGAAACAATTCAAATATGGAGGAGCCACAATCAGATTACCTAGGACCTAGCAGCTTTCACCTTAAAGGATCAAAGGGCCTAGAATATGATATTCCAAAAGGGGAAGGATCTGGAAGACAGCCAAGAATCAACTATCCAGCAAAACTGAGCATCATCTTTCAAAAGATGGATATTTAATGAAACAGGTGAATGTCATCTATTTTTGATGAAAAGACAAGAGATGAATAGAAAATATGATCTCCAAACAGAACTCTAGAGAAGCATAAAAAGGTAAAAAAGAAAGAACTCTTGAGAATTGTATCTCTTGTTTACAGACTGCAGGTATAATTTAATTTTATCGTGATAATATAAAAAAGAAACTAGAGGGGGAAAGGTTGTACTGAAGAAGAGGAAAATAGAGGTAAAATGAGGTAAATTATATCTCATGAAGAAGTAAAGAAAATCTATTATAATTGAGGGAAAGAAGGAAAGGGGATTAACATTGTGTGAATCTTACTCCCATCAGATTTGTCTCAAAGAGAGAATATAAGACATATTTAGCTTCCCAGAGAAACTTGTCTCATGCTATAGGGAAGTAGGAGGGGAAAGGGGAAAAGACTAGTAGAAGAGAAAACAGAAGTAGTAAGGGAAAGGTATAAGAAAAGGGCAGGGGATGTAAGGAGGAAGGGCTATTTGAAGAAGGTGGGGATCAAAAGCAAAATACTGAGGGGGAGGGAAAGGGGAAAAGGAAAGAGAAAAGCATAACTTGGGGCAAATAAGAATTAGTCATTATAACTATGAATGTGAATGCCATGAACTCTTCCATGAAATGGAAGTGACTGGATTAAAAAAAGCCAGAATTCCACAATATGTTGTTTATAAGAAACACATTTAAAGCAGAGTGATACATTCAGAGTAAAGGTAAAGGGCTGGAGCACAATCTATTATGCTTCAAGTGAAGTTAAAAAAAAAAAAAAAAAAAAAGCAGGGGTAGAGATCCTGATCTCAGATCAAGCAAAAGCAAAAATAGATCTAATTAAAAGAGATAAGGAAGGAAACTACATCCTACTAAAATGTACCATGGGTAATGAAGTAATATCAATACTTAACACATATGTACCAAGTGGTATAGCATTCAAATTCCTAGAGAAGTTCTTTGGAAATAAATTTTTGGAGAAAATTGCATGGAGACAGAAAGGAATATACTTTTTTTTTCCTCAGAGGTTCATGGAACTTATACAAAAACTAACCATGTTTTAGGACATAAAAATCTCACAATTAAATGCAAAAAGGCAGAAATAGTAAATGCATCTTTTTCAGATCATGATGCAATAAGAATTATATGTAATAAAGAGCCAGAGAAAAAAGACCAAAAATTAATTGGAAATTAAATAATCTGACCCTAAAGAATGAAACAGCAAATCATAGACACAATTAATAATTTAATTCTAAGAGAATGACAATGATGAGACAACATACCAAAATTTGTAGGATTGCAGCCAAAGTGGTTATTAGGGGAAATTTTATATTTCTAGATGCTTACTTGAAAGTAAGAAGAAAGGAAGATTTTAATGGTGATTAAGTTTCAACAAGAATTTCCAAGTTGTAATGACACCTCCTTTGAGGCAAAAATAGTTCACTGTTATGTCTTCTTTTTCTGATATTCAAGACTGCAGAGTTCTAGAAGGGAAAATGTCCAATAAGAATTCAATTCTTTCTTACAAAGAATGGGAAAGTTAGTCTTGATTTAAATTTAAATCAAGCTTTGAGTTTTGGCACATTATGTGCTTTATGAACAATTTTTTTTTTTTTTTTTGGGCTGAAGCAATTAGGGTTAAGTGATTTGCCCAAGGTCACACACGAAGTATTAAGTGACTGACATCAGATTTGAACTCAGGTTCTCCTGACTTTAAGAGCTGGTGTTCTATCCACTGTGCTACCTGACTGCCCCCTGTGCCACCTCGATGCCCTGACACTCTTCTATGAAAGGCTTTACATGCACCCTCCACGACTTTTACTACCTTTTTTTTTTTTATCTAATAGTTTTTATTTACTAGATATATGCATGGGTAATTTTATAACATTGATAATTGCCAAACCTTTTATTCTAATTTTTCCTCTCCTCCTCCTCCCAGATGGCAGCTTGACCAATATATGCTAAATATGTTAAAGTATAAATTAAATACAATATATGTATACATGTCCAAACAGTTGTTTTGCTGTACAAAAAGAATCGGACTTTGAAATAGTGTACAATTAGCCTGTGAAGGAAATCCAAAATGCAGGCAGACAAAAATAAAGAGATTGGGAATTCTACGTAGTGGTTCATAGTCATCTCTCAGAGTGCTTTCGCTGGGTGTAGCTGGTTCAGTTCATTACTGCTCTATTGGAACTGCTTTGGTTCATCTCATTGTTGAAGAGGGCCATGTCCATCAGAATTGATCATCATATAGTATTGTTGTTGAAGTATATAATGATCTCCTGGTCCTGCTCATTTCACTTAGCATTAGTTCATGTAAGTCTCTCCAGGCCTTTCTGAAATCATCCTGTTGGTCATTTCTTACAGAACAATAATATTCCATAACATTCATATACCACAATTTATTCAGCCATTCTCCAATTGATGGGCATCCATTCAATTTCCAGTTTCTGGCCACCACAAAGAGGGCTGCCACAAACATTCCTGTACATACAGGTCCCTTTCCCTTCTTTAAGATCTCTTTGGGATATAAGCCCAGTAGTAACACTGCTGGATCAAAGGGTATGCACAGTTTGATAACTTTTTGAGCATAGTTCCAAACTGCTCTTCAGAATGGCTGGATGTATTCATAATTTCCACCAACAATGTATCAGTGTCCCTGTTTTCCCACATCCCCTCCAACATTCTGCATTATCTTTCCCTGTCTACATTAACTAGCTTAATTAGGGAATAATAAACCAGAAGCAGATAGAGAAACCATTCTTGGCTCCTTCTGAATGAAGGGTTAACCACAACTTCAGTGTTTTGCTTTAATTCCCAAAACATCATACACAACTAAATTCAAATACACATTTCAAACTCCAAATATACTTGATATTTTGATTACATACCATTTTAGATAAATCATACTTTAGTGTTAATAATCAAGGATGACTAGAAAGGATTTTCAAATAACAAAACAGGCCATTCCTATTCCTACAATGACAAAAGAAAATGTACTAGCTGGAGGAGTAAACCTGAAGGGAAAAGCAAAAGAAACATTTTTTGTCAATACAAAGCAACTCTTTATTCACTTTCACACTACAAAAAGGATCACTCAAATTCAATAAACATTCATATCAAGGGCTTATTATGTGAAAAGCATAGTATTATTATCTGTCAAGAAAGGTACAAACTTGAAAAAGATGCATTCCTTGCCTACCCTTAAAGAGTTTAAATCTAGTACAAACAAGTACAAAAATAATTTCAATTCAGAATAGAAAAATGTTTTTATAAGTCACAAGAGAAATGTAAAGAATTCTAAAAGAAAAAGATCTGTAGATCATGGAGACAGAAGACTTCATAGAGGTTGTAGCATTTAAAATGGGCTTTAAAAGACAGGTAGGAATTAAACAGGTATTAGTGTAGAGGGGAAAAGGCATCTGCAACACAGAATCCTGCCCATCATGAACAATACTTAGGGGAAAAAAGTAATCCAATTTAATTAGAATCTGGGCTACATACAGCATAGCGGTAGATAAAGGCAGAATGGGGCCATACAGAGCTTGAAATGATAGAAAAAGGAAAAGCTTAGGATTTTATTTGAAAATAAAAAGATGATGGAAGGATAATGTGATCAAAAGTGTAAATAAGGAAAGTGATCTGGCAGTATCTAGAGAAGAAAGAGAATAAAGGATGAACACTAGTTGGGCAGCTATTATAATGGTGGGAATGGAAATGAAAGAGACAGATGAAAGAAATACTACTGAGATAAAACTGACAGGCCTTGGTAATTAAATTATATTGGGGAGAAAAAGTCAAAGATGACTTGAAGATTTGTTAACATTAATCCTGTGATTATCTTCTGTACAGAACTGCCTATATAAAGGTTTTCTGATATAGTGAATAAAGTTCTGGACTTGAAATCAGGAAAACTTTGGTTCAAATCCCATCTCACATAAGCCTTAATTTCCTTATCTATAAAACTGAAATAATAATAGCAACCTACCAGATATCAAAGATGGGAATAGTCAATATTGGAAGAGTTGTGGAAAGACAGGCATACTTAGTGCATTGTTGGCAGGCCTATGACTTGGTCCAACCATTGTGGCAATTAATCTGGAATTATGGTAAGAATGACCAAAACATGCAAATTCTGAGTTCTACAGATTCCACTGCTAGACCAAAGGAAGTCAAAATATAGAGAAAACTGACTAAATATATATATGAATGTTATTCTCTGATAGGTAGTCAAAGAATATTAACAGAAAAAAGGAAAAGATCCAAACTATCACCAGCCAAATAAAAATGCTCCAAATCACCAATAATTAATAAAATGCAAATTAAAAGAACTTTAAGAATCCATTTCCTATCTATCATAATAGCAAAGATGGTTTAAAAAAGGGAAGAAAGGCACACTGGTTACTGTTCATGGAATTGTGCACTGCTTCGAGGCTATTCTAGAAAGCAATATGGAACTTTTACCAAAAAGTCACTAAACTCTGCATATCCTTTGACTAAGCCATACAATTACAAAGAAATCAAAGGAGGAGGAAAAGGTCATTTATGCACAAAAATATATACAGCAGCAATTTTACTGAGGCAAAGAAATGGAAACAAAGGAAGTACTCATCAACTGGGGAATAACCAAAAACACTATAGTGATATAAATGTAATGGAATTTATTGTCCCATAGGAAATGATAAAAAGAACAATTTCAAAGAAACTTGGAAAGAACTATATGAATTGATGCAAAATGAAATGAACAGAAACAAGGAAAAATATATAGTATCAATTAGCAATAACACTGTCCCCAAAAAGAATAAGTTAAGAAAAATCAATCACATTTTAAAAAATGTAAATAATTAAGAAATTCAAAAGTAAACATAGAAGAATAGAATAGCTCTTACAGTAACATTTATTATATACCATTTAAAAAGAATATTATAGAGATCCACTTTCACATAACCTTTTCTGCTACACTTTATGAAAATGTGTATCTTTTTGGTGTTAAATACAGAACAGAATATATACATATGAAGACTAAACATTAGCTAATATGTATTATGTATGAAGTTGTGATCATTTTAAATTTTATATAGTTTGATATTATAATTTGAAGTTTTAGTCATAATGATAGAACTCCAATAAGAAGTCACTTATGCTGAGTGACCCTAATGACCATAGAGACAGATAGGCAAAATAGACAGTTTGTGCTTTTCCACTCTTAATATATTTCTGAAGGCTAACAGTTTTCTGAATGGATGAACTCTTTCTGAGTCATTTTCCTTTTACTGTCTCAGATTCACTGGTTTGTGCTACCAATAAAAAAATTCCTTCTACCTATAATTTATAAGGGACTCCAAGAACTTTTCTATCACAATAGGCTCTGATTAAGAATACCTCTTCTTACATCTAACACTGATTGATTACCTATTCTTAAGTCCATTCTAAGAATATATAATTTTGTCACCTGAACCCCAATTTGGGGAATATTTTCTGAATGATCCATCTCCTCTTATGCAGAGTTTTTTGCATCTGTGGGAATGAACTGCTGTTTATATTCCCTCTGTGTGTGAATGTATGTGTGTGTGTGTGTGTGTGTGTGCGTGTGTGTATGTATACACTTGCTTTCCCTGTTTATTGCACTCCATAATAATAGTTTGTGATTATTATTCTTTCCTTAGGTACCAATTTTCTAGAAATTCCCAAATGCAAGTATTTGCCTTAACTTGAATCACAAAACCAAATAAAGCAGAACTATTAAGAAGTTCATTAACTCTGTTTAAAGACTTAGTATGTATAAATATATATACATATATTGTATTTAACATATACTTTAACATATTTAACATGTATGGGACTACCTGCCATCTAGGAGAGGAGGTGGAGGGAAGGAGGGGAAAAGTTGGAACAGAAGTTTTTGCAAGTGTCAATGTTGAAAAATTAATCATTCATATGTTTTGTCAATAAAAAGCTATATAAAAAAAAGACTTATTCTTCCACCCCAATAAGGAAAATGGCAGGAAGCTAATATCCCAAATCATCCTGTCAATATAAGGCTTAGTAATGAGTAAAATTGCCTTTTCCCATGGGTAAGGAGTCTGAATATTAATTAGTTGACCTCCCCCTTCCCCTAAATCAGTACCAGTCCCCAGGTTCAAGCTTTTCTTTGCCTCCCACTAATGCCCGAGTTCCACTAACCTAGATAATCCTATAACAACAATTCGCCAGATTTTATCAAGGTGTTATACCCAGGTCCCTAGAACACATACTTCCATCTTCCCCTTTTTTATATTTCTCCCTCAATGAAACTGTTCAGCATTTTTTTTTACTGGCTATGGGATCTTAAACCTCTGTGTGCTTGTAGGACTGTCTTTTTAGTCTTCTACTTTACAGGCTAATTGTTTAAATATTTTCCCTTGATTATAGTACTTAGTAAAAAAAAAAAAAAAAAATTGGATTTCACAAGTCTATAAACCAGACTGAACAATATTTGATTTAGGCTTTAATAACTTAAAAATGCACTAAGATTTTTGGGATATACTACATTTCACAGTAAATACCACCTGTATAGACTTTAATCTTCAGTTTCAAGTTTAATTTGATTGCATTCTAACCCTTCTTTGCAAAGGTGAAAAGCTAGGGTAGTAGAATACTGTGCTGAGTACATATAATGGGTTAGTTTAGTTAAAAGATGCTATTATTATTATTATTATTGAGGATATTCATATATGGAAAGTAACACTGTCATTTTAAAAGTTTTCACTCATTTTTTAACTGTTAATAATTATGATAACTTATATAGCACTTCCAAGGTTTAAGATACTTTCTCTATGACAACCCTCTATGAAAGGTAGTACAGAGGCAGCTAGCTAGTGCAGTAGATAGAGCACTAGCCCTGAAGTCAGGAGGACCTGAGTTCAAATCTGGTCTCAGACACTTAACACTTCCTAGCTGTGTGACCCTGGGCAAGTCACTTAACCCCAATTGCCTCAAAAAAAAAAAGAAAGAAAAAAAAAGAAAAGAAAAAGAAAGGTAGTACAGATGTTATTATCCTCATTTTAAGAGTAAGGAAATTAAGAATTAGAGGTGAAAAAACTTGTCCAGGTCTACAAAGCTAGTAAATGTAAATAGTAAATAGGATTCAAAATCAAGATCCTTCTGACTCCAGATGATCTTTTTACTATTACACTACATTTTTACTACAGTCTCATTTTGTTTTCCCCATTGTTATACCCTTAATAACAATCATCTCACAGTTAATTCCTTAAGCAGTTTATACAAAAAAATATTCTTGCAAGTATTTGGGCACAAAAGAAATGGATATCATTCTGATTTCTACACAGAAGTTTAACAATTTTTCTCTCTTTTTGGAAACTCCAAAATATTAAAGAGGTTTGGTTTGTTTGGTTTTGGTTTTGCTTTGTTTTTGCAGTCATCTTTTAAGTGGTATCTCATTGAGTCAAAGAGCTGGAAAGGACAGCAGAGACCATCTAGTCTGGGTACAAAACAGGCATTCTTTACAACACCTCTCATAAATGGTCACCCAGTCTCTGTCCTTAAATGCAGCCAGTAACAGGGAATTAATTGTTCCTTTTTGAGAAGTTCTTATAAAAATTCTAATTCTTATAAAATTCTTCCTTATCTTTATCTTAAATATGTCTCCCTGCAACTTGGTCTGCATCACAGACTGCCTCTTCTCTCTTCCACATACTAGTCCTTCAAATATCTGAAGACCGTGTTTGAGTCATATCCAACTTTTCGCGATCCCCTTTGGGGGCTTCTTGGCAAAAACACTGGAGCATTTTGCCATTTCTTTCTCCTGCTCATTTTACAAATGGAACCAAGATAAATAGGGTTAAGTGATTTGTCCAGGATATATTAGGTCACATTTGAACTCAGGGAGATGTCTTCCTGACTTCAGGTCTCATATTCTATGCACTGTGCTATCACGCTATCTTGTTATAGAGTCAGAGGATATGCAATGCTAACTTATTTCTGTATGACTTTAAGCAAATAACCTAATCTCACAGGGTCTCAATTTTGTCGTCTATATAATGAGAGGATTTCTTCCATCTTAAATCCTATGATCCCTAAGTCTTGTTGCACCACTCTTCCTTTCCCTTGATTTGACCACCAAAACATACCAGTCATACATTCTACATTAGTCCCACTTAAAAAATTTTAAGAATACTCTCTCCCAGCAATCTGGAATTATGCCCAAAAAGTTATCAAAATGTGCATACCGTTTGATCCAGCCATACTACTACTGGGCTTATATCCCAAGGAAATACTAAAGAAGGGAAAGGGACCTGTATGTGCCAAAATGTTTGTGGCAGATCTTTTTGTAGTGGCTAGAAACTGGAAGATGAATGGATGTCCATCAATTGGAGAATGGTTGGGTAAATTATGGTATATGAAGGTTATGGAATATTATTGTTCTGTAAGAAATGACCAACAGGAGAAATACAGAGAAGCTTGGAGAGACTTACATCAACTGATGCTGAGTGAAACGAGCAGAAGCAGAAGATCATTATACACTTCAACAATGATACTGTACGAGGATGTATTCTGATGGAAGTGGATATCTTCAACATAGAGAAGAGCTAATCCAATTCCAATTGATTAATGATGGACAGAATCAGCTACATCCAGAAAAGGAACACTGGGAAATGAGTGTAAACTGTTATCTTTACCTTCTGAATCCAATTCTTCCTGTGCAACAAGAAATTCGGTTCTACACACATATAGTGTATCTAGAATATATTGTAACATATTTAACATTTATAAGACTGCCTGCCATCTGGAGGAGGGGGTTGGGGGAGGAAAGGAAAAAATCTGAACAGAAGTAAGTGCAAGGGATAATGTTGTAAAAAATTACCCATGCATATGTACTGTCAAAAAAAAAAGTTATAATTATAAAATAAAATAAAAATTAAAAAAAAAAAAGAATACTCTCTCCCTCTCTCCATTTCAATAATAAAAACACTAAATGGCAGAAAATAAGAGTTGTGGCAGAGTGCTGGGTGACATTTTCATTCAGTAATATAGAAAAATATTTATTAAAAATATTCAGTTGACATATATGGAATTATATCATAACTGATCCCCAAAATTACTTTTAAAAATCATATTAGATTAGCTTTTAGACAGCAAAATTTTAAGCAAAATAGTTTGGAGATAACAATTTTATGTTGAGATTGTTGTTGTTTGTCCTTTATTCTCGAAGAGGAGCATGAACATTAGGGAGGTGATACTATGACATGCAAATGAATTGGATTGAAATGAGGGAGGGCTGAGCAAGGTCACCTGCCTCACTTTTCCCTCCAGAGCCATCTGGGTCCAGTGGTCAGATATAGATCAGCATGATAGAAGATAGCCCTGGATCCCACTGTAGACCTGGCCTTTTTAAGATAAAGTCTTTATCTGGTCTCAGATTGTCTGAGGCAACACTCACTCAGTAATTAAAGCTAAGTAAGAAATGTGGCAGAGATGTTTAGTAGACATAAATAAGAGAAAGATTATGAAAATAAAATATTTAGTCTCATTGCCTCCAATTATTCTTTTCATGGAGTTAGTACATTAAAAATTATCAAGCTGTCATAACTGTATATTGGAAGGCAAAGCAAGTCTAACTAGTTTGTAAATGTATTTGCAAAGTGAGGTTTTAATTATCTTGCTACAAATAAGCTTTGTGAGTGAAGATGTTCAGAAACAACTCTGTGATTTTGCTGAATTGTCAAATTTTGGGACTAGAAAGAAACTTTCAAGTTAATCTGTCCAAATTCTTTTCATACAAAAAAACTAGATCAGAGATCCAAGAAGTCAAGTAACTTTCCCAGAAAGTTAAACACATAATATGAAACTTAATAGAATATCTAGTCTAGCTCCAAGGTATTATAGAAATGAAACTAGAAACCAGATTTGCTATTCCCCAACCCAGTGTTCTTTTCATTAAAACATTCTGCCACTAAAAGAAAGCTGAATATTATAAAGATATGCTTTGTTCAACTTTTTGTTTTCTATTTGGTTCAGAAAACAAATATCATAGCACACTGAATTTAAAGTCAGTTAGACAGAGGTTCAATTCTGCCTCTTATACATAATATTCAAAAAGCCTTAGTTTTTAAATAGCTTAAAACTGTATTGAGACTTTGGAGCACACACAACTTGTTAACTTGTGTGACTAGGAGCATAATTTAAACTTTCTAAGTCTCAATTTCCTCATATATAATATGGATAAAATAGCTAACTCTTACTTAACATTTAAGGTCTAAAAAGTAATTTTACATATATTATAGCATTTAAGCCTATGTGACCCATTTACTAACAGACATTATAATACTTGAACTATTATAACCCTCACAGGATTGTTGCCTTAAAATACTTTGCAAATTTATGGAAAAAAAAAAAGTGGAAGGTGAATTTTTTATCTATTATTTTATTTTTTTTTCCTGAGGCTGAGGTTAAGTGATTTGCCTAGGGTCACACAGCTAGGAAGTATTAAGTGCCTGAGATCACATTTGAACTTGGGATCCTCCTGAACTCAAGGCTGGTGCTCTATCCGCTGCGCCACCTAGCTGCCTCTCTTTTTAAAAATTTTTAACGATATATTTTTTGTATTACTTCAATTCCAAATATATCCTTTCCTCCCTCCTTATCAAGTAAGCCATGAGCCATTTGTTGAAACAAAGAAGAAAAAAAGAAAAAAAAGTTCAGCAAAGTGAACCAAAACATCAATTGAGTGTGGCAGTATATACACTGTTCCACACTTATATTTTCTCCTCCCACACCCAGAAGCAAGAAAGATTCATTTTCTTAATTCCTCTGGGGTCAAGGTTGCTAATCCTATCTTCTAAAACAAATCTTAAAGTTTTTGTCACTCCAGTATAATCTAAAGATCTTTTCTCAGAATGTTTTAAAATGCATAAAATAAAATGTCTAAGAATACAAGGGAAATCAATCATATTAAAATATAATTATCAAAATATATTTTTTTAAAGCTCATGAATTCCAGGTTTAAAACTCCTGTTTCTGTGAAGTGTGTTGCAATTACCTTGTCAACTTTTGCAGTTTAGATGTTGATTCTGGTACAAACATCGGGATAGTCCTTTTGTGTCTGAAATATACATTTGAACACAAATTAGGAATTGTATAACAAACACAAAAAGAAATCACAATCAGAGAAATATACAAGTATGTTATGTGATCAGGGTAGATGGGGGGAGAGAGGGGAAGAGAAGCCCAGAAGATCCTATTCTACTTTTTAACATTCAAATAATCGGGCACTAGGCCTGGAATTTTCATCTTAAGCCCTAAAGAATTTTTAAAAAGCAAATATACCTGAAAGGAATAACACTCAGTGGCCAGGTTTTTAACAAGGGAAGAACAGTTAGGAAGAGAGACATAGCATTACATCTATAAAGATCTAGGCTCAAAGGATTTTGGAACTGAAAGGGAGCCTAAAGGTCTACTAAACTGCTAATCTCATTATTTTAAAGGTGAGGAAATTGAGGCACATAAAAAGTACAATTTTACCAGCAAGTTGAAGAACTGGGATTCAAAATTTAAGTATTCCTCTAAATCTGGAACTTTTCCCATTCTACCAAGAAACCTAACCTCCTACTTCACAGTTATACTCTAGGGGCAACACAAATAGATTATAATTTATAATATCTATACAACAAAATTCTGCATAAACAGAAAACCATTAGTTCACCAAAGTATTATATCAACTCAATTGGTTTTATATAAGGGAGAATCTAGGCTTTCATGTTGGAAACCATTATACAAAAGGTCCCATTTATAAGTGAAATAGTGCTAATTAAAGCATTCTTGATAAGGATGGAAGGGATACAGGCCAAATGCTATCCTCCTTTTCCTCTAAAAATGAGGCCTAGGTCGATACTTTCAGGCCTTCAACAAAATAAAACTACCAGATGACAGCTTTTCTCTCTCTTCCTTAGGATGAATTCTACCCAAACCTTCTATTTGGCCAGTCTATGCTTACCCTAGCAGCAGTCTCATAGATACTTTGTCTTCTAGTACCACTAATCCTAAATGGATTAATTAGAAAGAAGGATGACATTAAAACTGCAATATTCTTATTTCTTGTTAAATTGTTATCTAGATAGATTGTTATCTATGGCCAAAAGGCCAAAAGTGACATTTTGCAATGAGGCCTCTTTTTTTCTGAACTCATTTAGACCAGGTTCAGCTCTAAAGAGAAAGGGACAAGATTTTTTTTTTAAATTGTCTTTATTGAAATGTACTTCCTTATCAGAGGAGAATTTTTGAGAAGTATAATTAAACTAAGTTTACAAGTGGCTCATCTCTAGAGTTTAAAAAAAAAAAAAAGAATTAGTATGATCCCATCTAAAAAAGCACTCAGAATGTAAAGGAAATCAGGTATAAGACAGTTATTTATTTTTTTCACTGTGAAAGAAAACACAAAGAACTTTAAACATACAATAACAAATACTTAAAACAATCTATAACTTCCACTATACTCCCTAGACAAGTAATGAAACATATTGGGAGATTGCTGAATAGACATTTTTACCTTGTTCTCTATTGTTTGAATAATTCATTCAAGATACTTATCTTGGAGTATGCTAGGGCATAATTCTAATTAACTCTTAGTGCTTAATGCTTCTTGAGGAGCCCCACATAGTATTCTCAACTGAATTTGCCTTCTTTTGAACTAAGCTTGTTCATCCTCTCATCAGTTAAGTTCAGATGTCCATTTGAAGTGCTTTTTATAGAGCAATTAACTCATTAGAAAAAAGTGGGGAATGCTATAGGAACCCTGCAGAGATTTTATCTGGACTTTCTTCTAGGTTGCTCTAAAAGCAATAAGGACCTATAGAATTTTCACAAGGAGGCAGTTTCATTTCTCACCAGGAGATGAGGGGGAGGAGGTATTTTTTGGTCCTGAATCCTTGTGGTTGTCCCAGGAGTTCATTTGGGACTAGACTTTTCTTCTGAAAGGGAGGAGGTTTTTCTTTTCTTTTTCTTTTTCTTAGTTTTTGTTGCTGTTCATTTACAGCAGATTCTTTGTGACCCCATTTGAAGTTTTCTTGGCAAAAACACTGGAGTGGTTTGGCATTTCATTCTGCAACTCATTTTATGGATGAGGAAACTGAGGTAAACAGGGTAAAGTGACTTATCCAGAGTCACATAGCCAGGAAGTGTCTAAGGCTAGATCTCAACTCAGGAAGAAGAAGCTTTCTGACTCCAGCCTGGCATTCTCTCCATTGCATTATTTAGTTGTTCTTGCATCCTGTCTTTTTATAACTTTGTATGAAGAGAGAGGGGATCTATCAAAAATCATCCACTAATCAGGAGGCAGAGGAAGGAGCTTTTTTTTTTTTTTTTAATCTAATCTACCAGGAAGGTATGTCAACTGCTTAAATCTTTAGTCCCCTGAGCCAATTAAGTCTTGAAATTATTTCAATACTTTTTAGAGAAAAATTAGTCTAGCTTAGATGAGGGGTGGAGTTTTAGGAAATGAATAATCTTCAGGAAGAATCAACTTGCCAGAAGAGTATAATTGAAATTATAGGAAATTTTTCATGTTTTAAGTATTTATCAATGAATCTTTTACTTTTTAAGACTTTCTTTTGTAGTAAAGTAAGTCAATAGCAGTTCTATACCAAATCTACTTTGTATATTGAATATTTTTCTAGTAGGGACCATTAACCCCTTTTGGAGAGAATTTGGATATGTTCTAAACCTAAGTTTTGTTCAAAATATATGAGGATGTAATTAGCTAGCAGAGACAACAAGGAGAAAAATGCCTGATAGCTCTTTTTAAAAATCAGAACTGAAATTGGTCTGAATGAATACAGAGCTAGGATCTTAAAGTAGGAAGTACTGAAAGCCTATAGATTGTTACATTCTAATTAGAACAATCTATGGCCCCTCTCCCCTTAATCTCTTATCTTTAGAACAGAAAATTTATGAAATACCAAAAACCATGAGATTATGTTTCAAACCTAATGGTACAAAATTTACATTATTGAGGATATATTTCCATCCACAGAAGTATTTTACCACAGAAGATAGGTCATACTGATGATGTAAACCTTAGCAAATTATTTAATTTCTTACTGTGCCAGGCAAATATCTAATGATTTAAATTGCAGAGAAGGTACCAATCTGAATTGGTAAAGAAAGTTTCCAATGTATGAAATCACAAATCTAGTATTTTAAAAAAATTTTTTTTAAATCAAGAGATCTATATAAGCCGTAGCTGCATCTCATAAGAATCTCATCCCATAAGAAATCTGGAAATTTCAATCACTAAAATCCACTGTTCCTATAGCATCATGTAGAATCATAGATTAAGATTAAGGACTTCTATCTTTAAAATTGTCCTCCATTAATTTGAAAAGAGGGAATATACAGCAATACAATGATTCAAAACTGCTCTTAAAGACTTATGGAAAAATGTTAACCATACTTAGAAAAAGGACTGATATATCTGATTACAGACTATAGCATACTTTTTTAAAAAAGTTTTTCTCTTGAGAGTTTTTTTTGGGGGGGGGGCGGAAATCTATGTTTTCTTTTGCAACGTGGCTTTTATGGAAATGTTTTGTGTAACTTCACATATGCCTTCTCAAAGGGGGAGTATGAAGAGTAACAGAGAATCTGGAACTCAAAATTTTAAAAACAAATGTAAAAAAATGTCTTACATGTAACTGGGGAAAATAAAAATATTAAAACATGAAAAAAAGATAAGACTATATAATCTGGAGAGCATATATAGTCTCCCTTGCCTCTATAATCACAAACTGCTTCATTTTTTTTGTGGTAATTATAAACTGCTCTGCTTTTCTCTGCATAAGGAATGGTTACCCAGTTGTATGAAACTGCCTAAATGATCCTCAAATAACCTTTAAGTATCTATCTTTGCCTCAGTCTACAAAAACTATAAAACTGCCTACTTCTTTCCCCTGTATTTTCAGAAACTGTTAGAATTTTCATACTCATGAGATCTTGTTTTACTCAAATATTCTAAACAGTTTTGAAGAAGCTGTCTTTCAACTAACTGGCTGTTTAATACAAATTCTGAGCAATCTTCATCTGCTATTGGGCAGTAGTCTTTATTCCACAACAATCAAAATCAATGAATGTGCCACATGGTTTAAATTAAGGATTTGCTAGTTTTCAGAGGTGATATGACAAATTTCTATTTGCTCTGAGGCAGGCAGATGTGGCATTCATTCCCTTCTTTGGGAGGTGGTATTAGAAAGAGAGATGAAAGAAAGTTTCAATTTATTTGTTTGTTTTTAAAAGGGATGGGGAGGCACTGATACAGAAAGTATAAGGACTTAAAAGACAAAATTTGCTCAGTTCCCTGTTCTACCCAAAGACAGCTATACCAATCAAAACTATATTGCATGGGGCCACCCTTGCAGCATTTAGTTTAAATAGTGGAGGCTTTCAAATTGAGAGGGTAATAAGACTCTTGATACAATTTTTTTCGACTATTTTTTTTTCTTTTTTATTACAGCTTTTATTTACAAGATATATGCATGGGTAATTTTTCAGCATTGACAACTGCAAAACCTTTTGTTCCGATTTTTCTCCTCCTTCTCCCCACCCCCTCCCCCAGATGTCAGGTAGACCAATACATGTTACATATGTTAATGCATGTTAAATACAATATATGTATACATATCTTGCTACTATTCTTCTGCCAATGTGACACTGTAAAATTGAGAAAGTATGAAATTGGGCTAGCACAGGTCTTAAGAAATATACTACTGAAATAATAGAAATGAAGTTCCTTCCAGGAAAAAAAAAAAAAAAAAAAGGCTGACATACAAGTGAATAAACGTAACAAAGAGACTTTACCGGCCAGGAATAAAAGGCACATGTACAGCTCCATAACCTCGAACCACATCATTTCCAAAAACGTCAGGTCCATACACACTTATCACTATTTGTGGCCCTTGAAAAGAACACAATAGTTAGCCATTAAGTAAAAAGAAGTATATTTTGTTAAGTCTATTGTCAAAATATTTTGGAGGGACCTGTTTCCCAGAGCAAGCAGGCTGTGCCCTGAACATGGCCTAATAACCATGCTTTACGCTCTGGATGACTTCACCCTCGAACAAAGTGTTCGCTAAGGGAGAACTCCTTATTTCCCGGGACCTCAGAGTCACCCATCACCCCTCATGACATGCTCACAATCCCTGTTTTTGGTAACACCAAGTGAACTGAACCAGATACTGCACTCTTGTTCCCGCCACACTGTGGTTCTGTACCTCACTGTGAGAAAATCAACTTGAAGACTGTTGTCACAGGCCCCAGGAATGTCTGAGGACTCAGGAGACTGCTGTGAGAACTGCTGGTTAAGACCTAAGAATGACTGTTATAGCAAGCCCACTTGTGGTTTTCATGGATACAAGACCTGGCTTTGCCCTCCTCCTCAGAAGGACTTCCACTTGCAAGCCTGTCCCTCATTCTGAAACTAATTAAGCTTCTCTTTGATCCCTGACTTTCCTGGCTCTGGCCTGCTTTTTTCCACTCCAGCCACTTACAGGTTAGAGGCCGCTTCTGGTTTGGTTGATGACATGAAGTTGGCCTCAAAGAAAGTGCAGCTATGGAAGATGGTGTAAATATGACAGTACCTTTATAACAGCCATAGTACCAACAACTATCAATCAAATCATGACAAGCCCATCAGCAGATAGAGGATTTAGCAAAGGCTATAAAGTAGGAAAAAAGAAGCCTTTTTCTATTGAAAGTCACTGAAGCACAGTTAAAAAAAATTTTGCCAATCTAAAGGCCTTTGTCAAGTCATATGAAATTTAATTTTTTTTGGTTTGATTTGGGGATAACTAGAGAAGAAAAATATAAAACAGTGTTCTATTTTTAAAAATTAAACGAAAAGTATAAACTTCAGATAAATAATTATTTTAAAGTTAACATTATATATATATAGCCACATAAATACATACATATACTTATAGCTATATATGTAATAATATATACATGATAAAGGAGAAAGAAATGACTGTTTTTGAATAATATTGTTCAAGGCAATGCTTCTTAATTGATGGTTTTCCTTCTGTGAATAGTACCTGCCATAAAATAACACTTACTAAGCAGCACAAAAAAGTACTACACTAGGTGCTGGGGTAACAAAAGCAAAACCTGAAACGATTCTTGACCATAAGAAGCTCACATCCTACTAAACAAGTTAATATATTCAGGTATATATGTTGATGTCTTGACTTATAGACTCTTGATTTGTTACCAGACTCTTCAAGCACAGATAACTGCCCCACATTTCCACACTTGAATATATTTTTTTCTAATCAAATCAAATCTATCTTACTGAGATCTTCATGAATATTTATGAGAAAAAGCCACTTAAAACAACACTTAAAGAAATATGAACACATTTTCTCTAAGCTTTGCTTATTATCAAGCACTAGTTAACCAAATCTTGGCTCGCAACTCTATGAAAAAGATTTAAAATCTTCTTACTTAAATTGGTCCCTCAGATTGCCCAAAGCCTCCAGCAGCCACGATCAACTTTGGATTTTAAAAATTCTCAAGTATTATCTCCTATGGCCTTTGTTAATACAGTTGTTAATGGCTTAGTGTTCTCTACCTCTAGTAGTATTCCTTCCCTACAAAGCTAATAGGTCACAGAGAAGAGTGATCACCCTCCAATGAACCATTTCAGATGTTCACCTTCTACAGTCAACTCTTAGACACCTCTGCTAAACCCTCACTCTAGTTGTTTTTGTTTGTTTGTTTGTTTGTTTTTTAAGAGGACTATGTCCCTTTAAAGAGTCTTGACTTTTATAGCAGCTATAAAATGCTTTTTTAAGATGAGAAGCCTTTAAGATGAGAAGCTTTAGCTTCATGGTAGGGGAGAGGTAGAGATAGCTGATAGCATCAAAGAGTAAGCTAATGATTTCAAAGCTTCATGGTCAAAGCAACTCTCTCTCTCTCTCTTTTTTTTTTTTTGCGCAGTGACACCTCTGATCCCCCCACAAAGCTCTCCTTGATAGTTTGGAAAGTTTCTGACTTTGGATCCTAGATGGCCTAGTTCCTTGCTGAACTAACTATACCTTGTGTCTAGTCTAACCTGCTACTGAGAGTGATGTACTCTACCCTTAATGGATACTATGTTCAAGCAATGTTAATTATCTGTGTATCCCTATTCTTCATTATTTGATGATTCAATTCAACTCTTAGAAGATGACATGATCACATCATTCTTAGGATCACAGACTGAAAGGTGAGAGGACCTCCTGCTCTCTAGTCCAACCCTTTCATTTTACAGATGAGAAAGTTGAGGCCCAGAGTGAGACTTGCTCAGTCACATAGGTAGTAAGTTAAAAAGGCAGAAATTTAAAGACACTTCCTCAGACACAGAAACAAAGAACAACCCAGAGAGATATTTAGACAAAAACAGAAGAAACAGAGATATACACAAGGACAAAGAGGCATACTAACGTATATAAAGAGAAATAAATAAAGAATAAAGAGAAATGTGGTATGAAATAAGAGTGAGAGACACAAAAGAGACAGAAAAATAGTGACACAGACATGCCCCTGCCCCCCAAAACAGATTTTCATACAACATCCCCATCTTGTGGACTTTTAGAACACTGCCACTAAAAATTCTGAAAACTTTTCCCAACTACACATGCCACTTTTTACTGTTTGTCCAGCAGAACAAGAATAAATTGAAGCTAAAGATTGGAGATTCCCCAACTACATTATAAAAAAAAATATTACAAGTTAAATAAAATGTTAACTTAACCTAGTATAAAAATAATGATACTTTAAGCTGCCTTTTATTAAGTTCTAAGATATGCCCATTGGTTTTAGAGAAATATTCTAAGGAAAATTAATAGATTCTATACATATATAGCTCCCAAAAGAACCTTAAGGTCACAAATTCTATTGTTTCATTTTTAAAAAATACCAACTATAACAAAACATCTCCAAACTATTTCATGAGAAATATTAAAATTAGCAAACTAATTAACATCACTGGAGAAAAAGCATACTACAAAAGATTATAATTATTATCCTAATTTACACACATTTGCATAGCATTTTATAGTATATAAAATGTTTCTGCATACATTATTCCATTTGATTATCACAAGATGGCAGATAAGACATAAGTTATTTTTAGTTCCATTTTTATAGGTGAGGAAATTGAAAGCCATAGAATCTGAGTGACTTGTCCAAGACACAGACAGACATAACAGAACTAAATAACTCCACTAGACTCTTAGTCCAGTTTTATTCTCATTAGACTACTTTGCTTTTGTTATTAAAAAACAAACAAACAAATACAATTTAATACTGATTTATCCAATACATCTAAGAATACTGGACTGAATAGGCAAAACTGGGAACTTTCCACGTATGGCCCCAACTCAACCTTTTTTTTTTTTTTTTTTTTTTTTTTAGTAATGGAATGATGACATTTTAAGGAAAATTCCTATCAGTCAATATTCTTCCTTCTAGAGTCACAGTTCTGAGCTCCTGTTTCTTATACATTAGTTTTTGAAAATAAGAGGTCTTAAGACATGGCAAAATCTTGTCCAGTTTAAGCCTATGTCATTCCAGACTTCACTTGCGGGTGTTAGTCTAAAATTTTAAAATTTTACATTCCAAAGCAAATTTTAATATCTTGCTTCAATTCCAACTTTACTTACAGCCAAAAGGATTGGTACTTTTAAAGGTGATATCAATAGGGAAGTTCCACACCAAGCTGTGCTGTACATCTGCACTTTTAGAAGTAATTTGGGATATTCCCTCTTCTAAGCCCTAGGGGAAAAAAATAGCAATTTACAAACTTAGTGCTATTCCAAACTACCAAGGGGATACTTTACAGAAATAGTCAAAATAAAATGAACCTTCATTTGGAGAAATACAGATCTAGAACATCATAGGAAACAATGAAAATAAGTAAAAATAAAGAGGAAAAATATAGCGTTTCTACACCTCTAATTTTCTTATAAATTGGAAACTATAAAACTTTGGTACTAATTTTAAAAAGCCATGCAAAATTAATCTTATTGCCTTTTTAAAATCTAAATTGGAAGATTAGAGATGCAAATCTCCCTAGATTTTTAACAAAGCCTCATATATTTTTCTTGAGGAAAAGGTGGAAAACTATGAGCTAGGTCATGATAAAACATGGCTAAATGACCAGACCCAAACAATAGGCATGGATTAGTGGAACACAAAGAAAAAATATTAAATAACTGAACTGGATAGCTTAGGGTTCAGTTCAGTAAACTTTCAAAAATGGAAGAACTCCTTATTTGACAAAAATTATTAGAAAATTAAGATTGGAGAAATTAATTTTAGACCAACATCTTATACCATTTCAAAAACTAAGCTCAAAATGGAGACACAACCTGAATATTAAAGATCATCTAACAATCACTGAGAAAAGAAATGTAAAAAAAATTTTAAAGTTTGAAATTCTACCTTACATACAGCAAACTAGAAGAGGTAATAAAAGTCAATATTGGAAAGACATGCACATAAGGCATTAGAGGCAGAAATAAATTGTCAACCATTTTGGAAAGCAATTTGGATTTATGGTAAAGAAGAAACAAAATATCCCTACTCCTTAGCCCAGAGATTCTGTTGGTAGGAATATATTTCAAGGTCAGTGATAAAAACAAAGGCCTCATATGCAAAATATTTATAATAGCATGTAGAATGGCCATGTAAGTTTGGTCCAGGAATGTAAAATACTGTCATTGTGCTATAAATCAGAACAATGTAATGAATATATAGAAGCACATGAATGTCCATGTGAACTAATATAAAGTAAGCAAAACCAAGAAAATAATATAATGACTATAAGAATACAATATATGGAAAGAACATTAACAATAAAAGAATTTTTTTAAAATGCTGTGAAATTACAATGACCTAGTTGGCCTCAAAATTATATGAGAAGGTATTTTATTACAGAAGTACACACTGCAAATGTTAGACATGTTCAGTGTGTCAAGTTTGTTTTACAAAACTTATTTTCTTATAGTTTCCTTAAAAGAATATATCTATTGGAAGTGATACAAAGACACCAATAAAAAGAAATTTTAAAATTACAATGCATTTTTATAATTCTAGGATAAATGGAATAACAATTCTTAGTACTTGCACTGAGTTGAAATTAATCTGGATAGATAAGATCTGTGGGTGAGAGGTTCACTATTTCTGGTTGTTCATGAACAGAGCCTTAAGCATAAGGATGTCTAATAAATATTTGTTATGTCATTTCAGTCATGTTGGTTTCTGTCATTCAATTTGTGTTTTCTTGGCAAACATAGTGAAGTGATTTGCCATTTCCTTCTCCAGATCATTTTACAGATGGAGAAACTGAGGCAAAGTTGTCCAGGGGCACACAGTTAATTTTCTGGAAATTAGGTTATATTTAAACAAAGGAAGAGGAGGCTTCCCACCTTCAGACTTGGCACTCTATCCACTGTGCCACCTAACTTCTCCTTTAATAAATATTACCTGTTTACAAATAGTCCATTTTTATCATGTCATGTTAGGACACTGAAATTGGATGTTTTATCTCTTTACAAGGTGGGGAGAAAGAAAGGGTAGAGGGAAATGAGAAGAGGGGAAAGTGTAAAAAACAAGAGAATTGAAAAAAGTTTTACATTTCGACTTACAGATGTTGGTGCCCAGTCTTGGCCATAAACGAAACAATACTTGCAGTAGAGGTCATCAAATTCAGGAAACTTTAAAAAGAAAAATAGTTGCTTTATTTCGGTCCAACACTTCCTTCCTATATTAAGTGCATCACCAACAAGGTGGACAAAGAAAGCACTGATTATTGAATTAAATGAAGTTGAGAGGTTTTTAGATCACCTAGCTCAGAGTCACACATATAGCCTCTTCTAGTGTTTCCAAAATGAGGGTTGTGGAATGGTTCTAAAGGGGCCTTAGCCTAAAAGGTGTGGGATCAGTCTTGGACTTCTCTCTAATACAACCATCCAGCTTCTTTCCACATTGCTCTATTGGGCCATCTCCTATTGACAAATCTCCTAAGGAACTCCTGGGTTGTGTGTCACTGAGGGAGTACAATCTGACCTAAGCCCAGTAAATACTGTGGTTCAGGAACAGTGACTAGGGAGTAACTCATCCCGTTCTTTACTTTTCATTTATTAGTTGGAAAGAAAGTAGCATAGGATAAATAGGCATCAATGATTTGCAATAATATAACTCCACTCCCCTCAAAATCACCTATTTACAAACTTTCCTATTTTTTCATCTTTCCAGGGTATCAGGTCACCAATCTCTTTATCCCTGACTCTGTGTAAAACTGCCGTCTTCAAAGTTACCAATAATCCCTTAATTGGCAAATGTTTTAAAATTTTTATTTATTTATTTATTTTGTAACTTTTTTTTTTGACAATACATATGGGTGATCAATTTTTTACAACATTATCCCTTGCACTTCTGTTCTGAATTTTCCCCTCCTTCCCTCCACCCCCTCTCCTAGATGGCAGGCAGTCCCATATTTAATTGCCAAATTTGATCGTCTTTTTTTCAATCTTTATCTTCCTTGACTCGGAAGTATTTGATGCCGACGACTACCTTTGCTTTAGATACTCTCTCCTCTCTGCGCTGCAGTAACTATATAATGGTCTCTGCATAAGAGGAACATATTCCTCCGTGGAGTTTGGAGAAAGAGGACCGAGAGAAAATATATATATATATATATATATATATATATATATATATATTTATATATATATATATATTTATATATAAGAGACCGTTTTTTCAAGAGATTAAGTGATTTCTCCAAGACTAGGCAATGCAAAGCTGAGAATAAAATCCGGGTCTCCTCATTCCCAGGCTGGCAAGTCCAACCTGGGTCCTTGGAAGAGAACAGCCGGGTTTGGGTGGGTGGGAGCGGGCCTTCAGTCTCTCCTGCCTCCTCAAGGGGGCAGCATGGGACAACAGAAAGTACAGACTTCAGTCAAAGGGCGCAGATTCCAGTCCGCTCCAATTCACTTTCCGCATCTCAGTAACACGGGGGCGTCGGTCTAGCTGCCCTCCAGGGCTCTTTCCAGCTCACATCTATGATCCTATCACTGCTCCTGTTTAAGGAGATGGATCCCGTCCGTCGGAGGGGGTGCTTAGAGGGGGGGGGGGGCAAGTTCCCCAGAGAGACGAGAGGAAAAGACAAGAGGGTCCCTTACAACTTGGGGGGGAAGGGAGGAGGTCGAGGTGATGTGATTTACGTTAGGAAGTCTCTCTCAGCAGGGAGGGGGTGTGTGTGAGACACTTGTGTGAGTATATACATGTTCGCGTACTTGGGGCTCCTGTGTGGATGTAAATGAGACGGAGATGGGGTGGGGTGGGGCTCCGGCCGAAGCTGTGACGAAAACTCCTCCCGCGAGGCGTGGGGGCGTGGCCGACGCCTCGCATTCCTTCGTCCCCTCTCCTCCCTGTTCCCTCCCCCCTCTCCTCTAGGCCCGCTCCGCAGCCGATCGGGGTTCCCCCTCACCTGGGCGCTCTCCACTTGCCCATTGACCATCAACAGGAAGACCGTGGGGTTGGCTGTAGCCATGTCTCTGCGAGGGCCGCGTTGCTAAAAGTCTCTAGAACGCCCCTTAGAGATGACGGTGCGCTGGGTGGGACACACTTCCTTGGAACGGAGCCTTCGCGCCTGCAGATGCTCTCGCGGCTGCCTAGTTGGCAAGGACCTTGCGGGAGCATGCGTGATTGCTTGGTTTGAGTGAGCGGTGGAACGCGAAGTGGGCGTTTGGAAAAGAAGGAGAAGAGTACGGGGTCCAGGCTCTACTAAGGCCGGGTTATGGCAAAAGGGGTGAGGGGCAGAGACACTATAGTCCGGCCCTCCAACAGTCTGAGGGACAGTGAACTGGCTCCCTATTTAAAAAGTGTGAGGACCACTGCTAGAGCCACAGGATGCTTAATTTTTGTTGTAATCTGAGCCTTTTGGGCAGTCTGCTGAAACTTCTTAACCCATCTAGAAGTGGTTTCTAGAACTGCTTTTGCCACTCCCTTCACTACCTCTCAGAGCCACACTTGCTATTCCTAACTACAGATCTGACCATACTAGTTTTCTCTGTCCTCGAACCTTCCTCTTTCCTTTAGGACAAAATACAAACTGTCTTTTTGGAATTTTAAAATCGTTAATTACCCGGGTCCATTTTATTTTTATAAATATTTTGTCCTTTGTGCTCCTTTATGCAGCCTCTGTTCTAATCAAACAGGCTTATTCAGAACGTTGGGAGTTCATACCCTGCCTCTGGGTCTGCAAGAGCTATCCTTCTGGCCTAGGATGAACTCCCTTCTCACTCTCAAACCGTAGAAGCTTTAACTCCATCCTGAACCCAGCATCTAGCCAGTGGTCCATCCTGATACCCTGTGTTAGTGCCAGCTAAACTTTGGCTGCCAGGATGCATTCCACAAGGTCTAGTTCACACCAACTTTTCCATAATGCATAGAAGGATATACTGGCTATTTAAGGCTTTTGGAACCGAAAATGAAATCCTTTTTCTGTGAATGTAAATGGACTGATCTCGCTTGTATAATTGGAGATTGGTCTAGGGTCCCAGTCCTTAGAACTGCATTCCTGGTAGATGATAAATGAACAACATTCTCTGCCTCTTGTTCTCAGGCATGCATAAATGTAGGGGCCCTTTGTCTGACTTCAGAGTACTCACAAATACTCTATTTATTGCGAGGTAACAAAAAAACTTTTTAATTGACTATTGAATAGAAAAGAATCACTAAGAAATGTGTCACTATATTCTGGTGAATTTCAAGTGGGAAGGATTGACTACCCTGAACTATCAGATACCAGGGAAAAGGCGACACCAGATGTATCAAAATCGTCTGTGATCCTATCAGCAACATGAGACCTGGAGTCAGCGTTAACTGAGTCTGGTGAGGAACTTACAGGGCCACCAAGCACCCTGCTAGACCAGACTTAGCAAGTGGGCTGACACATCTTTAGCCAAGACACCACATCCTGTAAGGAGCGAGGCCAGCTGAGCAAGAGAAGTGCTTCTTACATCTGCAATTAACTTGATGAAAGGAAAGGGCTTCCAGGACCAGAAATTTCACATTCCCAAGATGTTCTCAACATGAATGTTTCAATACTTTTGTGTTTCAAGCTTGAGCCCACTCTCCTCAGGGACCAAATTTGTGCTGAAGAGAAAGTGTGTTCCTTTCTCCCCACTTAGAAGATGTTTTTTGTAACTTCTATCCTTGCTGTATCTCCTCAGTAAAAGCAAATTTTGTAAAAGTTAACTGCTATCGACTGATTCATTGGAATTGGGGAAACACATCCAATAGGGGATTTGAATAGTAGTATTATAATACCTCAACCCCTCAATGATATCCAAAGATAGAATCTTGAGAGGGAAACTCGCCATCTCCACTCTGGGGACACCATAAGCCTATATGATGAGAATTTGGAGATTGAGCCCCAAAGGGATGCTTTACTTGTCAGAGAATTTGATACATTCACATACCAATCAATTAACAAATATTTAATAAATAAGTACCTACTGTATACTATGACCTGCAATAGAGTTACCAGGAATCTAAGTATAAGGATATGAAATAATTCCTGCTCTCAAAGAACTTCCATCCTTGTTGATCCTTCATTCCTCCAAGAGGACCAAAGATATCACAATGTCTTCACTTGCATGTGAATTGGATTTAAGAGGGGCAGAGCTAAACAAAGTCAGCAGCCTCACTATCTACCTTCAAGGATACTGGCCACCTTGCCAATTGGCCTTATTATGAACTCATTAGAATCTCTTTTGTCCTTGATCTGTCCTGCAGCCAAACTTTCCTAAATGTATTGTCTCTTCCAATTAGAGTTTAAGATCTTTGAGAGCAAAAAAAATATTCTTTTTGTTTTTTTTTCTGTTTGTGTCTCCTGTATTTAGCATAGTGTTTGGCACATAGGAAGCAATTACTCATTTTTTTCTTTCCCTTCCTTCCTTCCTTCCTTCCTTCCTTCCTTCCTTCCTTCCTTCCTTCCTTCCTTCCTTCCTTCCTTCCTTCCTTCCTTCCTTCCTTCCTTCCTTCCTTCCTTCCTTCCTTCCTTCCTTCTCTCCTTCCTTCTCTCCTTCCTTCCCTCCTTTCCTTCCTCTTTTCCTTCCTTCTTTCATGTTAAAGTTAGTTTATTACAAAATTCTTTATTTAGTTTCTAAAGCCAGAAAGTAATATGGATGAATCAGAGCATATCCCCTTTTCAATTAATTCTGATGAGAGTTATGGAAGGGGAACACTCTTTTGGGTCGCATGATAGTTGCATGACAGCCCAGAGTCCCCTATAAAAGGAATTTACAGGCCCGAAAACCTAGATTGATAAAAAGGTTTATTGTAGGGATTTGGAAGTAAAGTTTAATGTAGAAAGACATCAGGGCCAGAGATGGTTGCTGGACAGGCAGGAACCCTTACATGGCCAGAAGGATACCATGTTTGGGGGGAAGGGCTCCTGCAAAGAAAGAGCTCCATTTTGGCTCTTTTATATCTAAAGGGGCTTGTGGATGGTATCCCAAGTTGGCTCAGATCCTGTGGAGGCTAGGGGACCAGGATTTGTGAATCAAAAGATCCTAGCTTAAAGGGACCTCAACCCCTATCAATCTCAAAAAGAAACCTAACCCATTTGATTAAAGAACTAAGAAACTAAATTATACTCTTAGTTTCTAATGCCTTCTCTCCCCAAATGACTTTGAGTATATTTTTTGTGTCTGCTTTTTCTGTGCATATGTTGCTTTCTTCAAATAGAATACAAACTCCTTGAAAGCAGTAAATATATATTTTTACATTCTTTTTATTTCCTAGCATGTAGTGTAAGGTTTTGATATATTCTTATTGAGTAAATGAATCCCCCTCATTTTAAATTTGAGAAATTAAAGCCCAAAGGGATGAAATACCTTGTCTATGTTATAAAGAGTAAAGCCAGGATTTTAAAATATATCCTTGACCTCCAAATTTAATACTTAATCTTTCTTTTAATTTTTCTTTTATTAATCATGAATTTAGTAGATATCAACAATAATGAACATTTTAATATATAAGGTACAGAAAAAGCGATTGTACATTAATCTATGAATCTATTACATATACAGATTGATTTTTTTTTTAAGTTTACAGGATGTCCCAAGAGGCTGAATATAGTTTTAAGTTACAAAATGTACAGTTTTTTGGGATACCCTGTATATTAAATTTAACATGAAAGTACCATCTCTGTCCTGCTTAACTGTGGATTCTTGTAAACTTCCTTCTGTTTTTTCTGTGTAATTTTTAATTGATACTCTTTATTTGCTTCTTTTTTTGCATCATCATCACTACTCATCCACTTCTCTCCATTTCCCTCAAATTAAACCCCTTCCTTGTGACAAATATATACAATTAAAGCAAATTCACATAATCCTATGCTTTTTTTTGCCATACCATGCTGCCTCTCCAAAGTAAACAGCATGATGATTAGAAGACCAAGAATTGAGGCAATAATAATAGCTTACTCTGTGCCAGATATTATGCTAAGTTCTGTACATTTGATCCTTACAACTGTGAGGAAGGTTCTATTATTGTCTGTTTTACTGATGAGGAAAATAAGGGAAACAAAGTTTAAGTGATTTGTCTAGAGTCAGATAGAAGGGTCTGAAGTTGGATTTGAATTCAGGTCTTCCTGTCTTCAGACTTAGCACTTTTCATAACTATGGTACCACCTAGCAAGGAAATCCACCCCAAACCTTGCCGGCAGGGTCTATTATAGATTTCTGATTATATGTATGGAATTTGTTTTTCTTTTTTTCCTTTCCAATGGGGGAGAAGGAAAGGAAAGAAAATATTTGTTAATTGAAAATAATTTTATTTTTAAAAAACCCAAAATTTCCATGGTTCTAAGTTATATTCATCTGAAGTATGTGATTCTATAGCTCTATTACTTTGAGATTTATCTTGAGCTTAGGAAAATATCAGTGATCTCTTGATACTTCCTGTTTTGAGGTCAGTGTGATATTTTTTTAACTATGCTGAGTTATTTATGTCAATCCTTTTTTTCCCACAGATTTTTCAAATAATGTACCAGTGAACCAGATGTTTTTATTTGCATGAATAAATATAGATGTAGAGATGCAGGTTTCCTCTTATATTGGGGGGAAGTAACATTTGGGGTGAATAGTTGGAATGGGGGGTATTGTTTTTCATCACCCCTTTTTCCTTTAGCCTAGGGTCAGGGTTAGAAGGGATGTGCAAAAAGAATTATTTCAGTGTCCCCCGACTTTCTCCAGAACGACCTATGAGATCAAGAAAGTGATGTCATTTGATTAAATTGAGGCAGAATCCTCAATCTCATTCAGAATGGAGACTGATGAATAGCTCAAAATCTTCTGATGCCTCCAGCTTTTCTGGGATCCTGTCTTTAGGCATCTAGGAGCTTTCAAAGGTAAGCAGAAAACCAAGCAAACTTGAAGACTGATAAGTCTCAGTATGTCACGATACACAGGTATGAGAGGCCAACCACATTATAGAGGTTAGAGACCACCCTACCTTACTAAATAGCTGGAAATTTTCAGATCAGAGTAACCATATGATCATATAGCAAAGATATAAACTTTTTTTAAAGGGAAAAATGTACTTTTGTGAACTAGAAAGGATCAAGAACCTCCAGCTTTTTCCCATGATTCCCACTAGCATGGATTAATTGATCAGATTAAATAGATAATGATTGTGCTCCTTAGATAAGATAACATTGCCTATATTTATATAACTAGCAAGTGCCAGAGGCACAGAAAGACCTGGCTTCAGATATTTGTTTCATGAAATGGTTCTAGGATTCTACCAAGAATAGTAGGATGATGAGTTTGGAGTTTTGAAGATTTAAATTGGGGGAAAGTAGAACTTTGCAATAACAAAGCTTGGGTGACATCAGGAAGAAAAAGCATAGAATAGAAGGGCAAACCCAAAGGGGCAGTACAATATGGCAATATGAGGGGGAGCATGAGGGAGAGTGGACCAAAGAGAAAGGTCACTAAAACCTTCACTTGCTTTTCAAGTTGGCTTTAGAAAAATCCTTGACAACTCTGACACTAGGAAATTTGTCCTGGATCCAGGTGCTGATGGGATGGATTGGGATGTAAACTTCAGGGAGGCCATTAGAAGAGCAAGGTCCCCAGGTGATGACCCCTAGTAGCACCCACTGACCAGCATATACGCAAAGGAGAGGACTACCATCTGCCACCTAAAAAGAGAGAGGAGAGTCACTGAGTCAATGTGCAGCATGCATGGGGAGAAGTGGGGAGGAAGGGGAGATCAAAACAAATTGGGGGACAGGCTTTGAGCCTGCATGAGCAGAGGGGAGACAGCTCTAGGCAATGAGTCCTAACCGTGATCTCTGAAGAACCAAGAGGAGGGCCAGTGCACTGAGTCCCATTTGGCATGCTTATCTCTGGACTGGGGCAGTCAGGCTGAAGTTGGAAGATGACTTGACAATTGGTTGGAGATATGAGAGGCATTTTAGCACTCCACAGCTCATCAGGTGGGATGTTAGGGTCTGGGGAAAGGTAAGAGAAGAGAAGCACAGGGTCAGGGTTGGAAGGGATGTACAAGGAGAAAAAAAATGATTTCAGCTCCCATCCTCAAGTCCAGTTCTCAGTAGCTTTAAGGAGAGATAGAAAAATCTTGGAGAGAGAAAAAAGTTGAATAATCCTTCACTTCTATATTGGTCAGGAACACCTCTGAGAAGGCCTTGGGTTATTTAGCTTCTACCCTTCTCCATTCACAGTATAGGGATAGGCTGGTCAAAAGAGGAGGGTGTGATCTAAAAGTCCCCACTGAGTGACATTAACTTCCACTGTGACAGCAACATCTCACCAGCTTGAGTTCCACCTCCATTTTGAAGTTAATGAGTGCACTTCCTTTAAAAAAAAAAAAAAATTATTTTACTTAAAAAAACAGGAAGAAAAAAAAAAAGAAAAAGAAAAAATTGAGTATACCTTCTTTAGACCATTGCTCCCTTACTTCTGGCTTCAATTTCTATATCTTGTGCCTTCACTAAGGTCTCTAAAAATAATGCCACCCCTGTTCATAACATATTTTATACTTTTTCAAAGTACTTCCCATCCATTATCTCATTTAATTTTCATAACATTTCTGTAAAGCATTTATTCTTATTTTCAGAAAAAGCTAAGGCCTATGAGAGATTTGCTAAAGGACAAACGAGGCTAAAGATTATCTAGTTCAATAACCACATCTTAAAGATAAAGAAACGGAAACCCAGAAATGACAAATCATTTACTTGAAGTTGCACAGTGAATTAGTAAAGGCAGAGGGGACAAGAATCCATGTCTCCCAATACCTCATCTAGTGTTCTATAACAACCTCCTGTGTCTGTGAAACTTGCCAAGAACCAACTGTATCTTCCCCTTACACTCTTAGCCCAAAAGAAATGAGAGATGAGTAAAATAAGAGAAGCCACCCCAAATGTTCATATGGTCGATTTGTGTCCAACCTGTGGCAGAGCATTCCGAGCTCATATTGGTCCGATTAGTCATAGTCAGACACACTATGATGTCATTTTGGTCCTCTTAAAGAATGAAGAACAAGAATCAACCAACCTCCCTTCTGGGGTCCCAGTGTGGTCCCAACCCCTGCAATCCAACTCCAACTCTAACGTCTCAGTCATGTGATCTCCTGACCTCATCAATTGTCCTTACCAAAATCTGCTTTAAATCCCTGAGCCCAGCAGATCCTCTTCCAAGGGAAAAAATCGGGGCCCTTGATGAGGGATGTGGGGTAGATAGAGTTGCTGATAGAAGGGGGCTGTGTTAACTTCACCAGAACCAGACTTCCAGGCCTATTATCCACAAGGCTCCTGGGAACTGGGATCAGCTCCTCAACAACAGACAAGGCTTCAGCATAGTTCAGATTCAGCCGTCGCTGACCCATGCTCACAGTGAAATGGGAAAGAGGAAAGCTGTCAGGAAGAGGCAGATAGTGAGAAAGGCAGATTAACAAACAGAACAGTGATGCTGTCCAAACCCCCCTAAGCTCACCCCTCCTCCTGATTTCCTGACTTCTGTTGAGGATATTACCATTCTTCCAATCATGTAGGATCCTAACCATATATCCTCCACTTTCCACTCTTAAACTCCGTCCCTCTTACACAGTCAGTCTCAGTATTGCCTATTTCATTTTCCTGATATCTCTTGCATGTCTCCTTTTTACTCATGGCACTGGTTCAGGTGCTCATCATCTTTGCTTCCTGTGAATTATTGGGAATAATCTTTTAATTGGCTCTCCCTTGATCTATTTTCTCCCTTTTCTAATTCATCCTTCACATAGCTGACAAATGGATATCCCTAAAGCTTCAGGGGCTCCCCCGGGGTCTTTAAAATAAAACACAAATTCTTGTTTGTCATTTAAAGCCCTTTATAAGCTGGTTTTAGTTTTTTTCCTCGATTTCTGCACATTATTCTTAAGTAGTCTATATATTTCACTCAGACTGATCCTCAAATGGCATCTGATGTAGATTCCTCATACTTGATATCCTTTCTAAACTTTTCAACAATCTCTTTTCCAAATCACCAATGCTCTCCTTCCTGACATTGATTTTTTGGAATCCCTAGCTACATGCAAGATTCTACCAAATACCAGCTTTTTTACAGATCCTTTTCTAATCCCCAATTATTAGAGATTCCATCCCCAATTACTACACAGTTTTGTATTTATTTTATCTGTATACATGGTCCCATCAATAGAATGTATGTTCCTTAAGGGGGAAAGGGTAGGGAATGGAACTGCTTTTCTCTGGGTAACACACAGCACTCAGCACATAACAATGTGTAATAATAAATCATGCTAATTAACTGATCTAAATTATCTCAAAGAATCTGAGGCCTATTATTGGGGACATCAGACTCTCCTTCCTTCCTTCCTTCCTTCCTTCCTTCCTTCCTTCCTTCCTTCCTTCCTTCCTTCCTTCCTTCCTTCCTTCCTTCCTTCCTTCCTTCCTTCCTTCCTTCCTTCCTTCCATTTAGATGCAGAGCATTCTGTGATAAGACTTGATACTAGAATCAAAATTGCTGTTGTAGCTGACTGTTGGTGGGAGCAATTGTGATCAACTAAATGAATATTCCTACCAGGCTTCCTTTTCTAACTATTTCCTTGGCACTCACCTTCCAAAGCAATCGCTTATAGTTATCACACACTCTGAAGAGATGAGAGCTCCTTCACAGCGATACCTATCATCCAGGAAAATACTGGCTAGCCAGGGCCATGAACTAGGAATGGCTTTGTTGGTAAGGACTTCAGTGGAACCATATCCTAATCCAGAAAGAACAAAGCATTAGGGGATCTATTGCTTAGGTACTTGAGGAGAGAGCTTCAGGAAAGTTATCCTCAGGCTGCTTTAAAAGTAAAGCTTTGGGGGGGGGGGGGGGTTGGGGTCTTGGTCACTTGAGGAGAGAAACATCTGAGGTCCGGTCCAAAGGCCTTGGGAGAGCAAAGTTCATATATAGTTATATCATGAAGACAAATGTAATTTCTTGGGACGAGAGGGGACTGTATCTCCCCACAATACCCTGCCTTTTTCATCATGGCATATCATTCATTCGTTTATGCATCATTCTTTTGTTAATCTTCAAATATTTATCATTCTTTTATTTGTTAATTAATTTATTCCTTAACAATAAATTCAAACATTCTATAAGCATCTATGCTGCACACCCCCATGCAAGTGCTATAGGGAATACAATTGTATAAGACATATCCTTGCCTTTAAGAATATGTAATATACTTAGGTAGATAGGGCACAGAAGGTATAAATGCAATTAAAATTCAAATGGGGGCAAATGAAGAGTACACACATTATAGATCATGAGGTCAAATGATTTTGGGCTAGGACAGTCAAGAAAACTTCATAAAAAAGTAGGGAACTTGTGACAGCTAGATGGCACAATAGTTAGGGCACCAACTCTGAAGTCAGTAGGACCTGAATTCAAATGTGCCCTCAGACACTTCACATTTCCTAGCTGTGTGACCATGGGCAAGTCACTTAATCCCAATTGCCTTAGGGAAAAAAAAGTAGGGAATTTAATACAAACGTGTGAGGATATAGAATTTCTATATGTGGAGATGGGGAAAGAAGAGGAAAGTATTTTAATGAGAAGAATATGAGGCAAGGCATAGAGGAAGAAATCAGAAGATGTGCTTTAAGACTGAGGAATAACTTGCTGAAACAGAATATTTTCATAGGAAGAAGACCTTGAGTGACAGAATGAAGCATTTAGATTTTATTCAACTGAGAATGATGAACCACATTTTAGGAGAATTTATCTGGTGGTAATTATTCTGCAACGGATAGAATATTGACCATGGAATCAAGAAGGCCTGATTTCAAATACCATCTCTATTTTGTGACCTTGGGTAAATTACTTAATCCCCAAATTGCCTTTAGACAGTTTCCTAAAACAAAATCATAGTTCTTTCAGACATTCATTCAGTAATAAGGTTGAGGTTGGTAAAAATGAGAAAGAGGTAAGAGACACTGGAGATAGCAAGAGCAAAAAGGAGATTTATGGCAAAAATCTAGGTATTAAATTGTTTTGACAGAATTTTCAATTTTCTTTTTTGGTGTTTTTAAATTTTTTTTTTCTCATTTTCTAAACTTTTTTTTTTTTTTTTTAAACTAAGGAAATCCACCTTCTCTCCTTTCCACCTCTTCCCAACCCCTCATGGAAAAACAGAGAAAACAAAACCCTTTTGATAAATATATATACTCAAACAAAGAAATTCCCATGTTAAATATGTCAAAAATAAATAAATAAAAATCTCAGTCTTCATCTGAATTCTTCACTAGGCTTTAGATTATGAAAATTTTGGGAATTATTTTCCCTCTGAGTTTTGGTTGTTTTGGTTTCTTTGTTTTTAATACTTGCACTACCTATTTTCAGGACTGTTGTTAGGAAACTAATTTGTAAATTGTAAAACACTGTATGAATATAAGTATCTAGTACTGTAATAGAAAAGTGATCATGGAGAAGGGATATAGGACCAGGACTAAAACATTCCAAGCAAATATATATACTCTAAAGAAATCAGAAATCCCTGAGAATGTCTGTGGAATTGTATGGAATTACGTTGCACAAAACTCTGGAATTTGCTATTCTACCAATCTCCTCAGACAGAAATCTTAGAATCATAGCTAATTTCTTCCATTATAACATAAACAATTTCTGCTTTTCCTCTCTTTCTACCCTTTGATGAGAAGTCACATTTATAGATCACTTCTTCCAACTTTAAGACCACCAGTGTTCTTCTTAGCACTCTCTCTCTCTCTCTCTCTCTCTCTCTCTCTCTCTCTCTCTCTCTCTCTCTCTCTCTCTCTCTCTCTCTCTCTCGTTATGCCACAGTCTCCTTGAGCTGTTCTACCTCAGTTTCCCTGCACTAGTTTCCCTCATTGTCCTGACTGAGTTTCCCTGAATTGTTCTATCTCAGTTTCCTTAACTGTTCTGCCTCAGTCCCCTAAGTCATAAAACCCCCCTGGTTCATTAAGACTGAGGACCATTTGCTCTAAGGTTATAAATTGTCCATGGGAGATGAGGAGCAGATCAGACTTCCTGACTCCTAGTTCCTTCTGCCTCCAAGAATTTATGACACTGCCCCTCTAAAATATTCCAAAAGATAAGTCTATCTCGGATACTTCACTGACATCTTTACTTCTGTTATTCAAACATTCTGACTCTGGCTTTTAGTAAAAATTTACAACATCCTTTCCCCCCCCCCACCCCCATCCTGAAAAGGCTTCTAATTTTCCCGATCTTTTTCCTTTCCTTTGTCTGAAGAGCTATAAAAGTGTTTATTGTTCCCCCATTCATTACTGGATACTTTGAGACGAGAGTCCTGTCCAGTCAATTAAACTCTCCAATTAATAAAATATTAAAAAAAACTCTCTAATCTCTATCTTGCCTCAGTTTCTCTGGCATTACACTCTCTCTCTCTGTTTTCCTCCCTCCTTCTTTTTCTCCCTCTCTCTCTTTCTCCTTCCTTCTTCCCTTCCCTCCCTCTTTCTTTCCCATTTGATCCTCATAATAATCCTGAAAAAAAATATATATTATCTTTATGAAAAAAAATTGAGGCAAATAGGGATAAAGTGGTGCACTCAATCTGCCTATTCTAAGGTCAGTTTTTAATTTAGGTCTTCTTGCTTTCATGTCCAGTATTCTGTTTTCTGCATTACTTAGGTCCTTAAGTACTTTTGTACTTTGTTATCTCTATTTTTCTACCTTATTACTCTTGCAGGACTCCAAAAGGAAATTGAATTAATTCCCAATTTAAATGTGAATCTGATTCTCAAATAAGATTGCAAACTCTGGGGTTCTGACCCTAAGGCCTTCAGCACTTCCATTATAATCCATCCATTATAATCCTGGCAGGATCATTAGCATCAGCTTTCTGCTGTACACAATTTCGCTTCTAAGAGCTCCTGTATCTTGTCCCTCAGGGTCCCATACTCATCACCCAACCTCCCATACCTGGCAACAGCAACAACAGCAGCAGCGACAACAGGAGTACATATAGTACAGCTCCCATATCTCTCTGTTTCACCACAAATTTTGCCTCTTTTTTGGAAATGACTACTCTCCAATCCTTTCTATTACCCTACCCATCTTCCCCTGAGCACACACAATCTGCGTCACTAGGAGAAACAAAAAGGAGAACTGAGAAACTCTTTTAAAAGAAAAGAAAAATCACTTTCCTGTGGGGGAGGTCATAGAATTATAAAGAAGGTGAAAGAGATCTTTGAGACCATTTGGTCAGTTTTATTATATAGATGAGAAATCTGAGGCCTGAAGAATTGTCCAAAGTTACACAAAATGTCAGTAGTAAAAATGGAACTCATGGAAGTCTTGTCCTCTTACCTCTATCACAAGCCTTATTTGCTATACAGTTATTTCAATCATGTTTGACTCTTCATGATCCTATTTGAAGTTTTCTTGGCAAAGACACTAGAGTGGTTTGCCATTTCCTTCTCCAGCTTACTTTACAGATAAGGAAACTGAGGCAGTTAGGGTTAAGTGACTTGCCCAGGGTCACACAACTAATAAATGTCTAAAGCCACATTTGAACTCAGGAAGATGAATCTTCCTAACTTTAGCCCTGGCATTCTATCTACTCTGCCACCTAGCTGTCCATAAGACTCATCACTGAGTTACCTTTCATGAAGATGTATTTCTCCTAAGCATATTCAAAGAATCTCATGATTTAGATCCTTTAAGTTTATCCATCTAAGCAGATTTTGCTCAACAATTTTCACTAGATTGATCCTTCTTTGAAAATAGGATTGTAATTTATAGAATGACAGAATTATGTGAGGGAATTAGAAGCTATGTAATGTGTATCAAGAAAAAGAATTAAGGGTATTTCAGTTGGAGTGGGAAGACTTTGTTGTGACCTGATCCTATTCTTCAAGAATTAGAAAGATGCTCATAGGACTAAATAGGAAAGATGCAGGACTAAACTTGTTTTCTTGGGCTCCAGAGGTTAGAACTAGGATGGAACAAAGGGCCCATGGAACATAGAGATTCATTAACTCATCATAAAGAAAAATTAGGGTTGTCCAAAAGTGGAATGGACCACACTGTTGGGGATTTCCAGGCTTTTGATTTGTGAGACAAGGCTCGGGTGAAGTAAAATAATTTACTAAATTAAAAGTAAAAGTAGAAGTTTATTTTAAATCATCGAGAGATCTCAGTGGAGCAGAACTCTCCGATGGAATTTGAGTTCTGTCGTTCTGCTCACCTGCCCATTCTTCCCACCCTCTTATATAGGATTTGAGACAATACAGAGCTTTTGGGTTTAAATAGGCTTCAGTAAGGCTATAGAAAGTTTGATTAGTGATAGTTCAAATTATATAGAGCTTAAGTGGAGGTACTTAACGTGAATTCAGTTCTATTGAAAGTTAAGTATGGGTACTTAGCTTTAGTTCAGCTCTATAGAAAACTTGGGTAGTGTCAGTTGAACTCTATAGAAAGGTAAATTAGTGGTACTTAACAGAGGTGGGGTTAGCTGACTTCTAGGTCATAAGGTTAATGTGGAAAGTGACTTTTTAGGGTCTCCAACCTCAGTTTCCCTCATCAATACCAGAAAGCAAATTGGTTCCCTCTTATTGGAGATTAGTTGATGACTGCTGTATGGTCTCCTATGAGATGCATGATTATGATGAGGGAGAAACCAGACAGCCCAGTATGTAAATGACCAACAAAATCTTACATCCTTTGGAGAAAAATTCCTTTCTTAAAAAGACTTACAGTCTCTGGAGAAACTCCTTTGTTTATAAAAACTTCTCCAGATCCTCTGGAAGCAGAAAAGTCTATTCAGATACAAACTTAGGTATTCTTACCTATTCTGTTCTATTATTCTGTTTTTGTATAAAATAAAGTTTTCAAATTATGGTTCTTGGCAATATTGCTTCTCTCTTGAAGCTGATATTACCCGCCAAGACATCTTGGTGTTCTTTCCTAATCAATAAAGTCTTCCTTATCACAGCTTTGAGCACTGACTCTGGAGTCAGAGCACTGGATTCAAATCCTCCCTTAGACGTTTCCTTACCTATAAAGTAAAAATGTTAGATTGGTTGTCAGATGGGGTCATGAAGAGTCAGAAGTGACTAAACAATAATAACTATAGTCACATCACTCCACTAGTTATGCATCGTATTGCTATTTGTAAATATGATAAGTTTTATACCTTTTATAGACCTATCAATGTAGTATTGCATTGTATTACAGTTTGCATTTTTTTTTTGCCATGATGCATATGTGTTTTGTATATGAATATGCAGGCACTGTTTGATATGCATATAGTGCATACAGTTAAGAGGTAGTAACAGGAGCTTTACCGTGTGCTAATGTAATGCCAGAGAAACTGAGGCAAGATAGAGATAAGAGAGGTTTTTTTTAATATTTTATTAATTGGAGAGTTTAATTGACTGGACAGGACTCTTGTCTCAAAGTATCCAGTAATGAATGGGGGAACAATAAACACTTTTATAGCTCTTCAGACAAAGGGAAGGAAAAAGAGCGGGAAAATCAGGATGGGGGAGGGGGAGTTGTAACTTTTTACTAAAAGCCAGAGTCAGGATGTTTGAATAACAGAAGTAAAGATGTCAGTGAAGTATCCGAGATAGTCTTATCTTTGGAATATTTTAGAGGGACAGTGTCATAAATTCTTGGAGGCAGAAGGAACTAGGAGTCAGGAAGTCTGATTTGCTCCTCATCTCCCATTGACAATTTATAACCTTAGAGCAAATGGTCCTCAGTCTTAATGAACGAGGGGGTTTTATGACTTAAGGACTGAGGCAGAACAGTTAAGGAAACTGAGATAGAACAATTCAGGGAAATTCAGTCAGGACAATGAGGGAAACTAGTGCAGGGAAACTGAGGTAGAACAGCTCAAGGAGACTGTGGCATAACACTATGATGTATATTATTTGTGAATGGCATTATGAGAATAATAGTGGGGCTATAATAACTCTTGTTATTTTAAATGTTGTTGAACATGTTGATGCTTGTTTCACATATTTGCAGATTTCAGTTATACTTTGGTCAGTTTCTCAAGGAACTTCAACATTTCTAGCCTTAAGTGTGAGAAATAAACCTCTTGCACTTAGAAAAGGATGAAATTAAATTTAATGTCTATTACCCATCTCCAGAAGAGAATAGGCACAAACTAGGAGAGAGGAAGATTAAACATTGTAGCTCTATTCCCTGACACAAAATCCTTTCCTTACTACATACTGCCCATTCTCCAACTCCAGAGGTTGCAACTTGCCAATAAGCCTATTACATGCTTATCTCTAAATATGTTCCCTTTCCCATTATATACATTGCATGACCATTAAAATGAGCCTAAGCTCCTCCAGGGGAGGAGAAGTTAGTATTTATAAGCTAATTGAGCATGAGCATGAGCATGAGCATGAGCTTAATCTTTACTCAAGTATCTCCTATCCTTGAAGAGGACAGAACCAGTTACATTTTATCTAGTCCTTCTACTAACTACTACTCTGAATTTATAGAAACAAACACTGTTTTATCTCTCATTAGGGAGAATGTAGCCCACTTTTTGGCATGATCATGGAATCCTTGAGGGAAAAGAGACTTGCTTACTAACCAGGTTGTTAGATTCTCCAGATTTCGTGTTCTTACCCCTCACTTTGACCCTGATAGATTTCTGGGACAAAGGAGGAGAAAATATTGTTGGTAGCTGAAGTAGAAGCCCTCAGAGCTAACAAAGAGTCAGACTAGCATGGATTTGGGTACTATGGAGGCATTTAGAGTATGAGTTAGGGTTTGTACTGCAGCTGTACTGGGGACCAATCATGAGTAAAATTGTTACCTTCTTTCCTTTCCCTAGGGAAAAGAAGTCAAGAGTACTGTTTTTTGGCTAATTCTTTCCTTATCATATTGATGGGGGCGGTAGCCCCTTGATATTCCTTGTTTGATCTCCAACTTCCTTTGGGACTTGGACCTTTGATACAAGATCTGGTCAAACTAGTTTGGGCTATCTGAGCTGGCCAGGGTTTTACAGCCCCCCCATTCTAATCTGCTCAAACAGACCAAATGCCAGCAGGAAATTCCTTTTTGGGGAAGAGACTTCTGTCTCTACCCACAAGATAACAAGAGAATCCTTATCTTATTTACATCACTCCTCGGAACCTCCTTACATCACTGCATCTGAATGATTGTGCTTTTGTATAAAACAGAGTCCTCAAAAATGTATTCTTTGCAAAATTGGCCTTGTACCTTGCAGCCATTTTGCCCACCGACTCTCCAGTGTATCCATTCTAATCAATAAAGACTTTGTTTCTACACAGCCTTGAGTAGCGAAATTCATTCGCTAAAGGACCCACCCATTGGGACTTTGGGAAGGAGAGAAATTATTAAACATCCTGAAAGGAACTGACCCATCTCGGTTTAAACCCTCAGTTTACTCCTCATCAATATCTTTACCCTTTGCCTCTTCTTGTCTGTTTCATCCAAAACTGATTTTTAAAGTCCTCCTTTAATTTTATGTTCTTTAATAAATTATTTATAAACAACTTTCTGACCAGTTAGGGCTATTAAATATTTGAAGAGACAATGAAAGAGGGGGATTCCATTCCTAAAGAAGGGAAATATTTCAATGAAATCTGACTAAGTGGGAAGGGAGCAGGGAAGGGAGGAAGGGGAGAGAAGAGGGAAAAGGAGAAGGAGGAAAAGAGAGGATGAGGAGAAGAAAAAGGGAAAGAGAGAAAGAGGGAGAAAGAAAGCTAATTTTATTTTCCATAAACTTTACAAGGTTTACATAAACCTTGCAAAGTCACCATCTGAAACTCATAGAAATACCTTCAGATGATGAGTATGGAAAGTCATTCCATGAAGCCAAGAAAAGCTGCTTGGTTACCTGAAAGAAATGCCTGGCAAGAATGTGGTAGGGATAGGGCAAGGGAGGGAACCAGGGGAAGGAAAGCAGAGATTAAAGAAGTAGAGAGCACAAATGCACTAAGCTCCAGTTCCAATGACTCTCTCAGTGCTCAAGATAGGACCAGCAGCTTTGTTTGAGTTAAAAGGACTGTTCTCTTTGCCCCCTGTTGGTTCAACATTTAAAAGAAAAATTCTTAGACCAGGTAATCTAGTGTTTGGTTTGAAGACGATTGTCATCAGAATTATTGAGTAGCTTTGTACTTTCTCTGAGGATCAGAGGAATTTAATGTATGGAAAGAAACAAGGACACATCACAAAGACATTTTGAATATTACATTCTTTCAGATTCTGATATGTGAAGTATCAGGGAAATTTATATCATTTTGCTAGGCCTAGTTTCTTTCAATCATGTTTTTATCCTGGGTGATTTTGGGTAAATACATGCAATGTGTTTTCATGCTACCCAAACTCATAGTGAAGTCTGATTATCTAGATGGGACTGTCTCTCAAAAGGGAGTCCTTCCACCATTTTTGTATATATACTTTTTCTCATCCTTCTCTCTGATCCTAGACATACATGGGACCATGGGGCCATGTCAATAATTATATTAACTATTTGACATCAGGATAATTATTTGAGAATATCTTTCCTTAGTACTCCATTAAGTAACATACCAACTGGTTGGTAGGATTCTAGAAAAGAACCAGAGGTCATTGATTAACCTTTGGGTGATCTAATATTGGACTGAGAAATTAAATTATTTGCCTCTCATTTCAAATCCTCCTCACACTGTAGTTACTTGCTCTTCACCATCTTGAGTTATTTTTTTCAGATCTTGCTTTCAGGTATTTATTAAATAATATCCCTTTCTCAAATTTTAGCTAAAAAAAGATAAAGTTCTGTCTCTAACCTGCCTCTCACAATCTTTTGGAGAGAAATGGCTTTAAAATGGTGAGAAATGAACAATAAATGATAGAATTTCAGGCATTGTAGTAAACTGAGATGAGAAATATCCCCAGGGGGCAACTAGGTGGCGCAGTGGATAGAGCACCAGCCCTGAATTCAGGAGGACCCCAGTTCAAATCTGGTCTCAGACACTTAACTAGCTGTGTGACCCTGGGCAAGTCACTTAACCCCAGCCTCAGGAGAAAAAAAAAGAAAAAAAGAAAAAAAAAAGAGAGAGAAATATCCCCAGGTGTTGTCCTTTTTCAAACCACACAACATCAGCAACCATCTATCAGCCTTTGTATATATAAGACACATCTTAGGACCTTGTCATCAGGTCAGGTCAAGACTGAGGACTAGCAATCAATGAAAAAAATGACAGGACTTTCCTGCACTTATTCACTCACTCATTCATTCAAGCAACAAGTATTTATGAAATAATAAGTGTTAGGTCCTGTGCCAAGTGTTGGGGACTGGGAAATACCATAGCTACAGCTGACAGTTATCTTTAGCTCCTGTTCTCTGGGCATGTTGTCAAGTGAAGCTCTGATAGCTTGATGTTTAGAACTGAAACAGAATAAGGGAGGAAATACTAAACCAGAGACAAGTGAAGAACCTGAATGGCAGATCCAGATAGTCATGGTTCTAGCCAGGGTGATTCAAATGGCTTCCAGCTGATTTCTGGAGAAAGATCATCAACACTCCTAAAGAGACTTACAACCATATCATATCCCTCTCACATACAAAAGGAGTCAACAAGTTCTCCTTAGTAACCCCCTACTTTCTCTACCCACCCACCACCAGACTAGAAGTAACGTTGGAATCCATTTTACAGAAGAGACTGAAGCTATGGAAAGGGTTGAGTAGCTATCCCATAGTCACATGCTAAATAGAGGAAAGATTCAAATCCAGGTTTCCATTCTTTGTGTTTAGATAATTAGCTCTCATGTCTCTAGAACAAGAGCACGATGTTCCCTGAACAATGTTAGATATACACTAACAAATTCTTATTCTTTGACTTTCTTTCTTCCAGACTACTTGCTATCCAACCACACCCCCTCTTTTCCTGTTGTTATTTTTCACACATCATTCTTTCCAAGATTACATTTTGTTTTATATACTTAATATAAATGCAAATTGGTATCTAATTCTTGGTGGGGTTTAGCTGACACCCTACATTTGGAAAGCACCCTATTCTTATCGCTATTCACAAACATCTCCAAGAGTGGGTTGTTTCTATGGTTGGCTAATCCCATTCTTTTTTGTTCATTCTTATTAGCTTCAGTTTCAGAGTATGACATTTCCTGACTTTATTCCCTGATTTGGCCCTACGTGTGGCCCTGTTTGAAGCCTGAGGTGTCCTGTGCATTGTCAGTTCAGATTGGTTATGTGGAACATCTAATCTACTTGCCTCATTTAAAAATGAGGAAACCAAGCTTCAGAAATATGAAGTCACTTGCCTAAGGTTATATATCTGCTTCATAATAATAACTGATATATAGATTTAAATTTAAATTTGCAAAGTATTTAATGTACATAATTTTATTTATAACTTACAAGGAAGGTATTTCTCCTCCATTTCATACATGAAGAGAATTTTAGTAATTTGTTCATGGTTATAACTTTTGGACATAAGGATTTGAATCCAGGTCTTCCTGACTTTGAGTTCGATACTCTATCCAAAGCATCACTATGTCTCTCAGTCATGTAAGAAAAAACCTCCTGACTGAATCAGGTAAATTTTTCAATAGCTGACACTTGAAGAGAATGAAATAAAATTGAGTCCTAGCCAGCAAACCAGATTCTTTGGTTAGAATTTCAAAAATAAAGTGGACATGGCTGAGGGGTTGTGGAGTGCCTGAAGGCAGTGACTGGGAGAAGAAACATTAAGGTCAACAATCACCTTAACTCTATCAGTTCTTTAGGAGTGTTGAGTTTCAGAAAAAAAATTGAGTCAAGAGATCTGGATTTTATCCAGTCTTGGCTCTGCTCCTAACCAAGTGGATAACTTTTGGCTTTTCAAGTCCTTACTCTTTATTTCAGTCTTTTATTCTATAATCTGCCCATCCACAGGTGAGCTAACAGCATCATAGCAGCTATTCAATGAATGCATGACAAATCTAGTTAATGTTTATTAGATGAATTTTAACTGATAGCTCAAGGTGTTTTTGTATTATTATAACAAAAAATTCTAGGGAGCTGAAAAGCCTTTTGGACTTTTTTCTGGCAGATCTAGTGGTGAAATCTCAAGCACCATGACAGGAAGTGGGGGAGACAATTTTGGGTGGAGACTGGACAAACTTTTGGCACCTTTCAAAACCATACAATATTGGTTCTTCCCACAACTAAAGCTGGTGCTTATTAAAGGAAAAGGAGGGGAGGGACATGGAGGAAAACACAAATGGTGCTCAAACCTGAGCCATCTGGCTCTGAGATCAGCTGACCACACCCAGTGTTCATAGATGCAGACAAAAAACATTTCCTGGTCAGGATCCTTAATGTACCCACTCTACCACAAAAGACACAACTCAGCCAATGTGTGGCAAGGGGCTTCAGCTGGTGTCTCTGAGGGGAAGTGAATCAAATAAGCTAGCCCAGATGTTACTACGATATAACAATCAGCAAGATTTTTTTTTAAGACAATTTTCTATGTTCCCAGCTATGGGTCCATTAAATAGATGACATGATTATTGTCTTTGACATTCTTTTTAAAAAAAATTTTATTGATATATTTTATTTCTATATTATCTTCATTTCTAAATATGACCCTTCCCACTCCCCTATACAGCAAACCATCCTTTGAAACAAGGAAATAAAACAAGAAGAGATTGGGGAATGACCAAATAATTGTGGTATCTTATTACTGTATTGTAAGGATTTTACCGTACTGTAAGAAATGAACATAAAGAATTCAAAGAAACATAGAAACACATGAAATGATAAAAAATGAGGCAAGCAGAGTGAGGAAAACAATATACATAATAAGTAAAACAATGTGGATGAAAAGAACAACTACTACAAAGCAACTTAAAGTCAATGTTGTTAAATTATACAGAAAATATCTAAGAAGACACTTTTCCTATCTCAACTTTCTTCCTTTGTCAGAGGCTGAGATTCATGAGTATGGAACAGCTTATATAACATTAAATTTTTCCAAAGTGTTGATTGATTTTTATTGATTTCTCCCCAATCTCCCTTCCTCCCTCCCTTTATCCCTCCTATTTCCTTCCCTCTTCTCTCTCTCTCTCTCTCTCTCTCTCTCTCTCTCTCTCTCTCTCTCTCTCTCTCTCTCTCTCTCTCTCTCTCTCTCTCTCTCTCTCTCTCTCTCTCTCTCTCAAATGTCTTTGTTATAAGGGACAAATCTTTGAAGGAAAGAGGGGAAGGATATAGGGGGAAGTATAAGTTATATAAAAATAAAAGAGATTAAGAAAATCTGTTTTTAAACAAAAAAGGGAACAAAGGAATTAAACAAAACTAACCAAAGCATCAACTAATTCTGAAATATAAGCAGTATTCCAATGTTTCCCCAACACTACAAGAAGCATTTATTTCATCTCTTCTTTAAGACCAAGCTTAGTTAAAATTAAACAACATCAATTTTCTCTTACAAAAAAAATTTCCATTTATATTTCTTTAGTCGCTATATCACTGAAATTCAAATACCAACTCATCATTTCTGTCATTCCACTGTTACAAATTTACACAAATTATTTCATATAACCCTTAGAAAACCTGTTTAGGTAAATAGCTAATAGGGACAGTAGGTGGTACTATGGACAGAGTGCCAACTCTGGAATCAAGAGAATCTGAGTTCAAATCTAGCCTACCATGCTTGCTAGTTGTGTAACCCTAGGCAAGTCACTTAACTCCAATTTTCTTTAAAAAAAGGTAAATAACTAATTATCCCCATTTTGTTGTTGTTGTTTGGTCATTTCAATCTTGTTGGACTCTTCCTGACCTCATTTGGGTGGGTTTTTTTGTTTTTGGGTTTTTTTTGGCAAAAAATACTGAGTAGTTTGCCATTTCCTTCTCCAGCTCATTTTGTAGATGAAGAAACTAAGACAAATAGGGTTAAGTGATTTGCCCAGGGTCACAAGCTAATAATTCTTTGAGGACAGATTTAGATTCAAGAAAATGAATCTTCCTCATTTTAAGCTCAGCACTTTGTTCACTGTACTACCTAGCTATTTCTAAATTGTTGTTCTAAATTTCAGTTGTGTCCAACTTTTCATGACCCAATTTGCTGTTTTCTTGGCAAAGATACTGTAGTGATTTGCCATTTCCTTTTCCATCTCACTTAATAGATGAAAAAACTGAGTTTCAGAGAAAATAAGAGACTTACCTAATGCCATATAACCTTTTAGGCGCAAATCAAAATTAAACTCTTAAGTCTCCTTAATCCCAGCCAAGGATGGTTATGATTACAGTGGAAATTCTGCAATTCACCTCATCAAATGATTATCCCAGAAGTCCTCATTGTTTTTTTTTTTTTTATTGTTTTCTTTCTTTCCCCTGGTTATACATGTACATTAAAAATTTTAAATACACACTTCTTTATGAATCACATTGGATGAAAAATCAGAACAAAAGGGAAAAATCATGAGAGAAAATAAAAACAGAAGAGAAAGGAAAAAAAAATAAACATAGCATGTGTTAATTTACATGCAGTCTCCAAAAAGTCCTAATTGTAGAAGCACTTCTTGTGTTGCTGGTTTGGGTGGCAGATAGGACAGATAATGGTTGAAACACTGATTTGCAGCCATCTGATGGTAGAAAGAAAACATCATTTACATTATGTATAAACTGAAGGATTGGCCTTGTGCAAAATGAGAGGCATTTGGAAGACTAAAAATGAGAGGTCTTTGGGATTGACTGAAGATATTAACAACCAGACTGTTTTAAACACTTGAATTTCCACCATTAACAATAATACTTCACTTATGTTTAATAGTGTAAATATAAGAAGAGTTTCCTGAGCAATGTGAAGCTACATGTAGGTTATCTCCCACTGGAAAAAAGTTCAATAATGCTCTCGGCAGTAGGCCATGACTGAATCAGACCAGCCCTATGATACAGGTTCTGATTTGGAATAAAAGGAGATACTTTTAGATCATCTAACAGTCAACAAAAAGTACTTAGTCATTTCCCAGAAGGCAGTTTGATTTATTTGAGTGCAGCTTTTCTACTTTTATGTTGGCCACAGAGGCTTTTGTGAAGCCTGAAGGAGGCTACTGACTCTTCATCATCTCATCTGTTCATTACCCCATGATGACTTTTACACTTAGGCAACTGAAAAGTTATATCAGTGGTTTGAATCTTAGTCCTTTGAAAAAACTATCCTAATCTATATGGGGTAGATGATTCTTCTATGATACATTGGTCCTTTGCAACAATATTCTAGAGATCTTCTAGAAAATCTTCCATTTCTTAATTATCTCAGAACGATTACTGGATAACCCTGAACTGAGGATGTGAAAAGCCTAGGATAAACAGCACTGTAAGAGATAGGGGAAAAAAAACTGAAGCAAGTTAACCAACCAGTCAATTAACACTTCCCCTTCCTAAACAGCAAAAACAAACAAACAAACAAACAAACAAACAAACAAACAAACAAACAAACAAAAGCAGTGCACTTGTCCCCTGAAGAAATGTCAGGAGAATGAAGACCAGAAATACCAGACTTAAAATCCTATTAATATTGTAGATCACACTTGATGCAGGCCAATCAATGATTCAAGTTGGGACCAATTCACAATTCTATTAATAATGTGCCTATGTGCCTATATTTTCACAGTTCCTCCAATGATTGTCACTTTTCTTTTTGGTTATCTTTGTCAATCTGATGGATATGAAGCTTGACCTCAGAATTGTTTTATTTATTTTTTTTTAATTAGATTTTGAGCATTTTTCTTATGACTGTTGGGTTCCCTTTTTTGAGAACTGCCTATTCATATCTTTTGACCACTTATTTATTGGAGAATGGCTCTCTTTTTTTGTGTAATGGTTCAAAAGTCTTAGTGTAGATTTAAGCTTTAAAAGTTTTTCTGATCAACTCTGATGGATGTAGTTCTTTTCAACAATAAGGTGATTCAGACCAATTCCAATAGGTAGAGGTAGAGAGCCATCTGTATAGAGAAACTGGGGAATGAATGTGAATAGTATTTTCACTTTTGTTGTTATTGTTTGCTTGCCTTTTTTTTTCTTCTCATTTTTTTCTTTTTTATCTGATTTTTCTTATGTAGCATAATAAATGTGGAAATATGTATGGAAGAATTGCACATGATTAAAATATATTGGATTATTTGCTATTTAAGGGGGAAGGGGAGGGGCAGGGAGAAAAATTTGGAACACAAAGTTTTGCAAGGGTGAATGTTGAATACTATCTTTGCATGTGTTTTGAAAATAAAAGCTATTTTTCAAAAAGCTTATCTGAATTATCCCCTCACTCACATCAGATTGGCTAACATGACAGAAAAGAAATGATAAGTGTTGGAGGAGATAAGGGAAAAGAAGAGCTGTTGATAGAGTGATAAACCATTCTGGAGAATGATTCAGAACTATGCCCAAAGTGCAATAAAACTATGCATACCCTTTGACCCAGCAATACCACTACTAGGACAACTATCTCTTAATACTATCTCCTAACTACAATTCCTCAAGAAGAACAATAAAAAAAGGGAAAAAAAATACCCATATATATCATCTATAGCAGCTCTTTTTGTGGTGGCAAAGAATTGGAAATTGAGGAGATGTTCATCAATTAGGGAATAATTAAACAAATTATGGTATATGAATTAGGATGGAATACTTATTGTGCTGTAAGAAATGATAAAATGGATAGTTTTAGAAAAACTTGAGAAGACTTAAATTACTGATGAAAAGTGAAGTGAGCAGAACCAGGAGAATAATCTATAGAATAACAATAATATTGTGAAAATAATTAACTGTGAAGGACTTAGTAACTTTAATTAATACAGTGATCTACCTCAATTTCAAAAGAATCATAATGTAAAATGCTATCCATCTCCAGACAGAAAAGTAATGGAGTCAGAGTACAGACTGAAGAGGATTTTTTCTTTCCTTGTTTTTTGGTCTTTTTCAGAATACCAAAATATGTTTTCTGTAACTTCATATATATAGTGGTTATCATATTTCTTGCTTTTTTCAGTGGGTTGGCAGGGTGGAAGGAGAGAGAAAATGTGGAACTGAAAATAAAAATGAAATTTTAAAAACCTTTAATAGTTTAAATCTTCACTAAGACTTTTAAAATATCCTGAATATTTGGATCAATTCTTTATATCTCTTGGATATCAGGTCTTTATCACAGAGATTTGCTGCAGAAATTTCCCCTTCATTTAGCCTTTTTCCTTCTAATTTTAATTACATTAATTTTTATAGTACTTTTCAATTTAAGTAATCAAAACAATAAATTTTCTTTTTTGTGAGTCTTCCTATCCCTTCTTTAGTCACAAACTCTTCCATTATCCATAGCTGAAGAATTCATTTTCTTTCTTACTCCCTCTAATTTGTTTATGATTTAATCTTTTCTATCTAGGATGTGTATCTACTTAGCCTTATTGTGGTAGATTGTGTGAGATCTTGGTCTGTATCTAATTTCTGCCAAACTATCCTCCAGTTTTCCTAGAAGTTAAAAAAAAAATTAGTGAGTCCTTATACCAGTACATGTCTTTTTGTTGTTAGAAACTCCTAGTTGATGGCTCACTTAAAATTTCTGTTTTTTCTTTTATCTGTTTCTCTTTTTGTTTATTGGTTTTCTAAACTTTTTTAGTTGCTTGCCTACTTTTTGCTCTTTTTCCTCTTTTTTTGATGATGCAAATGTTTAAAGATATGAAGTTTCCCCTAAGTATTAAAAAAGTAAACAAGTCAGCAATTGCTCTTTCCACTATAGTGAAGTGCTTCTCCTAAACAAAATACCACAATTCATCCCATCATATTTAGCCATTCTTAAGGTGTACAAGTAAGTTGAATACTTGGGGGAAAAAATACAAAATAAGCATTAGCCACCAAACTAGGTGTGTAGCTTTGGCAAACAAGCATGATTTATCACTTCAGATTTTCAAGGTAATTATTTCTGGTATTTTATTCACGGTTCTTTGCCCAGTCTAGGTTATCTGTCACCTGGTAAACAAGTGTCTGGGCTACAGTTTCATGATCCAAACAGCTCTGCTTTCCATATGTGTATTTAGTTGGAAAAAAAAAGCATAGCGTAATAAGAGACATACCAAACCCAACCCTTATGAGCATTGGCAGATGCAATTCCCAAGAGGACTTTGTAAAATACACAAACATTTTTTTTAACTATTTTTGGTCCACTAACCATGTGATAAAAGAATGGACTTTTGAGTGGCTACTGAATTAGAACTAAAGTCCACTCAAAAGGTACTAAGTGTCTAAAGTAAGCCTCTTTCCCCGTTTTCCCTGACTGTTTCAAGTGAGAAAAATGTGCTATAAACTTCTGAGTAACTAGAGAGGCCTCAGGGCCTACACAACTGGGGCAACATGTGACTCCTGCATACAGGGCTCTTTTCTGCTTCTGATTTTTCATTTTAGATGGAAAAAAAAAATCTTAGAAATCACTATAACCTTGTGTGCTTCAAAAGGTTATAATGACAAGTTGTTAAAAGCTCAGAATCCAGAATCCAGGCCAGTTTTTATTAGCATTTAATCTGGATAAGGTGCCAGTAACAGGAGCACAAAGGTAGGCAAGGATACTACTCACCAAGCCCCTATACTACATTCAGACTGTGAACTTGAGGGGGCAAATGACTTGTAGGAATTGCTTTAAAATTGAATCCACTCTTACCAGAAATAGAGGTGATTGATAGGGAGTAAAATGTGCCTCCAGTCCAGGGGAATGATTTGTATTCTTCATGTTATACCTTCTCAGTAAATTTCCTTTTGTAAAAATTAATTGATGCTATCTAGAATGAAAAGATATCAGGGCACTAATCATTAGCAATTAACATTGGCATTAAAGAAAACCTTACTGTCCCTTGGAGTACTCCTAGAATATTTTTTTTCAAGTTAATCAGAGTTAAGTGTGCCTAGTAAATGTCAAGTGTTTTAGGCTAGATTTGAAAGATCAATGCTGTATCCAATGTGCAAACTAGCTACTCATCCCTAGAATCTTAAACAGAAGATGTAGTCAGAATCTGGTGAAATAACCTGCTATTTTCCATGTGGACTGGGAGAACAAAGTCCAGAGTATTTAACTGAAATAGTAGCATTGAATGTTAGAGTGATTTTGAACTCATCTAGTTCAATTTTCTCATGGGAAAATTGAATTCCTGAGAAGTTGAAAGAGTTATCTAAATTTCATTTTAAGTTTTTTTTCTCCTCAAACAGAACTCTATTAAAGCATAGCATTTATCAGAGAGAAATTAATATGTATAGACATGATACACAATACAATATTTTTCCAATTTTTATTCTTAATTTAATGAAGATTTAAAAACCTTTATACAAAATAAAATAGAAAAGGATTGTGCATGAAAACACAAACATCTATAATAATTTTGTTGTTCAGTTGTTTTAGTATGTGTGATTCTTTGTGATCCCATTTGGAGTTTTCTTGGCAAAGAACTGAAGTGTTTGGTATTTTCTTTTCCAACTCAGTTTACAGTTGAGGAAACTAAGGCAAATAGAGTGAATTGATTTGCCCAGGGTTGCATAGCTAGTAAGTGTCTAAGGTCAAGACTTGAATTCAGGTCTTTCTGATTCCAGGACAGAGCACTATCCACTGTGCCACCTATCTGCCCAAACTCTATTACCATAGAGATTGCCTTTTTTTTTTTTTAAGTATATTTTTGTGGGTTTTTTTTTTTAAATCTGATTTTTCTTGTGCAGCATGGTAAATATGGAAATATGTTTAGAAGAATTGCACATGTTTAATCTATATTGTATTACTTGCTGTGTAGGAGGAAAGGGAGGAAGAAAAATTTGAAACACAAGATTTTGCAGGAGTGAATGATGAAAACTATCTTTGCATGTATTTTGAAAAATAAAAGCTATTATTGTTATTATTTAAAAAGCATATCATAAATTCAATGTTACTTTTACAGTTGTCCTGAAAGCAACATTTTAATTACATAACCATTTAAAATAGAACATAATAATATTCAAAATGTATATAAAGTAATTTCTCCACAGAGGACAAGATGTCTTCAGGAAGTTCCTAAAGAGAACTTTAGGCAGTGTGGGATATAGATGGAGTTAGGAATTAGGTTCAGATCCAACCTCTAATAATATATAGACTATGTGAAGCTGGACAAGTCATTTCAGTGCTCAAAGCAACTTTTTTTGTTTGTTTGTTTTTCCCTGAGGTAATTGGGGTTAAGTGACTTGCCCAGGGTCACACAGCTAGGAAGTGCTAAGTGCTAAGAGATCACATTTGAACTCAGGTCCTCCTGACTTCAGGGCTGGTGTTCTATCCACTGTGCCACCTAGCTGTCCCACAAAGCAACTTTCAAAGGCTATAAATATAAATATCAGAGAAACTATTCACCTGTATTGTTAGATGTGGTTTCTCATCAGAAGCTTACTACACCAATTAAAGCACAGGTTTTGTTCCTATCCTAGTTGTTCCCATCTCTATCTTACCAAAAAGATGCTATAGCAATGCACTAACACTTATCATTTAGAATTAGTTTCTCAGATTTGATTCTGTTACTTTACAAGTTCCTAAGAAAATGGGTCACAGAACATGTAAGATCATGAGACTGGATATTAAGTTCCTAGTTTCAGTTCTGCTACATAATAATGATAGCTGACTTTTATATAGCATTTGTCCGTAGTCATATACTAGATAATACTGTGGTTATTCGGTTATTTCAGTTATGTTGTAGTCTTTGTGACCTCATTTGGGATTTTCTGGGTAGAAATACTGGAGGGATTTGCCATTTTTTACAGCTTTTTACAGATGAGGAAATTGAGGCAAACAGGGTGAAGTTATGTGTCCAGGGTCAGCTAGTAAGGGTTTAAGGTCAGATTTCAACGACTCCAAATTTGGCTCTATCCACTGTGCCACTTAGCCATTCCAACAGCCAGTACACAAGCATTTTTAAGTACCTCCTCTGATTCAGGCATGGATCTAACCCACATTTCCATAATACCACTGGAGTTTAGAGGCTAAATAACTTGACCAAGATTACAACTAGCTATGTGATATTGGGGAAATCTTTTCTGGGTTTCTGGTTCCTTCTTTGCAGAATTTTGTAAGATGGATTGATGGCGTCTAAAGGGTCTTTTATAATTCAAAGTTTTGATGAGGGGAATGAATCAAGAAAGGTCCAAAGCAGGAGGCACTGTTCAGGAGGAGAGGCCCCAAAACATTCCCAGTGGGAGATCCTGGGAATCTGGGAATAAAGCCAGGAACATGAGGGCCCTGGATGCCTGAGGAGTTAGGGTGCTGAAAAGGGTGGTGGTGATGGTGGTGTTGAAGACAAACTGCTTGTTGCACAATTGTTCTTCTCTTGCCACCCCACCCTCCGACAGAAACCACAGCACCACCTCCCCATTCCTAGAACAATATACAAAACAAGGAGAGATGAAAGGAACAGATAGTTCTTCTAATCCTGATCCTTCTGCTGATGTAAGATTTGGATCTTTTCCCAAATCTCCTCTTCACCACTACCCCCTGCCCCATGTGTTTTTGACTTTACTGTAACGCCTTATATTTCCTAGACAAAAATAAATTATCACTTTTTAAAAATCTGGTATCTAAACTCCATGTTCTAAAGCTTATAGAGATCAGGGAGATAGATCAATATCTTTAGATAGTGATACTTGAGGATTAGATATATAGTATATAGCTGAGTATCTGTACCTTAATTCTTAATTCCACTGATAAGTCAGGTATTAAGAGTTTGACTATGTACACTTCCCCCCCAAAGGTTCTAAGAGGGCAATCTTAAGAGATAGGGGGTGATTAAAGCCATTGGCTTGAATTCCTACCTGGGTGCTTAATCCTCTAACATTACCATTTGAAAATAAACTTTAGTCAATTAGCTTTAAATAAGGAATATTTAGTAAATTAGCACAACAAGAATAGTTGGGATAAGTAACCCTAAAAGTTTGATACCCTCTTCCACAAATATATAGAGTTCAGGGGAAAAGTGGGATCAAGTTCACTGACTATATGTGAAAGGGGTCATTCCAGGGGTTTGTCCCAGCCTCCATTCTGACTTGCTTGGTCTGCCCAGCGCTGACTGGTTCTGATCTGCTTGGGCTTCCCAACCCCCACTAAGACACTCAATATAATAAGCTTCCATCAACTAAAGTCTGTGCAGATGGATCTTGGTAGCTCCCTTTTTGCTGCCAGGACTTTCTGTCTAATGAGAATTGCATTCTCAGTGCAAAACTCCATTTTTCATAGATCTGCCATTATAGAAATCAGTCTCTGCTTAAACTGATTTCTATCTAACAATAAATTTTCATTTTGCAACTAATATTCGGGAATGAGTGAATTCTTTCACTCCTAAAACCTGCGACCAATTTAAAGGGGATTCTTAATAACTATCTTATAGTCACTAACCTCTAGACCACCAGGAATCTAGACCACTCTAAACCTAATCATTACCTAATTTGGGCTTTAATTACAATGGAATAGGGGTTCCAGTCCAATCTTTATATTTCTGTGCTAGGTATAACCACTGGTAAGACCCTTATGAATTTCCCTTGTCTCCATAAACACACACACACACACACATTTTTGTTTAATCAGAAAGATTTACTTTCTCAACCTTCCATTCCAATCTTGCCCCAATCTCTTTCTGAAATTGAGAACACGAGAAAACCAACCACTGCAAACACATATAGTCAACCAATACAAATGTTCACATTGGCTATGTCCAAAAATATTTGTCTCATTCTGCAAGCTGGAACCTTTACCTCTTTAACAGATGATGAGCATTGTGGTTCATCATTAATCTTCTGGAATCCTAATTGTTCATTATGTTGATAAGAGTTCAAAGAGTTTAGCACAATAGTATTACATACTATAATATGTTTAACTGTTCCCCAATTTGTAGGCACTTCTCACATTCCCATTCTTTGTCATCTCTTAAGAAGTTGTAGATATTTTTGCATATCCTTAAATTTGTTTTACTTAGAACTAATCCCCCTTTTTCCTTCTCTTAAAGCAGCATTAATTTCCTTTCATAAGGTTAGTTCTTTAATAAACTATGAATTTGATGGGGATTGAGGTCCCTTTAAGAACCTCCCCCCACCATGGCTGACCTTTTTTTTTTTTTTTTCCCCTGAGGCTGAGGTTAAGTGACTTGCCCAGGGTCACACAGCTAGGAAGTGTTAAGTGTCTGAGACCAGATTTGAATTCTGGTCCTCCTGAATTCAAGCTTGGTGCTCTATCCACTTCGCCACCTAGCTGCCCCCATGGCTGACCTTTGATTTACAAATCCTAGTCAGTGGGTTTTCTCCATCCCCCACCAGATCTGAACTAATTTGAGTTTTCCCAACCCCCACAGTTTAAACCCATTGAATTCTATTCAATGCTGACCCTGGCTGAAAATCCTCCAGGAGCCTTCGACTCTACCCACAAGCCCCTTTAGGTATAAAAGAGTCAAACTGGAAATCTCTCTTTGCAGGAGCCTTCCCCACAAACATGGTATCTTTCCAGCCATGTAAGGGTTTCTGCCCTCCCAGCGACTACCTTTGGCCCTGGCGTCTTTCCACCTTTAATTTTACTTCCAAATCCCTACAATAAACCTTTTTATCAATCTAGGTTTTTTGGCCTGTAAATTCCTTTTACAGGGGACTCTGCACCATCACGAGACTATCTTTGTGCCAACCCAAAGGGGGTTCCCCCCTTCTGTAACTCTCATCAAATTGACCTGGCCCTGCTTTCTTCCCTTGCTCCTTTAACATCACATTTAGGATGACTAATTTACTCATAGTCCACCCTGAGCTCCACCCTTTAGACATGGTCTCCAGAGAGAGATTGATGGATAGAACCAAAGTTGAGAGACATGGAGTGAGAGGAAGGACTTTACACAGATTCAGATTAATTCCTTGGAAGGAGAGCCTATTTATCTCTTTCTAGGAAACATCTTATCTCAGGAGAAGAAGCAGTATAGTAACAGTGGAGAAATAGCAGCTGTGGGGGGGGACTGAATGGGAGCCAGGATAGAAGAATAGCAAGGAATTGAACCACAGTGTGGAGGAGCCAACCTAGAACATTCTATTCACTGGTACTGTGAATTACTTAATCTGTGCAGATAAATGCTGAACATTTTTTCTTTCTCTTTTTTTTTTAAAAGCTTTTTATTTTCAAAATATATGCACAGATAATTTTCAACACTGACCTTTGCATAGTCTTGTGTTTCAGATTTTTCCCTCCTTTTCCCTACCCCTCCCCCTAAATGGCAAGCAATCCAAAATGTTATACATGTTAAAATGTGTTAAATCTAATATGTGTAAACATATTTATACAATTCTCTTGCTGCACAAGAAAAAGCAGATCAAAAAGGAAAGTAAATGAGTAAGAAAACAAAATGCAAGTAAATAACAACAAAAAGAATGAGAACGTTATGTTGTGATCCACATTCAGATCTCTCTGGGTGTAGATGGCTCTCTGTTTACAAGATCATTGGAACTAGAATTAATCATCTCATTGTTGGAAAGAGTCATGTTCATCAGAATTGATCACCTACAATATTGATGATGCCATGAACACTTTCTTCTTGCAAGGAGATTTCAATTAAATCTAGAGCACTCTTGGGAGAAGGAAGGCTCAATGAAGCAGTGAGTTTCTTGGCTTTAGCTAGTTCAAGCATTTTCTTTCAACTCTTGAAGGTGAGCCTTAATCTCAGAGAAAGAACATAAAAACACATAGTTATTTAGGTGTTTAGGGAGAGTGAAACCCATCAAAGAGGGTTGGAGGGTTGTCTTGGCTGTTAGAAGGTTCCAGAATGAATCTGCATTTAAAAACCATTCTGTTTGGTTTATTGTTAATCTGAATGCTTGAAGGGGATTCAAATCTTTTATCTTTTGTTGTGGAGATCTAGTCAATACTCCTTGGGAAAAAACCTGTAGTGTGAACATGAGGCAAAAGACTGTATTGTATTAGAATCTGACCTTTCATTCTAAATAGGTAACTATTTGAAAGTCAGAGGGTTGATGATATAAGATGCTCCTTCTTTCTTCCAGTCATTTTTGCTCAAAATCTCAGTCATCTTTGACTCTTCCCACTCTCCTTTTTATTCTGCTATTCCAATTTCTATTCAAGTTCAGTTGATTCTTTCTTCGTACTATTTTTCTCATATTCTTTTTTCCTTTGCTTTCTCACTGCTATAACTTTAGTACCTCATTTCCTCTTTCCTAGACTACTTTAATAGCTTTTCTTCTAACTCATCTTCTTGCTCCCAATTCCTCCCTTATTCCATCCTTTCAAATATCACTGTCAGACTATCAATAAGCATCATATGTAATGGGGATAAACTGGAACCATTAAGATAATAACCAATAAGATCAGGAGTGAAACAAGGTTGCCCACTATCACCATTATTATTCAATATTGTATTGGAAATGCTACCTTTGGCAATAAAAGATGAAAGAGATGAAAGGAATCACTCTTTGCAGATGATATAGTGGTATACTTAGAGAACTCCAAAGAATCAACTAAAAAAGCTATTATAAATAATCTACAACTTTATCAAAGTTGCAGGATACAAAATAAATCCACATAAATCCTCAGCATTTTTATAATCATTAACAAAATCCAACAGCAAGAGATACAAAGAGAAATTCCATTTAAAATAACTGTTGATAGTATAAAATATTTGGGATTCTATCTGCCAAGGGAAAGTCAGGAACTATATGAGCGAAACTACAAAACACTTTCCACACAAATAAATTCAGATCTAAACAACTGGAAAAATATCAAGTGTTCTTGCACAGGTCAAGAGAATATAATAAAGATGACAATACTACCTAAACTAATCTATTTATTTAGTGCTATACCAATCAAATTCCCCAAAAAACTATTTTACTGACCTAGAAAAAAATAACATCAAAATTCATTTGGAAGAACAAAAGGTCAAGAATTTTAAGGGAACTAATGAGAAAAAAAATCAAATGAAGGTGATCTGGCTGGACCAGATTTTAAATTATATTATAAAGCAGTGGTCATCAAAACCACTTGGTACTGGCTAAGAAATAGACTAGTTGATCAGTGGAATAGGTTAAGTTCACAGGACAAAATAGTCAATAACTATAGCAACCTAGTATTTGACAAAGCTAAAGACACCACCTTCACTGTTTGACAAAAACTGCTGGGAAAATTGGAAACTAGTATGGCAGAAACTAGGCATTGACTTACACTTAACACTGTATACCAAGATAAGGTCAAAATGGGTTCATAATCTAGACATAAAGAATGATAGTATAAATAAATTAGAAGAACATAGGACAGTTTATCTTTCAGATGAGGAATTTGGAGGAGAAAGGAATTTGAGATCAAAGAAGAACTAGAGATCATTATTGATCACAAAATAGATAATTTTGATTATATTAAGTTAAAAAGTTTTTGTACAAACCAAACTAATACAGACAAGATTAGAAGGGAAGCAATAAACTGGGAAAATATTTTTACATCCAAAGGATCTGATAAAGGCCTCATTTCTAAAATAGATGGAGAATTGACTCAAATTTATAAGAAATCAAGCCATTCTCCAATTGATAAATGGTCAAAGGATATGAACAGATAATTTTCAGATGAAGAAATTGAAACTATATCTAGTCATATGAAAAGGTGTTCCAAATCATTATTGATCAGAGAAATGCAAATTAAGACAACCCTGAGATACCACAGCACCTCTCAGATTGGCTTAGATGATAATAACGAATGTTGGAGGGGATGTGGGAAAATTGGGACACTGATACATTGTTGTTGGAACTGTGAACAAATCCAACCATTCTGGAGAGCAAATTGGAACTATGCTTAAAAAGTTATCAAACTGTGTATATCTTTTGACCCAGCAGTGTTTCTACTGGTCTTCTATCCCAAAGAGATCTTAAAGAAGGGAAAGGGACCCACATGTGCAAAAATGTTTGTGGCAGCCCTTTTCGCCACTGTCACTGCGAACATCTGAATTTTACTGAGGTCTCTGAACATGCAGCAGGTCTCTGTTCTTCTGCATCTTACAAGCAATGAGCTAAACACTGGAGAATAGTGAGAAATAGCATTGAATAAATAAAAGTCAGATCTAGGAGGACCTTGAATGCTAATGTAACTTGGACTTTACAGAATATTCACAGAGATTCTCTATTTGCTTCTGTTTGACCACAAAGGAATTCTGAAGATGGCTTCTGGCCATCTATGACTCAGGGCTAACAAGCTTAATCTCAGACATTAGGAGTTCTCTAATTGTCTGCTGAGCTAGAGGAGCTGATAATTCAGTGGACTAACAAAAATGATTGACCTGCCTCTCCAGCTCTCTTGTTTTCCTTCTTTAGAGAATTGTTTTTGAACTGCATATAAAGTATCAAGTAAGGAAAAGATTGCCCTTGGTTTCCATGTGACCATGATCACATATCCAGCCTATGCAAATATGAGGTTGGTATTGGACTTCCCTTCTTTTCTGTTTCTTTTCCTTGTGTAAGTAAGTTTGTGAATTCAAAAGGGCTATGAGAATAGGCATAGAAGCTGAAGTTCTCTGAGCCCAGGGTCCACTGGAGCAGTTAATTATGGTTCAGCATCAGTAGGAATAGGCTAGCAGCAAGGGAAGTTTCTACATCAGAAAGCAGCCATTGTAAGACTGACCCAAACTTGGCTATTGGAATATATAGTGCTAAGCCAGGGTGAAATATAAAAATGTCCAATTAGCAGTGTCATTTACCTCTGTACTATAGTCTGAATCAGGAGGGACTGAGTTGTATGATCTCCAAAAACTAATTATAGACAACTTGCAACAGAAAGAGAATGGGCTTCCTTATTCCTCAAGCAAATAAAGGAGGAGGCTCCAGGTAGTCATTTCAGATTGCTGGTTATGCCCCCATGACAACTGGCTTATGTTAAGGACCTCACTGGTGGAGACCAAAGGGAGTTGCTCAGAGTATCAGACCCCTTACATTTCCAACGTTAGGCTTTATACTCAAAAAAATGGGTGCCCCAAGTCCAGACCTGTGCTATTCTTTGTTGTTCTATTCCATTCTTTTACAGCTGTCCAATGCCTGCTGTGTACCACTCCCTGAAAAAGTAGGTCTCCATCAGATACTGTGCCCTTTGTCCAGAAGATGCTGCAGAGCTCAGTCCAAGAGTGCTGTGTTATATCTGGGCCACCAGATGGCAGATGGGGGTAGGGCTAGGCTTGCATCTTTGCAGAGGAGACAGATGTGGAATTATCAGGAATTATACAGTGCAGAAATACTGGGAGACAAAGTAATTTGGGTTTGAATTTATCAGATTCTGTTTTTTTTTTTCTCAAATTGATCCTATTTACAATTAATTGTTTTTGTCCTGCAACTCCCTAAGTCAAGATTCTTTAGATTCTGAACTTAGTTAAGAAATTCAGCTGTTTTATAATGACTAAAGTTTAGAAATCCAATTCACTTGTTAATCACTGTACTATTTTTGTGTCAAAGAAATCCATTACTATTAAGGGGTGCAGGTAGACATTAGGGAGGATGGTCTTGTATCTTCCTATCACCAAGCTATCCTTCAAGGATGTCTAGTTTGGTATCCAAAGAAGTCCAGGCTACTATCTCCAACCTTGAATGTAGATTCAAACAATTCAAGCAATGATTCTTAGTTACAGAATGGAAAAAGGAAGTTGTAGCTAGCTCCTTATTCCCAATTTCCAAACAATCATGTTGTCTCCATTCCCATGTAAGCAATCTATAAGCTTGTAAAATAATCTGAAAGCAATCACATTGTTTTCCCCTCCTACCCAACTCCATTCTTTGTTCTCTCATACTTTCCAAAACTGTATAAAGGCTAATAAGTTTTACCTCTTGGACTTTGATCATTGAGAGAAGTCATTGACCCATTCTATTGGTTATTTCTAGCCAAACTAATATATTGATCAAGCTCAGCCCATTGTCTTTCAGTTTGCCTTTAAATTTCAAATATAAATCAGCATGACAGGAAGTTATAGGGTACTGGATTTGAAGCCAGTAACTCCTAAATCTGAATTCTCTCTCAGATACTTACTAGTTGTGAGACCCTGGCAAGGCACTAAACTTGAATGATTTTTCTCATTACTAAAATGAGGTTAGTCTCAATGACCTAAAGCTCTTCTAGGTTTAACTCTATGATCCTATGATCACATATGGGCCAAAAGTAGCAGTAGGCATATCTCTTGCTCTCCATCAATATTTCCAGATAATTTCTCTATCCCCATCCCTTTCTTCCTTGAACTCATTCAATCTACATTATCTGAGTGAGATCCTTGATGCTAGTCTACTGGCTTCAAGGTTGATCTCCCTCTCTTTTAAAGGAGTTTTGTATCTAAGACAGCACCTAGGCTTTCTAATCCAATCCTTAGTTTTATATTTTGGGACTGATGTCTCTGTTAATGCTCTGACTTCCAATTTATCAACCTCTTCAAGTCCCATGACTTATTATGGCTTATTCTATCTTAGCCACCCAGGAATAGTTATACATTAGACTTCATCATTATCAAGAATTATTCCAATTTTATGATCTTATACTTTGAAATTTCCTTTTATGACCATAAACAAGCTCTTCCATGTTTTCCATTGATGCACTCTTAAATCAATTTTCTGTCCTCACTGTGACCTTCAGTTCCTCTATTTCTCCCTATTCTAACAGATTATCATCTCTGCTTTGCCCTGACTTTCCTTTCTTCAGTCTTGACCATATAGTTATATATAACTATATATCTGTCTTTGATCCTTGATTCTCTCCTCCAATCATCATTCTTGTCCAGATAATCTTCAAATTTGAATAAGTTCTGTGCTCTTTCTCCTAAATTATTAAAGGAAGTCATGTTATTGTGGGGACCTGTTCAACTATTAATGAATATTATCTCATTTCAACTGGGTACTTCATTGTTACAGGAAAAACTTATTTTTTCTTCATTGCCCATCTGACTCTCAATGGTTTTTCCGAACCTTTTCTTCTCTTCTCAAAAAGTGTATAATGCCTCCCTCACATCTCTTTAACTCAGATGTGCTCATTATTTACTGAGAAGACAGAAGTCATCCAATGTGAGGTCCCTCACATAAATGTCCTTCTCCCTTAGTGTGGTATTCACTAAGATTTTACTTTTTTTTCTTTTTGATACTTCTCTGGTTTCCTTAGGCTTATAATATCTCTACAAATAATCCCCAAATCTCTATATCCAGCATCAATTTTTCTGTGTTGTAATTACATTTCATCAAGTATGTACTGAATATGTCTTTCTTGCAGTCCAAAATAGAACCATTTGTCTTTTCACTAAACCCCTTGCATTCTAGAGAAACTACAATCCTTTTGGTTGAGTTACATAAACACAAAAATCATCCTTGTTCCTTTTTCCTCATCCACCATATCCATACAGTTGCTACATCTTGCTGATTTCACTGCCCAACATTTGTTATCATCTTTTTTCTTTCTATGCATGCATCTACCATCCTAGTGCTAAACTTAAGAAAACGTTCAAGATCTTCTGGAATCAGTTTCTGCTGCTGAATGCCAAGCTCAGTCCACTCCATATCTTACTCAGAACCTCAATCTGATGTGGTTAGTGACAGTGCAAAGAGTTGTGAAAATCCCCTTCTTTGATCGGACTTGTAAAGAACGTGAAGAGAATTCACGTACCTGAAAAGTTTGAACAGCAAAGGGAAGTTTTATTGGCATTGAGGAGTCAGCTTTGCTAGGAAGACTGACTTCCTCAGTGACAAAGTTCTGGCAGAAAAATAACAAAAGGTTTACTGAGAAGAGGGTCTCTTCACAGCGGGCAGGAGTCCTGGCAGGCAGCTATGCCAAGGAGAGAGGTTACTTGACTAGGCATAATCCTGCTTCTGACGTTCTGCAAGAAAATGAGTTTAAAATTGCCTTTTTAATAAGAGATCTGAGACTGGGGTTTCAATTGAATGAGATTCCTTCAATGTTGTCACTGCCCCCAGGCCTAGATTTTCAGTTGAATGAGACCACAAGTTCAAGCTAAGTAGGAGTAGTCCTGGACTAATTTTCAACTCAATAGAGGGTGCAGCTAGTCACCACCAAGATAACAGAATGAAACCACTTTATCTTGTCCCAGAGGCGGGCCTCTCCCAGAGGAGTTTCTAAGAGTTCATCCCTATGGCTTCCCCCCATAATCAGGGAGGACAGTTTCAGGGTTCCCCCTATAACCCCCCCAAAATGTACTCAAAGGTTCTTTCAAAGTTTGTTACATCTCTTGCTCCCCCTTTTTTTTTTATAGTGGTTTTTTTTTGTCCTATTTTTTAAAAATTAATTTTATAATTTTTTTTTGACAGTACATATGCATGGGTAATTTTTTTACACTATGCCTTGTATTCACTTCTTAAATTTTCCCCTCCCTCCCTCTACTCCCTCCCCTAGGTGACAGGCAATCCCATATATGTTAAATGTGTTACAGCATATCCTAGATACAATATATGTGTGCAGAACCGAATTTCTTGTTGCACATTAAGTATTAGATTCCGAAGGTATAAGTAACCTGGGTAGAAAGACAGTAGTACAAACAGTTTACATTCACTTCCCAGTGTTCCTTCTCTGGGTGTAGCTGATTCTGTCCATCATTGATCAACTGGAAGTGAGTTGAATCTTCTTTATGTTGAAGATATCCACTTCCATCAGAATACCTCTTCATACAGCGTTGAATTGTACAGCGATCTCCTGGTTCTGCTCATTTCACTCAGCATCAGTTGATGTAAGTCTCTCCAAGCCTCTCTGTATTCCTCCTGCTGGTCATTTCTTACAGTCTTGCTCTCTTCTTCAATCATGTGATTTTTCCTCTTTTCCTGGATTTTCTGGCATCTTTTATTTTCCTTCTTGAAACCCTCATACCCTTCAGAATCTTCTTTCAAAATCTACCTCTCTTTAAAGAATTTATGAAGGACACTGCCAGTCAATTCAACTTCTTCTCTACTCCCTCTTCAGGTTATACATATCCGATGGAGAGAGGGAAAGTGGGGGGTCAGAGCAGTATATCTGACAGTCTAATGAAAAGACAAGACATATAATGACAAGATTTTAATAGGTAAAGGAATTTGGGGAAATGAAGGACATTTGGGAGAGGTCACCATGGAGGACCCACTTGTATTTATTTTGGTATGTGTAGGATCTGTCTATTGACATTAGTTAGATTCAGAATCTAGGTCTTTCCCTCTCTTTCTTTTCTCACTAAATGCCAGATCAGTTAAAAATGAGCTAATAGCTAGCTCTCTACTTGACTCTACATTCGTTTCTTTCCTCCAAAGAATATATCCTTTTGCCCCACCCAAGGAGCTATAATCCTAAATGTCCTGATCTAGGGAAGGGCTTTTTTTTTTTTGCCTTGGAAATTTTTACATAATTCTGGGGATAAAGGTATACAAAACAGGTTTACAAATCAAACATTTACTGATAATAAATAATAACTTCCTAATCCCTACAGTCTGTTACAAGACCTCATATGGGATGATGAACTGCAGTTTTAAGAAGCTGGGCTCTAGGGTATCTACCTTCTTATAACTGCCTCTTTCTCTACTCCCAAGGCTTTCATGGATAAAGTTTCAAAAAAAAAAAAATGCCCATTATATTTCTGTTCCCCCACTCACAGAATTTGCTTCCTTTCGGTTCCTTGGAAGGAAAGAAAAATTCAAATGTACCGAGGGGAATTTCCTTGATATACCAAATATCTTATTCTTGGGGTAATTGCTCTCTTTTTCTTCCCCAAGAGAATTTACCTTCTAAATCAGTGGTCCTCAAACTTTTTAAATAGGGGGCCTCAGACAGTGGGAGCGCCTCACACTGTCTCCGCCCTCTCAGCCCAGCACTGGAAGTGTGCTTCAACATCACTTCCGGTCTGATTTTGCCATAACCGGGTGGGCCACATAAATGTCCTCAGCAGGCCGGCCGTAGTTTGAGGACCCCTGTTCTAAATCAATGCCTAAACAAATGCTTTATATTCCTAAGCTAATTTCCCAGGCCCCTTAAGAAATACCCTCTTTCACTACGAGCAAGAATCCCAATGCTAACAGAGGAGCCCACTAACAACTTCAGGGAAAGGAGAAATATTTAAGACTGAGAGAAACTATTCTTATTTAGGTTTTCCATCCCGCCCACATTCGGGAGGCTGCGGGCTACACCACTGCCTTTTGGATGCCTATCTCAGCTATCACACACTGTTACTGATGCTAACGCACCCGTACACTACGGAAGTACAGAGAGAGAAACGTGCTGTACCTCCCATGGCGTTGATCTGAGAGTCAAATAGATCTACGTTCTAATGCAGTTATGCGACTGTCACACGTTGTCTTGGGGCTTCCTCTGTAAAATGATGGATCTAGATCGAATGATCCTCTATGGACTGGGCCAGCCACCAATATTCTCCCATTTCATTTCTCACATAATTAGCAATTAGCATCTCATATTAGGGAGAAGTTGAAACAGAAGAAATGGTCCAGGACGAACTCAACTCCAGAACCCTGGTTCCGATCTGAACCTTCACTGCGAACCACTCTACTAAAAAAACCCCTCTCCGCGCAGCACACTGCAAGCACCACTCCAGCTGCTGAGAATTCGAGCAACTCAGAGCATGCGCAAGCTCAGGCGGAAAAACAAGCTCACCCTTCCCTTCCTTTCCCTTCTCCATTCACGCCTACTCCCTTCCTGCCCGACTCCTTTCCTCTTTCTTCCTAATTCCACAACTAGCCGGGCTTTTTCATTCACTTTCGCCCCGCCCCCAAGCTCTCCAACTCTCGTTGAGTGGCTGCGCAAAGCAGAGGTTCTGATAGGTCCACAAGAAGCAGGAGGCGGGGCTTCTTAACTGTAACTAAGGAAACGGATTGAGCGCCCCTTGGGTCCTTCCTTAATGCCCCGCCCATCCGCCTCTGGGAGCAGTTTGTGATTGGCTTAGCTTAGCTTTGCGTCGCGTCTTCCCAGCGGCTCCAGTCTCCAGGACTGTGATTGACAGACTGACCACATTGTTCAATTTCCCTCCTCCTCAACCTTCCCTTTTCTCTGGCCCCAAGAACAAGCTCTGATTGGCTGTTAGAAGCTCGAGCTACATCTTCCTGAGACGTTTCTCATTCGTGGGCCCAGAGCAGCTCGTGCAGATCTCTGAGGTGGGTAGTCTTGGGGGTGCGCGCGCCCATTCGAAGCTGCGTGAACCCCTTGGGCGGATCCCTCAGCCCGCTCCAGGAGCTAAGTTCTCCGCCCCACTTCCCTTTCCTCTGCCGGCCTCCGATAGGATAAAGCGAACTGAGTAGGAGGGGACTTGGAGAGGACAGGTCTTCGATTGGGTTTTAGGCAATGGGCGTGGCCAGAGGGGGTGGGGAAGGAGCGCAGCCTTGAGGTGGCGGCTGCTGTGAGTAAGTGTGCGGGTGACCCCAGGTGAACCTTTTCCCCACCTTCCCACCTCCATTTTCCCCTTTTATTTGACGATATGGGACTGCTCGGTATTTTAGGTCCCAGGGGAGGGCGTGGAGATGGCCTGTACCGCGCGTGAGGGCAGCCGGAGGTGGGGAGGGCAGCCTATGGGAGCTCCCTCCCCTCAGTCCCTGATGATTTTGCCCCTCTCCGGAGAACGCCCTTCCGCATCGGGCTCGACCCCCACCTCTGCTCTGGACCGATACCCGGGGCGTCCCCGCCCCAGCCTCCCCCTTCTTATCTTCCCTGCTTCTCTTCAGCCCTGACCCCCGGCCGCCATGGCCGAGCCCCGAAAGGAGGAGGACGACGATGAGGAAGGGGGCACCGGGGGTCGCCCTGAGGCCGGGAAGGCAGAGCCCCCCAACCCCGCAGCCTCAGTGGTGGCCAAGAATCTGGCGCTGCTCAAAGCCCGCTCCTTCGACGTGACTTTTGAGGTGGGGGATGAATACGAGATCATCGAGACCATCGGTACCGGAGCCTATGGGGTGGTCTCTTCTGCCCGCCGCCGCCTCACAGGTGAGCTCTGTTACCTGTGACGCCCGGCGCCGCCTTGGCCAGTTGCTCATCCCCCATCGTCCATTCATCCACCTGCCCATCTATCCATTCCCCTATCCATGTATCCATCCATCCATCACCAATCCAGCAGGTCTGTCCACCCATCCCTCATCCACCTAATCACCCAGTCATCCATCACCTGTCCAGCTGTCTACCCAAACATCCTCCGCCGGCCAGCCTGCCGTCTATCCGTCCGTCTATCCATTCCTTCATTCATTCATCCCTGGGGAGGGATTCCTCTACCTTCAATCTCCCAACAGTTCTATGAGAACTCTAACTTTCAGAATGTGAGGTCCTGGAGAGCCGGGGATCCTTTTGTATCTGTTACTGTACTTTCTCTATCCCCCTCCCCCCCATGCCTACTCTGCTTTGTGAGTAGTAAGTGCTCGTAGAATGGACCAATGAAATCACAGATTTATTCTTGGCCAACTTATTTAGCTCTTTCTGCTTCTCCGAGATTTCTTTCTTCACAATTTCCTTTGAAATAAGTAAGATATGTGTGTTTATGTAGTATATACAAATGCATACATATATTTCTATATACATGTGTGTATGCACACATACTTATATCTAATATGATGTGTATATATACATATAAATATCTTTCCCTAGGTGGGAAGTTGATTTCCAGAGAAATGTGACTTGTCTGGAGATCATGTCTAGTAAATGGCAGCTCAGGAACAAGCCTCCTAACCCTTACACTAGGGTGTAAATCACTGGAGAAAGTGGGAACCTAGGAAAAGGAAGGAAGGAAGAAGACAAGCACTTATTAAGCGTCTGTTCTGGGCTGGCCATTGTGCTGAGCCTTTTGTAGATATTTTTGTCAGTTGAAGAAACTGAAGCAGGCAGGAATTATGTGACTTGCATAGGGTGGCAGCTAACAAGTATTTAAGGCTGGATTTGAAAGGAGGTTTTAACTCCAGGTTCAGTGCTCAATCTGTTGTACTACCTGGCTGAAAAAAAAGTTAGTAACTCAACAGAGATAAGCTGAGTCACTGGATGGAGTTATATTGTTGGAAAACTCTAGCCTCTTCTCTATAGATAAATCAGACTTTATTTGAAAGCAGTATAGTTGATTTTTCTTTTTTTTTTCTCTCAAGGCCAGCAGGTAGCCATCAAGAAGATCCCCAATGCTTTTGATGTAGTAACCAATGCCAAGCGGACCCTGAGGGAGCTGAAGATCCTTAAACACTTTAAGCATGACAATATCATTGCCATCAAGGACATTCTGAAGCCCACTGTGCCGTATGGGGAATTCAAATCTGTGTAAGGAATAGAATCAGTAGTGTGGCTTTTTGAGGGTAGAGTCAATGTAGTGTCCTGAAGTGGGATGGTAGCACCTGAGTTATAAATGAATAGATGAGTTTCATGGAGTACGGGTTGTCAGATCACCTTAACACAACAAATGATAGTTGAAGGAGAGAGATTCCTATGATAGCCTGTGAGGCATTTTCCAAGGAAACAAGTTCCTGATGGTCCTAGGAAGAGTTAATGTAGATCCTACTACAAGTCCATTGAGAAAATAGCCAGTTGCTCTTGGGGGAATCAGAGATCCTGGGGATAAGGCCTGAGGTAGAATGATGGATTGGGAAAGGGGAGCTAAGTGCTGTTCTGCCTAAGTCTTTTTACTCTCTATCTCAGTTATGTTGTCCTGGACTTGATGGAGAGTGACCTACACCAGATTATCCACTCCTCCCAGCCACTCACCTTGGAGCATGTACGCTACTTCTTATACCAGCTACTTAGAGGACTTAAATATATGCACTCAGCCCAGGTGATCCATCGTGACCTCAAGCCCTCCAACCTGCTGGTGAATGAAAACTGTGAGCTGAAAATCGGTGACTTTGGCATGGCACGGGGCCTTTGTACTTCTCCAGCTGAGCATCAGTACTTCATGACAGAATATGTTGCTACACGCTGGTACCGTGCCCCTGAGCTCATGCTCTCCCTGCATGAGTACACACAGGCCATTGACCTGTGGTCTGTGGGATGCATCTTTGGAGAGATGCTCGCTCGACGACAGCTTTTTCCAGGCAAGAACTATGTCCATCAGCTTCAGCTGATCATGACAGTGTTGGGGACTCCATCACCATCTGTGATCCAGGCTGTAGGAGCGGAGCGGGTACGTGCCTACATCCAGAGTTTGCCTCCACGCCAACCAGTGCCCTGGGAGACAGTATACCCAGGGGCTGATAGGCAAGCACTGTCACTTCTAGGCTCCATGCTGCGCTTTGAGCCTGGTGCTCGAATCTCAGCTGCAGCTGCCTTGCGCCATCCCTTTTTAGCCAAGTACCATGACCCTGATGATGAGCCAGACTGTGCCCCACCTTTTGATTTTGCCTTTGACCGGGAGGCCCTAACTCGTGAACGAATCAAAGAGGCCATTGTGGCTGAGATAGGTGACTTTCATGCCCGACGTGAGGGAATTCGCCAGCAGATCCGTTTCCAGCCTATATTGCAGCCTGTGGCTGGAGAACAATGTTGCCCTGATGTTGAGATGCCCAGTCCCCGAGGACCTGGTTCGGATTGTGCCATGGAGTCACCACCTCCAGCCCTACCTCCCCCTGGACCTACATCCAACACCATAGACTTGACCTCCTCTCAGCCTTCTGTACCCACTGGAGATCCAGCCCCACCTAAAAAAGAAGGGGCCATCTCAGACAATACCAAAGCTGCTCTCAAGGCTGCCTTGCTCAAGTCCCTAAGGAATCGGCTTAAAGGTGAAAGTAGGAAAGCATGGGTAGAAGGAGGGTGATTGAATAAAAATAAGCAAAGGGGCAGGAGAATCAGCTGCAGAATTTGGTGGTGGTATTAGGTACAGCTAGGTGCATCAAACTCCTTATCTTTTCCCCTACTCTCATGCAGATGGTCCCAGTGCACCCCTGGAGGCCCCTGAACCACGGAAGCCAGTTACAGCTCAAGAGCGGCAGAGGGAGCGGGAAGAGAAGAGAAGGCGGCGGCAGGAGCGAGCCAAGGAGAGAGAGAAAAGACAGAAGGAGAGAGAACGCAAAGAAAGGGGTGTATTGGCAGGGGGTGGTCCCTCTGGTGATCCCCTGGCTGGGCTGGTGTTGAGTGACAATGACAGAAGCTTATTAGAACGTTGGACTCGAATGGCCCAGCCTCCAGCTCCACCCCCTGGACCAGCAGCACCTACCCCGCCACCTCCTGCTCCTCCTCCTGGACCTGCCCCTCAACTTACTGGACCCTCACAACTCCCAGCTACTATTTCATCTGCCCTCCAGGCCCCAGTTACACCTCTTCCAGTCCCCCAATCATTGGTTCTACCTCCTAGCCTTCCTGGTCCCCCCCCTACAGGAACCTTGCCTTACTTTCCATCTGGTCCACCCCCATCAGATCTAGGGGGATCCCATCAGGCTCCCACTTCAGAGTCACCGGATGTGAACCTGGTGACACAACAGCTATCTAAGTCACAGGTGAGGAGAAAGATTTTGTACGTGGAAGTATCTTGGTTAAGGCCATGGCAGCTAAGTCACACCTTGAGTGTTATTTAAGCCTAGTAGAAAGAGAATAAATTTAAAGGTAGGATTTAGGGGTCCTTTGGGGTTTTTTGGAAAGTTACAGTGAAGATAAAGGAAGATTCACTGGGAATGTCTATAGAGATTCATATATTCTAGTTAGTTCAGGAATAGAGATGGACATGTACTCTTCACACTACTCTTAAAAAGAGAATAGTTTATAATAACCACCTGAATTATAACCATTCTGTCTCCCATTCCACAGGTGGATGATCTATTGCCCCCTGTTTTCTCGGGAACCCCGAAGGGCAGTGGTGCTGGGTATGGAGTTGGCTTTGATTTGGAAGAATTCCTCAATCAGTCTTTTGATATGGGTGTGGCTGATGGATCTCATGACAGGTGAGTGATGATGTGGCTTAAGAGAGAATTGAAGGGAACAAAGCTAAGAGAAGGAATCTTGGTGGCAAAGATTCTTAATCTGTTTTGTGCACAGACCACCTTTTTGGAATAAGGTTTTCGATATAATTAGGTCTTGCCTTATATATATTCATATTATACAAATTCAACTTATAAAAATTCTGAAAGAAATTTGCATTCCAAAAATTATAAAAATACCCTATGCAAAACAGATGCCGTACAATTAGATACTGTATGTTATGGGCAACATAAATTGTAGTGGGGAGCTGAGAAGCATCTTTAAGTCAGTTCCTGACTTAAATCTGCCAAGAGTTAAGTGATACTGTGCCTTTAGGCCTATGCTCAATGCTCCCTATGTTTCCCACAGCTGGCAGTAAACATACCCTTGAGGGAAAGAATGAGCCATCTTATAAATGTAAGCCAATAGATATAGAATGAGAATAACTAGAAAATATGAAAGGGGACAAAAATTGTCATCAATAGCATATGAACTTAGTCATGCAGTGTGTGTGTGTGAACATCATTGTTAAAGCTGCTTTCCAATAAAGGAACACAAAAAAGGTGCTTTGCATTAAGTTGACATGTCTATCAAAACAAAAAGAAGGTGCTATTCTAGAAATGGAGAAATTTAACTGTGGATAGAAGACCAGACTCAATAAAAATTCATGCTAAGACTAGATGCTTTTTTGAAGATTTAAAGGTAAAGTAACCTGAAGGATCATAGGCATTTGCAGTAAGTAGTGGCTTGTTTGCACAATTGTAGAATTTCATAATGTTCATGTGTCAGAAGTAGCTGCTAGTGCAGATACTGAAGAAGCAAAGAAGGTCCCAAAGCTCTTGCAAAAAATAATGAATGAAGACTCTACTTGCATGAAGCAAATCTTTATTATACATAAACTGGTTTATTTTATCAAAGAATGCCATTTTGAACCTACATTTTGATGGAGGAAAAATGATGCTGAGGCATAGAACTTTGAAAAATAGAGTAACTCTTATGCTTGGATTGAATACATCTGGGAATTGCAAATTAAAACCTCTTCTTGTGTACTACTCAGAATATCCCAGAACATTAAGAGAAATTAGCTAAGCAACATCAACTGTGCATTATTTCACTAGACCTAAACAATATAATCCCTATCATCTTTGAATAATTGTTTATATACTGTTTCATTCTCTAAGTCAAGTTATATAATGATAACAATACTTTCTTTCAAGATTCTCCTTATTTTGGATAATGCCCTAGGTCATCCTTCCCATCTAATTGATTTAAATTTAAATTTTACCCAAGCAATTAAAACTTTGGATATGGATTGGGATTTGACAAGGAGAGATTTCTGGGAGTCCTATAATATTTATTATTGCATGAATATTGCAGGTAAGATATAACAGAAATATGTATGAAGAGAGTTTGGAAAAAGCGTGACTATAATTCATTTCCTGATTTTTGTGAATTTGAAGAAGTGAGAAATAGGATTATAAAATAAGCACAAGAATTGGAGCTAGAAGTGGATGTATATGATAAGGAGTTGGGCATTCCTGTTTGTTGAGTTTCATGGAGAACTGTCAATTGAGAATATGATTGAGCTACTAGCTGCAACTATTATAGAAGAAAAGAAGTCTAACCTGTTGCCAATTGCCAACTGAATTTGTTGGCAGAAACATTTCATTATTTGAGTGAATTTTTTTCTTATATTGAAAAGATACGTCAAGATTTTTAAAAGTTCAAAGACCTGTTGAAGAGAATAGTACTTGACTATTGTCAGTATACAAGGAAATAAAGAGATCCACTATTCAAATATCTTGATAGCTTCATAAAAAAGGTTGAACAGCCACTAGTGATAAAGCTAAGTGCAGTGGGTAGGGAAGGAGCAGCAGACTGAATAGTTATGTTAATTTTACAGTATAATTCTGTGCATACTTTATGATCTTTACCTTTCATTTCATAATTCTGTTTATTATCTTGGTGCAGTATTTAATATGTATTCATTTTATGACATTTGTAAAGGTATTTATGTATTTCTTTGTTATGTAGGTTAAGTGATTTGGGTGGCTGGGGCAAATTCACATTACCTAAAAATCAATTTACATAGAGATCTATGGAACAATCTACCTCCATCAGTGAGAACTGTTTGTACATAAAGTAAAAATATGTTACAAAGGAAACCAATTATATTGATAATTATCAACATGTAAAAAAAAAAAATGTTCACTGATCCCAGGTTAAGGACCCTTACTCTTAAGTCATGGGATACAATTTGACCTTGCTGATTAATTAACGTTCTTTTCCCTTCTCTGTTCTTTTCTCTTCCTGTAGCCAAACTGACTCAGCCCCACTATCAGCCTCTCTGCTTACTGATTGGTTAGAAGGGCATGGGATGAATCCAGCTGATATCGAGTCTCTACAACGTGAGATCCAGATGGACTCTCCTATGCTGCTGGCTGATCTCCCTGACCTTCAGGAGCCTTGAGGACAAGATATTACAAACCAGGCTCAAACTGGGGACAGGGGAACTAGATTCTTCATTTTAGGTCAAAGACAAGGTCTAGAAAGGAAGCTTCAAAAGACTGAGAATCCATGTTTTGATCGGGAGAATAAGAGCATCAATGTATTCTTCAGGTTCATCTCAAATTCACCCTGCAACCTTAGGTGGAAACCTCAGTATCTATAAAACTCTGGGGAAATTAAGAGGTCTTCAGGAAATTCTGTTCCCTATCACCTCTCAGAGCTGCCACTTCCAGTATTGAATTGTTTGTTTGTTTTTATATTCCTATTGTTGTGGGAACAGTGAAATATAAGATGATCCTTACTTCTGTCTCTAAAGTGTCATTTTGGGAATTGAGGGAAACATTTGAAAGGGAGAACATTGAGAGAGCAGGTTGCCTAGTGTTATGAGTCATTTGAAAGTCTATAGCCAAGTTCTTTCAAGCTGTCAACAGAAGAAACGGTTTCTTTAGATTAGGTATTCCTTTAGGTTTATTGACAAATTGTGGTTTTCACTTTGCTGTGTTCTTAGCTGGTCTACTCTTCATCCTATTTCTTCTCTACTTCATGCTCCCAGTAAACTGCTGTAGTGATGGGTTCTGTTTTCTTTCCTGAAGAACTCAATCTGAAGGAATGTAGTTTCTGCTGACTAGGAGTAGACTTAAGGTACTGTAGTAAGATAGTTTTATCCCATCAACGAATCATTTCCCTTCCACCTTTCCTTATACTTGCCACTAAAATGTACTTGATTGGATGGGGTGGGGTGACTGGATCTAATACATAGTATACAATATAAACTGGGAAATAGAACAGAAAGCAACTAACTAGCTTTGGAAGTAATAAAGGTTAGGAACAGCTGGTATTGGAGTGTGGCCATTTCTTATACTCACCTCTGAAGTAGAATGAGGTTTCAGGAAAGGATATGATGACACTAGTAGAGTTCTAGGGTAGGAGAATTGGCAGCCATTATAGATAAACATTAGAGTGGAGTTGGATCTGCAGTGGGACATAGCAACAGCTCATTGCAACAGCACGATATTAGGCCCTGGAGTAAAGAATTGACAACTGAGGAAGACGGCCAAAGGCAGCTGGCTCCAGGTTGGAATTTAAGAGACCACAGTTAATGAACTACTGACTCTTTGGTGATCCAATGACAATCATAATCATATGTGGCAAACCAACCATTTCAGGAGTGAGTATGTAGTTTGCAGCTGAGTATGATAGCCAAACTAAGCTGATTCCTTGGGTAGTCTAAGGGCACAGCTCATTATAAAATCCAGGAGCACAGTTAGGAAGCATCTCTACTCGGATGACAGAGGTTAATGGTTCATTTAGCCTCTTTAGGGAAAGAGAAACACTATGTAATTTGGCTTTAGGTTGGAGATAGTGGTATTACTGGACATAAAAATAAATTAGATCTGGGGTAAGGCATTTAACAACTAAATAATAGCAAAGTTTTGTTGGGTTTGGGTTTTTTGTTTGGTTTAGATGAGTGATTTAATTGATAAGGGAAATTTCGTGTAAAAAAAATCCCATTCCTGTAGGTCAGATAATTTATCTGTAGTTGTCATTGGACACAGATTACATGATGTCACTAGCATAGTTTAAGTAATCTGTATTGGAGAACTTGCATCCAGTTCGTCCTAACTCCAAGGCTGCCTTGTATCCAGTATACCACTTTCCTCAGTGTTATCTGGGCATAAAAATGAATTAGAACTAGGTGGGATAGATACTAGCTGAGTAAAGCCAAAGGTCATTAGCTCAGGATCCAGGAATAAGTGTTAGCTGACAAATAACAAAAATACAAAGACAAGGGAGTTGATAGAAAAATGAATAGCCACACAAGTCAGTAGCTAAATAGCCAGGTGAAAGAAAAGAACGAGGATTATAATCGTTATATAAAGGGATGCTACTCTCAGATACGACGAATTTTCATCTCAGTACGCTTAAGGGAATAATAGAATCCTTTCCACTGGGCCCAGTTGATACCATTGGCATAGGAAACATGGTTCCCCCCCAAATAGAAGCCATTGAGATTGGCAAAGTGACAACTCCGGAACCAGAAGGCTCCAGATGAGAGTACTGCACAGTTCTGCACAAATTGGTCCTGGTCCTGGTCAAAGGTGGAGAATTTCTGGCCACTGTGGTAGGAAAGAGAGTCACCTGGGAAGAAGGGAAGAGAGGAGAGTACAGGTTGGAGAATTGATTGTAAAGATTGAATGGCTGTGGGTGGAGAGTGACTGCAGTAGAATATGACCAGAACTATATGGCACATTGCGGGCAAGGGAAGATAGCTGCCTCCCCCACCCTTGCCAGATGTTAGACAAATGTGCTTCTGAAATTAAGGGAAACATCTGTGATGGGGAGAGGGAAGCTGAAGACTTGGAGCAAAACGGACTAGCTTCCTTTTGGTGCCAAGGCTGAGGCTGAAGTTTGGCCCTGCTTCAGCTGTGGATTCTGCCAGATGTGGGAGGGGAAGGTGGGTGGGACCTCAGAGGGAATGTGAGGGCCTCAGGCTTGGGGACCAGTCTGGTAGTGCCAGCGTCTAATCACCTCTCCTTCCCCAGGGCCCTCATCTCCAAATGACCAAAACTGGTGAATGGCGGGGAAATAGCCAAGAGGAATGGAGACAGAGTGGAGTATTACCTGCTCCCCCATCTTCAAAACCAGTTACATAGAGAGTGTAGCCATCTTCCTCTGCGTTGATAGCATTGGGGGAAATAGAGAATTCTGTGTACTTGGCATGGGCTGTATTGTTCTCAAAGTCTTCCAAGTCTACACGCAGCTCATACTTTTGCTTCAGAGTGAGGAGGTGGATATTCTGCAGCCCTAGAAGGCCAAGGGAGGTTAGGAGCCCGTCAGTCTCCCAATGCTCCCACCCCAGAATTCAAGTCATCAGTCCCTGGCTGTCTCTCAGCCTCCACACCCTTGCTAGACGTCTGCCCTCCAGGCCCCGGTTCCTTTCACCTTACCTAGCCAGTACTCCCCATCAGCTCGACCAAAACCCAGCTTGTAGTCATTCCAGCCTCTGAAGAAGCTGACAGAACCATTGAATCTCTTCTGGAAAACCTAGAGCCAAGAAAGTAGGAAACTGAACTGGGTAAAGCCTGATGGAGGTAGAGAGTATGAGTTTTGTTTGAAATTGATCCTGGTATCCCTTGAATCAATTTTTGTTTTCAGGTTTTCCTTCACTTACTAGTCTCTCCTCAATCAGCATGTTCTTGTTACCCACTTTCTCTGATCCTCCTTTTTATAGAATCCAAAAGTCAACCAAAAGTGATCTTAGAGCTCATCTAGTACAATACTCATTTTATAGATGGAGGCATAGGGATCTAAAGCAATCAATCATACAGCTTAGATGGCTGTCTAGTCTCCCTGCCTTGCGACTGCTTAGTAGCACTCTTATGTGTCTTACCGTCCATTTGCCCTCATCAGTGTTCATATCACAGAAGACTGGCACGGGAACACTAGGTCCTGACGGATAGATAAGGTAAACCCCATCAGCTCGGTAACCTTGCGCATAGATGTCATCACAGTCCAGGGGCTGCTGAGCGCAGGGTTTTTCCAGAGCTAAGAGAAAGAGAAGAAGGAACATCAGTTATTCTCTGGGGTGAATGAATTCTCGACTCCCATCCTGATTTTCTACAGGGGTGGGAAATCTTGCTGTTTTATAGATCCAAGAAGCTAAAAGAGATCATGTTTTCCAAACTTGCCATTTTGCTGACATACCGAGGTACAAAGTTCCTCAGCAAGTCAGGGACAGAACTGGGATTTGCATTTACGTCTCCTGATTGCCTGTTTAGTGCACTATCTCTCTATTCTCACAACTAACCTCTCTACCCCTAACTAGATGCTTTTGATGTCCTTGGTTCAGAACTCTCTCCACCCATCCTATCCCTCTGATTCAAAGGAATGCTTTTCCCGGCATCACCTTAGCCCCTTCTGTCAAGGGATTGGGGTGTGAATGAACTTACCGTCTCCCCGGATTCCAGAAGACTGAGAGGAGCAGCAGGGAGTATGAAGGAAGAGGAAGAATAGCAACAGAGCGACCTGGAGAGCATAAGAGAGTCACATATACAGATCCCCGGAAGTTTCCAACATCAGCCCTAAAGTCAATTTGGTGTATTAAGATTCTTACTTGAGAGACAGTATTTTAGAATCCCCCCCCCCAAATTTCCTTCCTTTGACTAATTTCCAAAAATCTAATACCCCTGACCAACTTAATAGTGCCCCTACATGATAAGGCCTCCTTCCATCCCAAATCATAATGGAAAACAACTACTTTCCATTCCTTAGTTTTATCTCCCTCCAGCATCCTCTGCATCCTCTCAGTTTATTGTACCCACATAAAAAGGTAGTCATTTCTAATTGTGTAAGAGTCTCCCTTGGGTGACAGATTCATGCTAGGCCGTAATAGTGGCCTGTGTGGTAGGAGATTCCTGTCTGGGGCCAAGTTTTCTCCCAATACCTTCATGTTGTCCGCTCAGCTCGGAGGCTGTTCTCTCTCTGCAGTGCTGGGACAGGACAGAGTTATTTGTCTGAGCACCAGCCAGGTCTTCCCAGATCCCTCCCCCCATCCCCTTGTCTGCAATCTCCCCCTCCCCCTTCCCTTACTGAAACAGGATCAGTTTACACTAGAAGGAGGAGGGGGTCAGGGGTGGGGGTGAATGGGAATAGGGCCAGTGGGACACCTGGCTCTCATTACAGGCTGTCTGAGAAAAACCACAGCAGACGTTAACTCATTGCTGGACCCAGCGATCTAGCCCCCCAACCTATGTGTTCCCTTGTGAGACTCTACTTCCCTCTCAAGTTAGAGATGCTCTGATCTTGTTCTCAGCTTATCATTGCAGTTCCCACTTTCTTCTCTTGCTCTCGGCTACCCTATTTTAGTCCTCTCCATATTCCTTTTCCCAATGGTTCCCCTTACAGACATCTGTTTATTTTCTCTTCTTTTTTTCTGATCTGCATTTAATCAGTCATCCCCCCCCCCGGGGGGGGGGGGAGTTGGAAGGGAATGGAGTCCAATAGGGAGAAATGAGGGTTTTGAGGTAGTATGCCTGAATTCTAAAAAGGGAAAACAATTGGAGAGTGGAAGGCAAGGTGCCAAGGTTATATGAGGGGAGTGGAGATTGGAAAAAGACAAGATACCTAATTTGTGAATCCCTGTCTTAGGACTTAACTCTGTCTCTTGGGAATCTAGTAAGGATGTCGTGAGGGGGAACAGATTGCCGGAGGTTAGAGGGTGAGTGAGGAGGGGTAAAGGGGGCTGAGTCGTGTTTGCTGGCTAAGCTGGGACATTTCTGAGCTGTGAGCACAGACTCTGTCCCCACTCCAGCCTCTCTGTCTGTCCCCAGTTTGAGCCAGCAGCACCCCCACCTCCGTCTCCTTTTTGTGCCCAGTCTCTTTCTCACGGCTTTTCACTCAGTTTATCCCAGTCAATCCCAGTTCACATGATTCCTCCATTTCTATACATAATGATGTCTTGTTACCTCAGATCAGTATCAGTCTTAGTCTCTCCTGTGTTTTTTCTCAGTCTCTTGGTTTCTCTAAATTACTTTAAAGAGGATTTCTTCTTTCAGAGAAATTCTTCCCCATAGCTTTCAGGAACTTTTGCCTTTTGAAGGGCAAAATGACAGAGGGGATGGTATATGGCAAGGATGTGTGAGGACACCTGAACAGCAAGGTCAGTCTCAAGTTTGCAGAGCTGTGTGAGAGATTGAGATGAAGATAGCAGAAAAAGAAAGGTTGGCTTTGTATAAAACTGGTCCCAAAACAGAACTAGGGTCATCGAGGCCAAACAAGAACCTACTTTGGAACTCCCACTGCAGAAATTCAAGGCAGGTCTGGTGGTGAGCAGAATCATTCCGGGAAAGGCACTGAAGTGTAGGATTGGAAATCAAAGCAATCCACTCCAGGAAAACGCCTGGAAACACAGGGCTGCATTCTGCAATAATTGTGCCCTAGAAGCATACTTGATTTTCCAGTTACATGTAAACTAAATTTTTAACATTTGTTTTCTAAAAAAATTTGAACTTCAAATTCTCTCTCCCTCTCTCTCCTCCTCCTTCTTTGAGAAGGAAAGTAATTTTATATAGATTATATGTATACAATCATGCAAAATATCTCCATGTTAGCCAAGTTGTGAAAGAAAAAACAGACCAAAATAAACAAAAACAAAAACAAACAAACAAAAAAGTGGTTTTGTTTTTGTTTTTGTTTTTTTAAGGCATGCTTCTAGTGGGACACTAATACATTGTTGGTGGAACTGTGAACGGATCCAACCATTATGGAGAGCAGTTTGGAACTATGCTCAAAAATTATCAAATTGTGCATAATCTATGATCCAGCAGTGTTAACTACTGGGCTTATATCCCAAAGAGATCTTAAAGAAGGGAAAGGGACTTTTATGTGCAAAAATGTTTGTGGCAGCCCTCTTTGTAGTGGCAAGGAACTGGAAACTACATGGATGCCCATTGGAGAATGTCTGAATAAATTGTGGTCTATGAATAATATGGAATATTATTGTTCTGTAAGAAATGACCAGCAGGATGATTTCAGAAAGGCCTGGAGAGACTTAAATGAACTGATGCTGAGTGAAATGAGCAGAACTAGGAGATCATGATACATGACAACAACAAGACTATACAATGATCAATTCTGATGGATGTGTCTCTCTTCAGCAATGAGATGATTCAAACTCGTGACAAAGACAGCCCTTTACACCCAGAGAGAGGACTGTGTGAACTGAATATGGTTCACAACATAGCATTTTCACTTTTTTTTGTTGTTGTTTGCTTGCATTTATTTTGCTTCTCTCTCTCTCTCTCTCTCTCTCTCTCTCTTTTTCTTTTTTTTTTTTTTACTGGTTTGATTTGATTTTTCTTGTGCAGCACAATAATTGTATAAATATGTATGCATATATTGGACTTAACATGCATTTCTACCATGTTTAACATTTATTGGACTACTTGCTATCTAGGGAAGGGCATGGGGGAAGGGGGGAAAATTGGAACATAAGATTTTGCAAAGGCTAATGTGGAAGAATTGTCCATGCTATATGTTTGAAAATTAAAAAGCTTTAATAAAGGGGGAAAAAAGGTTTAAAAAGCATGCTTCTATCTGCATTTAGATTCTGTCAGTTCTTACTCTGAAGGGGATAACATTTTTTATTATAAGACCTTAGGCAGTGTCTTGGATCATTGTATTACTGAAAACAATTAATTTTTTCACAATCGGTCATTGCTGTTACTGTATACAATGTTTTCCTGGTTCTGCTCATTCATTTTGTATTAGTCACATACTTTACAAATTTTTCTGAAACCATTGGATGCATACTTGAATCTGGATATACTTGGGAAATTATTGTGGTATTGGTATGCCAAAAGCTAAATGTGATTAAACTGGCTTCAGGAAATGAGAGGGATGAAAATGGAGGTCTTCTCATACCCAGAAATCTATCTTTCCTTGGCCTTTTCTATCTGGACTTATAAGATAGTGTGTAATTTCTCCATGTTAATCTGTGTCTGAATATTCAGGATGATATTTTTTCAATATTAATTGTTCTAGATTCCGGAAATGCAGGCTAAGTTTAGTGCAAATCTAAGAAAACACAATTAGGAAGGTAAGCTACTGCTCAAAACATTATACATTCTAAAACTCAGCCATGAAAGACTTTTGAACTCTTGCCTATTTGGAATCATTTGAACCACTGTTTCTCCTCTAAAGTCCTATTCTTAATCTGGATTTCTCATCAGTGACCTTGGGTTCTTAGGCTATTCAATAACTGAATAACTTAACTATTCTCAGTAATACACAATAATGCACGACAATTCCAAAGGACTTATGATGAAAAATGCTGTTCATCTCCAGAGAAAGAACTGATGGACTCTGAATACAGTTGAAACTCACTTTTTTTTGTCTTTGTTTTCTTTCAAAACATAGTTAATAGGGAAATATGTTTTACCTGACTGCATATGTTTAATCTATATCAAGTTGCTTGCCTTCTCAAGGAAGGGAGAGGAAAAGGAGGGAGAGAGAGAGACAGTTTGGGAGGGGAAAGCTATTCCCAGAGAGTGCTGTGGTTTGATAAATCTCTTTAAAAGCTTTGAGATTGATAATAGAACATGTCCTCAGAAGTCTTGGTATGGTTTTAAACTTTGGCAAGCTTAATGCAGTTTTTAGTTTTAGTAGCTTAAAACCACAGCTAGGTGTTACAGTGGATAAAGCATCCACCTTTGAAGTCAGGAAAACCTGGATTCAAATCCAGCCTCAGACTCTTACTAGTGTGTGATTCTGGACAGATCCCTTAACTTTGTTTGCTTCAATTTCCTCCTCTTCCTCACAAAGAGTTGGACATGACTGAAAAACTACTAAACAACAAAAGTTTAAAACCACACTAAGTCTTTTGAGACCACTATATGTTCATTGTTCAAGGACTAGCCCACATAAATTTGAAGAGGATCATCACAAAAATACTGATTTTTGGTCCCTGACCCTAGAAGCTCTACACAAATGAGATCTCTTCCAATTGCTTCTGTTTACATGTGTGCCAGGGAAGATGGGATTAGGGGCTGAGGCAGAAAACCAGATGGTTCACATTCATTTTGATACTTGCTTTGGGAGAATTTAACAATATTCTATCAAAAAAATTATGAAAACAAAACTTCAGGTTATCTTGAACCCTCCAGTTGTTAGAAATCCAAGTTACAGAAAAGTTTCTCTTTTATGTAGTTTTCCATAGTCTTCCTCTCTTACCTTTGAGCAAAGGAAATACAGATCAATAATGCATTGAGTTAACCACAGTTTTCTCTTAGTACTCAGTTTTAGAGACTAGGTGGACAGAAAATAGACTCTAAAGAAGCAGATGTAAATGTTGTTCTGAAGAAGGAGAGAATAATTTAATATATGGAAACATAGTTATGCTGGCTATCTCTCTTATCCCTTATATCCTTACCTCCTCTTTCTTTTCTTTCTTAAAGGGAAAGACACTGGATTTGAAGTCAGAAAACTCAAGTTTGAATCTTAGCTCTTTCACTTAATATTGGATGATCTGGATTGTCATAATCTTTGCCTCAGTTTCCCCAACCACAAAATATGTAAATTAAATTAGGTAATCTCTGAGGTTTTTCTTTAGTTCTTATTCTTATTTTCCTTTCTTTTTTTCTAATTCTTCATTTTCCCACTCCTAACTCTCCCTTTTCTGTCTCCTTTTACTTCAACAAACATTTATTAAGCATCTCCTATTGGCAGAACATTGTGCTAGGTGCTGAGAAAGATATAATTAAATAAGTAATAGTTCCTACCCTAATGGAACTCACAATCTAATAGAGACAAGGCATATACATAAATTGTGATACAAAATGAGATAGGATCAGTAGATGTGAAATGAAAAACCAGCGCTGTGGAGTGCTGAAAGATGAAAGGTGGGGAGATGAGAAAAAGCTTCATGAAAGAAATGAAATTTGAGCTGCACCTTAAAGGATAGGTAGAATAGGAGACAAAAGTGGAAATAGAGGGAATAGGCTGAATTAAGTCAAAGAAGTCAAACAAATAGAGAACAGCAAATGGTCCATTCTGGTTGGAGCATAGGAGCCCTAAGGACAATAATGTGAGTAACCTTTTTCCCTCTCTCTTCTTTCTCAGTTCGTCCTTTCAAGGCTGAGTTTTTACGCTATGGTAGAAACTGGAAGATGATTCTTTACCTCCATGCTGAGAATGGAGCATAGGTTGTGAGACAAAGCTAAAAATGCAAATTATGGAAGGACTTGGATGTCAAAATAGTTTGAACTTGATTCATCTAACAGAAGCAGTATGTAGTCATCTGAGTAAAATTAGATACTCCCTTTCCATCTGCCTCTCACCCTCCTGTTAGGAAGGCTAATTTTTTCCTATATCATATCTTAAAGTGTTCCTGGGTTTGAGAGGAAGTATTGGAGAAGAATGGGGCTTGTTGTCTGGTTTGAAGAGAACAATGGAAGCTTATCCTGGCTTCTATTTACTAAACCTCCTCCCAACATCCTAGTTTCATTTGTGCTCAGGGTAATTTTGATTTATTTTGATACCTTCTTTGGAGGATGGGGTGGTTAATAAAGTGCTATCACTTAAAAAAACCCCAAAAAACCCAAAAGTTCTTTGGGCTATTTTGAGTCTCTAGGTGTTAGGAATCCAAGAGAAAAATTAGACATCCATTGGAAAGAGAGTCTCCTTTGTGTATCTTATAGTCTTTTCTTCCTTGGAGCTAATGAAATACACATCAGGAATGCATTGAGTTAATCATAGTTTTATCTTAATATTCTATTCACCAGGTGGAAAGAAATACAAAATAGACTCTAAAGAAGCAGAGATAAATTTCGGAATAGATACATGTTGTCCCAGTGCGGCATCATAATTCTCAACCAATGGGGACAGCTACACTTTGTTGACTCCCAATAGTCTTGTCTGGCTTGGCTACAGTCTTTTTATCTTACCCCTATTGAAGCAACAGTGCTGAGCAAGCTCTTTCTCATTCCTTCTCTGTTTGTCCCTTTAATCTAATATGCTGGGTTTTACATTATGGTATAAACTGATAAATGATTCTTTATCTCCACTTACCATCTGAGAATGTAGTTTTTTGTTTTGCAATGGCCAAGTGCTTTTTTAAAAATAATATTTTCCTAAATACATACAAATAAAAATTTCAACATTTCATCTTTGTAAAACCTTGTTTTCCAAATTTTTCTCCTTCCCCTTCCTCCACTCCTTTCCCTCAATAGCTAGTAATTCAATATAGATTAAACATGTGCAATTCTTCTAAACATATCTCCACATTTATCATGATGTACAAGAATAACCAGACCAAATAGGAAAAAAAATGAGAAAGAAAAAAAAGCAAACAAACAACAAAAAAGTCATCTAACAAAAATGTGATCCACATTCAGTCCCTACAATCCTCTCCATCATATGTCTATTGAAGTTGGCTACCTCACTGTTGAAAAGAGCCAAATCCATTAGAGTTGATCATCACATTCTTGTTGCTCTCTACAGTGTTCCTTTGGGTCTACTCACTTCACTTAGCATCAGTTCATGTGAGTCTTTCCAGACCTTTCTGACATCATCCTGCTGGTCATTTCTTACAGAACAATAATATTCTATTACATTCATATCCCATAACTTTTTTAGCCATTCCCCAATTGATGGGCTGTTCCTTGCCACTACAAAAAGGACTGTCACAAACATTTTTGTACATGTGGGTCCTTTTCCCTTTTTCATGATCTCTTTGGATTATAGATTCAACAGAAACTGCTGGATCAAAAGGTATGCACAATTTTATAGCCCTTTGGGCACAGTTCCAAATTACTCTACAGCATGGTTGTATTATTTCACAATTCCACCAAGAATCCATTAGTGTCCCAGTTTTTCCATATCTCCTCAAATATTTTTTATTATCTTTTCCTGTCACTTTAGTCAATTTGAGAGGTGTGAATTTGCATTTTTCTAATCAATAGTGATTTAGAGCATTTTTTTTCATGACCATTGATGGCTTTAATTTCACCTGAAAATAGTCTGTTCATATCCTTTGGGGATTTATCATTTGGGGAATGGATTGTATTCTTATAAATTTGAGTCAATTCTCCATATATTTTAAAAATGAGAAGTGGTCATGTACTCACATGCCACTCACAAACATTGCTTGAATCAACTCACTTTTTCTGATGCCATTCTTCTGAGTGGTCTCTTGATCTTTTTCCATTAAAATAGAAGAGGGACAGTAGCTTTCTAGAAAAGAAAATTGCTGACAAAATAGGGAGTCTTCTCAGGTTGTACCCTAAGGCAGAAACTCAAACTTGGAGGCAACCCCCTAAGTCCCTACTTGAAAAGTATACTTGAATAAGATTGCTTTCCACAACTAATGGTAATCACTGATAAATCCAAAGATTTCAAATGATGAACAAACCACTACATTCCTTTCTACATCAAACCTGACAAGTGGTCATTTAATTGTTGCTTAAAGAAAATGAATGATAGGCAACTCATGATCTTAGTAGGCAATGTGGAGAGCTCTGATTCTTGGGAAGTATGTCTTTACATAACACCTAAATTTCCTTCTTTATACTTAGGGTAATCTCTACTCTCTTCTCCTAAGGTAACCTCTGGGGCCAAGTAGAAAAGTCATCCAAGTGGCACTTGAATAGTGTCCATCCATATTCTATCTTCTATCAACATAATACCTCCCTATCTTTCTCTACTGTTTAAAGGCACATTCCAATACTAAATTCTATGTTCTAGATCTAAATTCTAAATACTAGATTATGAAGCTTGTTAATTATGAGAATCTTGTTTTTTCTAAACTTACCCTTTGTATGTCACTGATATTATTATTGTGATATAAATCATGAAATCATCTACCTGGATTTGGGTAAGATGAGATTGATTTTAAGGATTGACTGCCACTTAATTGTACAGGCTGAATAACTTCAGGAAAGATACCAAATCTCTCAGAACCTGTTTTATCACCTATAACAAAACTTCTTAAATTGTAGTTCACAACTCCACATGGGGTCATGAAAATGTGGGGGTTGTGAAGTTATCGTATATTATCAGTGAATATTTGATTTGAATGCCTATTGTATATACTTATATACTCGAAATCACATAAAAATTTCTCAGGTAAAAATGAATCTTGAGTGCAAAAAAGTTAAGAAGCCCTGATCTATAAAATGAAATTCAACTTGATTGACCTCTGAAAATCCTTTTTTAATATTAGGATTTCCCTCTATACCAAGGACAAGTTTTACAAGTCATCAAAGCATAGCACTGTATTAGTTGCAAAGGGTAAAATAAAAATTATAGATTGTAATTCTAAAAAAAAAAAAGATTGTAGGGGAAGCTGAGCTTTCATTCATAGTCCTGCAGTTTTCCAAAATTCATGTAGATAAACATTAGTGAACTTGAAGGTGCATGTAGAATCTGAACTTTTATTTAGTGAATGGAGTTTTTGAAGAGAGACATCATATTTATGCATAAAGAAATATACCACCAAAAATAAATAAATATAAATAAAATAAAATTTTTTCAAAGGAAGTATACCACCCAAGGATCCCTTAAAACATGGCCCTCAAAGCCCTCATCATGTCCTTTTATCAGCCAACCAGACACTTAAGTCCAAAGCAAAAAGTTCAAAGCAAAAACAAACAAAACCCCTCAAAAATTCAGTGACAAAAATTTTTTTTCCATATGCATACCCATTGTATATATTCCCATGATTTGCCATACCATGAATGAGGAAGATTACAGATTGAACAAGGGATACACATGGAAGGATCCTTGAGAAATATGTGGCTAGGAAACATGGGCTAGGAACCATGGAGAATATATGTGGAGAGACATATAATCAGATTTTACATATGATTGGGGTTCCTCATCCCTCCAATGCTACAGAACTGCTGATATTATCTAATGATATCATCATGCTGCTCTCTGCTGGGTGTGTCATGTATTACATTTCTTCTCCATCACTGGACATCATGTCCTCTCTCTAGATTTTTTTGCAAGTTTTGTATTTACCAGGCTGCCTTCTGCTACCACCTGCGGCTTCTTCAGAGCCTCCTTCTTTTCTTTATTACCTTCTGCTAGGATATAGCCTCTAATGATCCTCTCTTGGCAAATGGAAGCCCTTTTAGTGTGCAGCCTAGGGCTATGAGGCACTGTACCAGCTAAATAACCAGCAAAGCTTGCAGAAGCTTCCAAGATAAGATCAAATCTACTCTTCATAGTCTCTAGCTCTAGAGGGGAAAAGGCAAGGATTTGAGATACTGAAGAAATAGAGACCTGGTCTAATGGCTCACAGTGTAGAAGGATTAGGGGAAGGTTATTTTTAAAATATCATATTCTGCTTGTATTATCTCATTACAGGAATCCTCCTGAGAGATATCTTTTGCCCTTTCTTTCTCCCTTAAAATTGATAAAGGATGGTTTGCTTTGTTTTCTAATACATTCTTGATAGTTTATAGTTTATATAAATTTATATATATATATGTAATTTTTTTTTCTTTCTTTCTGAGGCTGGGGTTAAGTGACTTGCCCAGGATCACACAGCTAGGAAGTGTTAAGTGTCTGAGACTAGATTTGAACTCTGGTCCTCATGAATTCAAGGTTGGTGCTCTATCCACTGCGCCACCTAGCTGCCCCTGGTTTTATATATATTTTTATATCAGCTAGAGGACACAGTAGGTAGACCACCAAGCCTGGAATTACAAAGACCTGAGTTCAAATGTGGCTTCAGGTAGAGTTTGTCATTGTTATAATTCTTAGAATTATAGAATGTCAAGATTATAAGAATCTTATCGATGAGCTAATCTGCTGTCCTTCTTTTATAAATGAGGAAGAAGGGAAATGGCTTTCCCTAATTCCTCGATTGAACAGATTCTCAGATTTACTTTTGTGTTTCCAAATTCAGACTTCCTTCCTCTAAGACACTATCTCTTTCTAAGACAAATTAAAATCTCATCATATTCCCTCATCTGAGACTAATGTGAGAAGCAGATGGCATGATGTATAGAAAGCTCTGTAACTCTGGACAAAACACTGTTTTGATATCCTACTCTTTTTTCTAATCAAGTCACAATTACTTTTGGTGTGTCAGAAAATAATTGAAAAGAGGAACTGATCAAATGCTTCAATTATATTACTTCATTAGGGCAATTACCTTCTAAATGAATATTTTTGCGATAAGCTAATTGCCACATGCAGGGAAGAAGCAAACAGGTATACAGATAGAGACGGGACCCAGGGCAGAGGGCAAGAAACTTAGAGTTAAGGGGACCTGGGTTAAAATCCTACCCAAACACTTTCTAGCTTTATGACCCTGGACAAGTCACTTGACCTACCTATGCCTCAATTTTCCCAGTTGTAAAATGGGGAGGTGAGGAGCTGCTGCTGGACTTGATGATCTCTACTATTCCTTCCAGCTGTGAATCTATTTTTTTAATGAACCAACCAATAAAGTATGTATTTTTATTTCTAAATAAAATTTGCTGAGGTTTCTTTTCTTTCTTTTTTTTTCCCCTAATTGACAAGTTGGGGAAGAAAATAAGCATTTATTGAACATCTACTCTGTACCAGGTATTGTATTAAGCACTTTACAAATATTACAAATATTTATTTTGTTTTCTTCCTATCTCCTTCTCTTTTGAAAAAAGAAAAGCAAAACTCTTTTAACAAATGTTCATAGTCAAGCACAGGAGGTCTTACATTGGACACAAAATGCATGTCTCATTCTTTATATTGAATATTATCTCCTTAACCAGGTGGTAAACAATCTTCATTAATAATACTCTAACATCATGCTTAAATAAAAGGTATTTTAATAATAGTTTTTTATTTTCAAAATACATGCAAAGATAGATTTCAATATTCACCCTTGCAAAACCTTGTGTTCCAAATTTTTCTCCCTTCCTTCCTCCTACCCCTCTTCCCTAGACAACTATAGGTTAAACATGTACAATTCTTCTAAGCATATTTCCACATTTATCAACTATAAATCTATTATCCTATGAACCTATGAACTTTCTTGATCTACAGAGGATTATTTTTGGGAATATTCTTTGCTGCTATTGGAGGGTTCAGGAAGGCTGGAGCCTATACTCTGTGCTCCTTAGGTAGCTGTCAGGTGGTCTTGTTTTTTCATCTATCTGGACAAATCTCAGAGTACCCATGCCTCCATTAGTCTTAGGTCTCTGAAAAACTTGAAGAATGTTTTTGTTTTATAGTTCCTAAGGATGCTCTGGCAGTTATTGATTGAATGGGATGGAAATCCTATAATCAAAAGCTTCTCTACTTAGGATTTGTTATCTACAGATATGAAAATGCTACCAAAAAGTCCTATAACCCTCCATAAAACAAAACAAAAAAGAAACACAACAAAACATCCTATTTCATATGCGTTGAGCTCAACACTATCACAGTTTTGGAAGCAGGAACAGATCTTCCCAATAATTTAGAAGCATAGGGTCAAATAATGAAATTGGAGTAAAACACATAGTTAATAATTGAATAATCTTGAGTTTTCTTTTCTTTCTAAATATCCCTTTCCACTGCCAAGGGAAATGAGTAGGAGGCATAATCAGAGGCAGTGAACAATGGAGCCTTTGCTTAGAACTTTCTCTTTGGATTCTATATATAAATACTGATCTGGGCAAGGGGAGGAAGAGACATCACCAAGATTCTAATAGTAAGGAGAAAAGATCTCAATTTGACAATATAGCTATATAGAGATGTATATGATACGTATTTCCTATAAATTTACACCAATTCATTTAAATTTATTGTTGGTTGACTCATAAAATCTGAGACTACAAAAATCCTAAATAGTAGACGTGAATTATTGTTATATATCATAAACAGAGAGATAAGACATTATGGAATTCATTGCAGCAATCAAAGTTGTGTTGACCTTAGTAAAATTTCTTAACCTCCCAGTGCCCACCAAGCAACTGTCTAAAATTATAGATTATAGAACATCTGCATCAGTGGAAGGACTTTCCTTACCAGGAGGTCTTCCCACAGTAATATGACAGGTCTAGAAAAAAAATAAGGGCAATTTATGTATGACAATTTCTTTACTAGGTCAGTCTGGTTTGATTCTTTTAGCATAAAAAAAATGAGTCTTCCTTTCTGTGATTTCAGGCACTACTCAATCTTGAGGAATAAGAGGTTTTTTTTTTTAAAAAAGGGCTTGGCAAGAAACTGGAGACTAAGTGGATGCCCATCAATTGGAGAATGGCTAAATAAGTTATGGTCTATGAATGTTATGGAAT